>NC_090788.1:17062500-17662500 GCF_040054535.1 Antennarius striatus
AACCAAAGGAGAAACTCAGTCTTGAAGCCGGTCAAAAGAAGCCTTTGCTCTAATGTGGGCCCTTCAACATTCTGATGTCTGTTGCATCAGTTTCTTTCGGGCTGTTTGTTACCTATAATTTCTTGCCTTTTCTTCACTTTAAAGTCCAAATCAGAGGTTGATGCATTGGGCTGCGTTCTTGCTACCATTTGGGCGTCTGTCATAGACGAAGAATATGTAGTTGCATATTTATTCTCTTATGTACCTTTTCATAGATTTTTATGATAAACGGTAATTCCTTTATATTCCTGATATCCCAATTCAAATGTGCTTTTTCTCCAGAGTTATTGGAAAGTGATAGCTATGTCTTCCTGTTAATAAGAGGTTGTTGATGTGATGAACAGATCTCATGACCCTTGATGCCTTAAGACCTACTTCTTGTTTGGTTGCTAGGATCTGGAGTGTCTCATTAGGAGTGATGGCTGATGCCTGGGATGTGTGATCTCTCATCTACCTACAGTATACAGGTGCTGAAGCTGCTAGTCTGTCTGCTCTGAATTATGAGTCTTTTTGGTTTCCGGGTGGAATCATCTTGGTTTTCCTGTCTCTGTACATACGCGCTACACACTATACTAATGAACTGACTGCACAATTTATTTTCTTGAATTAAGATATTAAGAGCCATGTGTGTTTGACACATTTTGTCCTTCCTTTCAGCCAGGTCATGATGATAAACTGTGTCTTTTATCTTACTATTGTCTCATTCTAAATTTTGCCCAAAGAAAAGGAAAATTTAATAATGTAACCAAAAAATGATCAGTTAGCACGTCGTGCCTTACACCCCTTGTAAGCACGAGATGTCACCTCCAATGAATGGTGGAAATAATGTGCAAATTTTATCTTTTTAAAAGATTGTCACATCTTAGATTGTGGTTTAACCTGTTTGACTTGTGATTCTAAAAAGCAAAGTGTGCAAGAGGGAAATCACCTGAAGCAGTAAATAGTAAATGTATAACATATAGAAAAGCCACACAGATTCCAAGCTAGTATTTACACACAATTTTGGGCAAAACGTATCTGTCAACAGCTTCTGAAAACAGGGCCCGCCTGTAGAGGACAGCTGAGAATGCTCTGTAAACTGTAGTTAAAAGTGCAGTGACATACAAAGGTCTGCATACACCCACACATAGTAATTATCACAACTTGGCTTCGCACCGTCGCTAGACTTCGCACACGCTTCAGAGTGCTAAATCACATTCATGACCTTAAAGGCAAGAGAGGACGCCGTTCCCCCTCATCGGTCATCGCTCAACTCCTTCACATACTGCCAGAATTTTTAGTCCTTGGGCGCATCAGGAACATGTGTGAATGCAGATGTGAATATTAGTTGTCTCATTGTTCATAAAGGGATGTGGTCCACATCACTTGTATGGTGTTTTTATCCAGTATGTGTTACTAGTGTTATAATAATCATCCACACAAAAAAACACCACTCACTTATTAGCTCTTTCACTTTTTGGGTAATCTGTCATTTTCTTTCCATTCGACTATTATGCCAATAAATGAATTGCATTTACACAAGAACCCAGAGCTGTATCTGTCAGGTGAACCTGTGTGTGTGTGTGTGTGTGTGTGTGTGTGTGTGTGTGTGTGTGTGTGTGTGTGTGTGTGTGTGTGTGTGTGTGTGTGTGTGTGTGTGTGTGTGTGTGTGTGTGTGTGTGTGTGTGTGTGTGTGTGTGTGTGTGTGTGTGTGTGTGTTTGTGTGTAAAATGCAAAGGACAGATAGATGCACTGAGAGGACACAATGGCTGCACCAGATTTTGTAACCTCAGTCACTGATTTTGTTAAATTTACAATTGAAATGCACTTAATTTTACAGTTCTTTCAGTTAAGTAGGCCTACTCTATTCTTGTCTTCTGTTATCGAGCCCAGAAGAGTATATAAATAAAATATGAAAGAAAACATTTCAGAAAGTAATATTCAGGAAAAAAATATTTCTGGACTGCTGAAGTGTTTGATCATGACACCAAAAAAAATCTGATAGTATGTCATCTATTTTTGGATTACATGTCAGAATATACGAAAGAAGTCTAGTGATCAGGACTGGCAGCTTAAAGCAGAAACAGCACATTTTATATAGTGTTGGTTTTTTCAGGGGTGGGGGTGGAGGGGGGGTGAAGCTGTCAAATGCGCATTGGACTCCTTTTACTTTGCTGCCGCAGGAAACAATGCCAGTTCAAACAAGCCTTTGAGCAGTCTAGGGGGCCTCTCTCTGTCTCACTATCTCACTGAGCCACAGTCACAAACACACACCACACACGCACGCACACACACACACACACACACACACACACACACACACACACACACACACACACACACACACACACACACACACACACACAAATACTGGCTCCTTGTTTTTCAGTTGTAACTGCATCCGTTTTTATACGTGCTTAGTGGTTTCTGTCAGAAAAATGGTAACAATGATGGGGATGAAAGGCCAACGAAAGTTCAAAGGTCACTCCTCCCTGCAGTGTAACGTCGGGCTAATAGGCTGTCTCTGTTTGACCTCTGAATCCAGCCACTGGTATTACAAACGAATCCTGTCAGACTACGGGTGGCTGCCGACAGGTGTAATGTCACCACAGGTGCACATGGAAGGCGTGAAGACAGGTTACATTAACACTAATTAAAGTAGAAAAGGAAGGCTGTAACTATGATGTCTGCTACAAAGGTGTATGTTATGGTGTTGACGGATAAACAACATTTGTCAGGCACAAGAAGCAGCATGAGATGTGCAAAAATCCATAAAAAAGCATTAAAAAGCCACCTGTGCCCATGTGTGCAGCGATCAACAAAAACTCCATAATGTTTGTACATTAAGCAGTCAGAAATTCATGGAAGGATGTGAAACACAGTAACAATGCACCAACAAGCGAGCATGGGGATCACAAGATGAAACAACAGGAAACAAATAATTATGCAGCATAGAGCAGACAGGATTTTTAAAGAATTGATAGAAAAGAATTGTTTAATTAGTTCGCTTTTACATTTGTCTCTTCTTCTAGCTCCAGTGTTTTACTTCGGAGAGACAGAATATCACATAGATGAGAGCGATGGGTACGTAGAGGTCAAAGTGTGGAGGACAGGAACTGATTTGTCCAAGCCTGGCACCATCACTGTTCGCTCTCGCAAAGCAGAACCTGTCTCTGCAGAAGGTGGGCTCCAAGTTCTATTGGCATTATTTACAACCTCTCAGCATCTTACCATATTTTCAAACCTGTGGTCTGGCTCTGCTTCCTGCAGCTGGTATTGATTATGTGGGCATCAGTCGCAACCTGGATTTTGCCCCGGGAGTCAGCATGCAGACATTCAGGGTCACCATTCTGGATGACCTGGGCCAGCCGGAGCTGGAGGGGACGGAGAGGTTCGGGCTCGTCCTGCGCATGCCGGTGAACGGCATCCTGGGAGAACCTGGGGTTGCTACCGTCTTCGTCAATGACTCGCTGTCTGACTGTAAGTGACCATATTTTTTTCTCAGCCTTGGTACTGTTTTAGCAATGCATTTAGCCCGGTTGGGTGATCATGGGCCCCAGAGAATGAAACCTGTCTGACTAGATCATTTTTACACTTTTCACTGACAAATATTGGAAGAATTGCAGAGAAAAGGTGGAAGAGGAGATGAATTCTGATGAGTGTGATCATCCTCACATTCTTATTCTAGCAGGTTAGGAGGTTTCTTTTATCCTGTGAAATACGTCAACATGTAATCAGTGAATTATTACAAAGTTCTGCATATATTTTCCCCTCCGAAAATTACAATAATTTGTGATTCTTGAATTTTCATCTCAAACTGTCATCAGCCCAAAATTTCTGTTTGTTCACATTTTGGTATATTTTATGACTTTCCCTACAGCCTCAGCTGTATTTTATAATTAGAGCTAGCAAGCATGTTTTAACATTGATATGTTAGCATAAAGAAGAACCTAACAGAAATGTCATTGTGGATGTAAATTGTTTTTTTCTGAATGTCAATATATAATGTGAATGATTACATCTTTGCAAGTGCATTCTGATTTCTGAATGAGTATAACTTATTAGTGGATATGACTTCCATAAAAACTATATGAAAGCCTTGTTAGTCGTACGTTTTGCACTTTACACTGAATTCAAAAACCTTATTAACAGAATTTTTCAACCAATCTGTTACATTATTAATTATTATTATTATTATTATTATTATTATTATTATTATTATTATTATTATTATTATTATTATTATTATTATTATTATTATTATTATTATTTCATTAATGATATTCTTTCAGAAAAAGCGTCTAGCTCATCAGTTCAAACAGCATCAAAGATTATTAATCTTATCCTCATACTGCACGTGATGGTCAAACTCTCCTGTTGACTGACAGTACCAAAGGTCCAGTTCCGTGAGCTGGTGTACACTGGGGAGGAGAGCGATGGACGGATCACAGCGACTGTCTACCGCAGCGGTGACATCAGATACAGATCCACCATTCGCTGCTACAGCCGCCAGGCTTCTGCAGAGGTCGCCTCCGACTTTGATGAGCGACCCAACACAGACGCATCCATCATCGCCTTCTTACCAGGTAACCTCAGTAATCACAGAGGTACACAATGAATCATAACGTATTCTCCAAATGTTCTAAATTAATCTTCAGGCAGTACACAATTTCTTTGGTCACTTTTTCTTTTTCTTTTTTTTGCAAAATACAACAATGCCTTGCAGACATTACAGGGGCTTGCAAATAAATTTAAATATATTCAACTCATCACCTACTGTTCTTTTTAGCATTTTATTTTGCACAATATGTAAATGACCTTAATGTGCAAACAGTCCCCCCCCCCAAAAAAAAAAAACCTGAAGAATTGTGTTATGAAGTAAAAAAAAGATGTTTGCTTAAGAAAAGAAATGATTGAATTTCTTCTGTCCTTTCTTCCACCTAAACTCTCTTGACACATCCTATCATCGCCGTCTGGCTGTGCTTCTAGGCGAGGCAGAGAAGCCTTGTACTCTGTCACTTGTTGATGACACGCTGTATGAGGAAGAGGAAGAACTGCGGTTGGTCTTAGGGAACCCAAAAAGTGACTCTCAGTTTGGTGCCTCAGTGGGAGCTCAGAATGAGACCCTCGTTAAAATCAAGGACACAGCTGACAGTAAGTGGGTGGAGAGGGAGGCTGGGGAACATGAGGAATTAAATGTTAAAAAAAAAAAAAAATCTTGCCACAATTCTTGACTGTGATTTGAAGAGATAATTAAGGAACTCAAGTTAAAAAATGTTAAATACACATCTGTTCCTCTCTGTGCACCTCAGAACCCATCATTCGCTTTTCTAAAACAAAGTACAGTGTCAGCGAACCAAAGGAAGCCGGCGAAGTGACGACGTTGAGAATCCCCGTGGTGCGAGTGGGTGACACATCGAAGGTGTCAGTCATCCGTGTTCACACCAAAGATGGGTCGGCGATCTCAGGAGAGGACTACCACCCAGTGTCTCAAGGTAATAGGACATTGAAGGCTAATAGAGGACATCCGTGTCCTCCATTAGCCTTTAGGGCTAAATATACACCTTGGCATTAAATAGCATGAGTCAGTTTTGTTCAAATGTGATTGGTGCACATTAAAAACCACTGCTGCAGTCATTCAGTTTATTAAATATATGCCATTCCACATAAAAGACTCTCAAAACCTTTCCAGCACCACCCGTGGTCAAGCACTCTGCATGATACATTATTTTTATTATTACTGGCCTCCAGATATCCCTCTGATAGATTTCTGTTAAGCATTTTTGTAGCAGCGAATGAGACTTTTAGGAGCAAGGCTTCCCAATGGAATGTTAAATAAATTAAAGTATGCATAGGGATTTATTTGGATGAGGGTCATTGATTTCTAATTTCATTCCAAATGGGGAAAGGTAATTTCTGCTATAGTCCAGTGGAGGGTCATGCAATATTAAATCGAATTTCAATATATTTCATACCTTATTTGCAGGGTGAATCTTCCTTTCTATTCGCTTGCCGTTTACCGCAGCGAACCTTCTTATCCGAATTGATTCTTGATATATTTATATGAATACTTTCAGTCTATTCAAATGATTCCTTCTGACCTACAATTCATATGGTGCCAATTTTGCACCAGGGTTTGATCATCAAGCGCTGAATTTCCCTTTTTGCCTATGCCTTTGGATTTTTTCAGAGCAATACATTTCCGATTCAAAGCTCCATTACTCATCTCACAAGGAGAGTGTCCACCTTTAACATTATGCAAATAGAAAACTGCAGTGCTTTATTGCATTGCATGTATTCCTCTGCAACAATACAACATGATTTTAGCAAATCTGTGAAGCTTCTCATTTCTTTGTTGAAAACTAAATTCAGCTAAAAATAGAGACTCTTGGCCTTGATACGACCTGACTTCCTGTTCCACATCCGATACAAAAATACTTTAGTTGAGCCGGTGCTCACTCTAGTGATGAATGATGAATGTTAAAACTGTATTATATTTTCCACATATGGTTTATCTTCTGTTTCTGTGTGTGTGTGCCCAGATATCGAGTTCCATGAGGGGGATAAGGAGCATTTGGTAGAGGTGGAGGTGTTATTTGATGGAGTCAGAGAGATGAGGGAAGCCTTTACTCTTCACCTGAAGCCTGATGAAAACATGGTGGCTGAAACTCAGGTCAGGAATGCCTAACATCACACAAGAATCTCATAATACCCAGATATTAAATTTCAGCTTGATGAAAGACTGCAGAGATTAAGAGTTTTCACTTTTTTTTTTCTTACTTGGACCAACATTTTGCCATGTCAGTCCCACTGAGATCAGAATGTTCAGGCCACACAACAGCACTCTGCTACTTTTGGGCAGAAATAAATAAAAGAACGATAAATAGATCCTTGATAAAAATAAAAGAACAGAGAGAGCATGACAGAAATAAGAAAAAGGGAACAAATCATCAGAGACTGTGAGATTATAAAGACCCAGCTCTAAATCACAAGTGTTGCTGTGTGTGCTCCTCATTAGTGTTAACTGTTTCCTCCTAGAGCAGGTGACTAAAGTGATTGTTTACATCGAGGAGACCAACAGCATGGCCGACGTTACTTTCCCCTCTCTGCCTCATGTGGTGTCGCTGATTCATTACGATGATGTCGAAAGAACGCCAGACAACATCCGCCCACCGGCCGGCTACCCCGTCATCTGTGTCACAGTGAGTCTACCATAAAATAATATTTGGGTGCTCGAAAAGCTTTGAAGATATTCAAGAGAAATATCTCTTGTTTCATGAATTCAGCACAGTTTGAAAGGCTGCAGCTAAAGTTCTTGGAATTTGCTCTAATGAGAAAGGTGGACCTAACCAGGACCCAAGTGTGTGCGTGCGTGTGGGAGATCACTGTCATGTTGTTGCATGGGTCAAGGGTATGTGTGCGTGTGTGTGTGTGTGTGTGTGTGTGTGTGTGTGTGTGTGTGTGGCTGTGTCCGCAACTTTTCAAGACAATCCACAGAAACACTTCAGAAAGTTTTCCACCTCATTTAACTATAGTTCCGGTTATACAACTAATTCTCAGAGTTTAAGTGCAGAAAAAAAATCAAAATAACAGGAAAACATTTCCTGAATTTCCTTTGTGAGTTTTCTACTTGTTCTTTTTTTTAATCCAAGCCTTTCTCTCTTTTTGTCCTCTGGCGTCTGCTGTATCCTCCCCATCATCTGCTTTCCCTGCCTTCCCGCCCACTCTCTCTATCATCCTCATCCATCCTGCAGGCCTGCAACACAAAATACCCGGACTATGACAAAACAGGCTCTATCTGTGTCAGCGAACACATCAACAATACCTTGACCCGCTATCGCTGGCTCATCAGTGCCCCGGCTAGCCCCAATGGCGTCACCAGCCCCATGAGGGAGGTGGACTTTGACACCTTTTTCACGTCCTCCAAGATGATCACGTTAGACTCAGTGTACTTCCAGGCAGGCTCCAGGGTCCAGTGTGCTGCAAGGGCTGTTAATTCTAATGGGGAAGGGGGTCTGGAGCTGAGCAGCCCCATCGTCACCATCAGCCAGGAGGAAGGTGAGCACAGAACAACCAAGAGCCATTTCTAAAATTCTGTTGTTTTCCAGTTGATTAATTAAACACAGGTTGGACCTCTTGCTGCAACAAGAAACAAGACGGCTTTGTTCTTCAAGCAGCGCCCAAGAACAGTGCTTTTAAATGAGCTGTGTCGACTCTACAGACGCATCACAGTAAAAGACAAATACAACTAAATCACTGGAACGCTCCTCCTGACAAAGTTTGTTCTCAGATTTGCTCAGATTTTTCAATTACACAGAAATCCATTTTGAACAGCATTTAATGTAGAATACAAGCATATTTAAGTATATAAACTTAATGGTTTATTACCACGTAGGCTTTTACTGTTATAGTTGGTCAGGATGGACCTAATTTTAGGGATTTTAATATACAGCTATAAATAATTTGTGGAGATCATGTTCTGTATTTAAAAGACTGATCTGCAAAGCATGAGGTCACTATAACTACTGAAATTATAGTGGAGTATAAAGTATGACGTTGTAAAAATTGTATTTAAACAAACTGTTGTAAATATAGAGGATTTATTATAGATTATAGATGTATTATAGATTTATTCAGTGCCTGAATAAATGACTGAAAAATCCGAGCAAATGATAAAGATTTAGGAGTGTGTGGCAGAAGAGCGACAGGCACCATTTTCTCAACTCAGTAACGTGACACTACCAAATATGTGCTGTGAGGAAAGGTCAGAGCACTCATTCTTTTCTCGAAAGAAAAAAATAAGAAGTCATTCCTGTTCTCTTTCTGTGTTATTGATTTTGCCGCCCTCACTACAACTACAGTCCCTGAATGCATCATATTCGGTGACACTTTCACGCGGAGGTCACAAGCTATTGTGGAAATAACTACAGTGACTGACTCAATCACACTTATAGTGTTTCATGAGAAAAACACTATATAATAAGAAAAGTAACTTTAGTAGGATTGATCTCTAAGTAATTATTATGTTTGTTTTTTTTATTACAAAGGAATGTGCCAACCTCGTAAAATGGGGACGGTCGGTGCCGAACCTTTCTCGGCTAAGCTACGCTACACTGGAGCAGAAGACCCAAAACACCCAAACCTCATCAAAGTGACTGTCACCATGCCTCACATAGATGGTAGGTGGGAGCTGGAGGCAGGACACGTACCAGAGATGAAGTGAAGTGTAATGTAGTGTAATATTCACGTCTGGGGATCCTCGTAGACTGCATGACAGCCAGAATATAGATCTTGCTGGGTTGCATCTAACCCTGCTGTAGAAACCCTCCAGCTCACCTGCATCCTAACATTTCCTTCTTGATTTTTAATCAGTTTCCTACTTCCTCGTCTCCTCCAGGTTTCTTTCTTCCTTTTTTTCTCTTTGCTCCCCTGCTTTTCTTTTCATCTCTTCACCCTTCTTCACTTGACTATTTCTTTCCTCCAAGTTTTTTGAAATAGTAATTTTTCTCTGGATATCAAAGGTAGCCGAGCACAGTCGGAATCTCATCCTCTTTATCTCGCAGGCATGCTTCCTGTAATCTCCACTCGGCCTCTCATGAACTTTGAACTAACTCTCAGTCCCGACGGAACCCGGGTCGGAAACCACCGCTGCTCCAACCTGCTTGACTACGAGGAGGTCACGACTGGTCACAGCTTCATCACGGCTTCCACGCGTAGCCATGAGAGTGTGGGGGAGGCAGCGCCCTACCAGTTCAGCAGCTCCCTGCGAGGGAACAGGACATTACGCTTCTACCGGAATCTCAACTTGGAAGCCTGTCTATGGGAGTTCACCAGTTACTACCACATGTCTGAGCTGCTCACTGACTGCGGAGGCACGATAGGGACTGATGGACAGGTACGCCTGTGTCTTTTGACATCCCGTGTGTGTATAAATTCCAATCTAGGGTTTGTGTGTACATCTGTTTGACTGTTATCCTTTGTGTGTGTCCACCTGTGTGTGTGTTTCTGGATGTATGTTTAGTCTATTTACCGATTTCTGAATGAGAGCGCCTAGCAGACAGAATGGCTCTGTATTTGTTTGCTTGCTTTACATCTCATTCACTGCGTGTGTGTGTGTGCGTGCGTGCGTGCGTGCGTGCATGCGTGTGCGTGTCTGTTTGCCAGCTCCGAGCCTCAATGTGTGATTGACACCTTTTAATGTGTGTGCGCACATACGCAACAAAACATACCCACTGAAACAAATCCATGCCAACCAATCAGAGCTCAGCATTTATGTGTCACATTAAATCCTAGATTAAGAAGAAATCTGTGAAAGCATTTTATTCTTTTGACATCCTGAACACACCTACACCCTAGGATTCCAGCAGAAATGGAGCGGCTTTGCTGCTGTTTGCTTTTACTGGCTGTGGTAGGATAATGGAACTCACCACAGAGGTCAGAGGGGTCAGACTGTCCGTTTGTCATTTAGATGCTAACTTCCAGTGGCTGTTTTCTGTGGTTGTATCTAACGCTGTACAGAGCTGCAGCGTTCTCATGCTGCTTATTGTTATGGTTAGATTTGAAGGCAGACCCTTGCTCCTTTGCTCGTGTCCTGCTGTTCTTTTGTGTTCCTCCACCCTTTGATCTGTGAGCTTCTCGTTGCTGATCAGACTGCCGAGTGTGGGTGTTGTGTGTGTGTGTGTGTGTGTGTGTGTGTGCGTGCGTGCGTGCGTGCGTGTGTGCGTGCGTGTTTGAAGAGTGAGAAAGAGATGTAGACAAAGTAAGACATTAATTTACTTGTTCCCAGTCACAGCAAGAGTGATTCGCACGGAGTTACACACGATGGCCGTCATCCACAGGACATCAACCCCCTTCATTAAGGGAGATCACTGTCATGTTGTTGCATGGGTCAAGGGTATGTGTGCGTGTGTGTGTGTGTGCACATGTGTGTGTGACAAACCCAGTGCTAAATTACAACTCAAAGAGCACAAAACAAATTAAGATGTTAAAGTCTCTGGCTGTATGGTCAAAATGATTTTTGTTTTCTGTCTACGTTACTGCCGTTTTAGGGAGTAAATAAAAGGTTTATTTCACTACAGAATTAAAGGGCAAGACATTATACATTTAAAATTCCATTCATAATTTTATTCCTATGAATATTTTCCAAGCCTTACGATGTTCCGGTTGGTGTAAAATTATTTTAGGAGGTCGATGTAATAAAATCATGGATTTGTAAACCCCTAGGGCCGAGTTTGTCACTCCGCTAGCAGTCATTTAATTTCTCATTTGGTTTCTGATTCACCGATTTCACAAGTCTGCAGAGACCTCATGCCCACCGAGATGGATCAGAATCTTAATGTTGTGGTGCTCTAAATAGTTTTTAGAAATCAGACTGGATGGTAGTGTGTATGTGGTCAGATAATGAAGATTTATTGGTCCAAAAAATATCAAAAACACCTTCTATCAAATTCCTTTTTTTAATTTCTCTAGCTGTTAAATCTCCTCCCCTCCTCAGTTAACATCTGGCTAGTAATTCTTCTAATGTTTGTCTATTCTGTCTTTTTAATGACAGAAGTAACTGTACATACTGTAGTTGAGGTTCGCAAAGTAGCTGTTTTAATGTTAGAGAACAGAGACACCCAGTGGCTGCTGCAGAAATACTTGCAGTGTTTCAAACGCCGTTTTTAATCACTGTCAGCTCTACTTTTTGTGTTGTAGTTCGACCTTCTAATAACATTTCACAAATTAAAAAATATTTTGAAATGCCTCTCATATATTTTTCCAACTTCATACACTTTTCAGAATCTGCTCTTTTACCCAAACATTGACTCTTCATTGTGTGGGTTGTCTGTGTCTCACAAATGAAGGTGCGACTGAACCTGCAATTTGCTTCAGTTGCTTTTTATGTTGACATTTTGCCAAAGAAAATTAAAGAAAAATCCCAGGGCACAAAATAAATTTAAGTGATTCCAGTTATTCATTCGGATGGGATAGTTACACCTTCTGTTATCTCATACAACTCGCAAGCTAAAGAATATGAATAATATGAATAAATCCAATCTGATCATGTGACTATTAAACTTTCCATTTATTTGGAGAAAATTATTCTTCTGAGACTTTAAGTAAAGGAGAGGGAGGTGGAAAGAAATGTGACACAATCATGGGAGCATTGACATTTTTTTTCATTAGGTTCTCAGTCTTTAATTGAGGTCAAGTTAAGAATTAATGTATATATTTTTTAATGCAAATGCTATCAAAATGTTGCAATTTTCTGTGTTTCATTTTTAGAAATAAGGTTAGCAGCTTTGACAATAGTGTATACAAAATACAGGGCAAGCATTTTGTCAAGTTTTGTTTTTTTTTGGTTTATTTTGCAGTGGAATTAGATTTGACATATGAAATTTTGAAAGATGTATGTTATACATTTTTTCTGGTACTTGGACAGAGCTCTATCTTTAATAGATAACATATGTGTTTCAATAATGGTTTACTCTAATAAACAGAAGCTGGGGAAACCAAAATAGAAAAGAACAATGCAAGCCCACATCTCTGCCCACTGTGACGCCTTGTGTACAACACATGAAGACTTTCCTGCATCTCTTACACTGAGTAGGAGTGAAAGGAGTCGAAGCATCTTGTGGAGGAGATCAATGTGTTCATTTGTTACTTCTCAGTATTCATTATATCTTTTCATCCTACTGTTTAATACAACAGGACAATGCGATTGTTTCATTACATACTGAGGATGTCTTGCTCATAGGAAGTGGCTGTATGATCACGTAATGCAGCATTGCAAGTGGCTTTTTGCATTGAACTCTGAGAACATTATGAGCTTAAGATTAAACCATTTCCTTCCTTCAGGTGCTCAACCTGGTCCAGTCCTACGTGACCCTGCGTGTGCCCCTGTACGTGTCATATGTGTTCCACTCCCCCGTGGGAACCGGTGGCTGGCAGCACTTTGACCTGCAGTCTGAGCTGCGCCTCACCTTTGTGTACGACACAGCCATTCTCTGGAAGGACGGCATTGGCAGCCCACCACAGGCTGAGCTCCAAGGTAAGTTCCTAAGCCAGCAAAAATAGTAATGCATTTGTGTCTGGACTCAATAGGAGACAATTTAAAAGAAGTATTTGTAGAGAATATGATGAGTTTGTGTCTTTTGGCCAGGTTCGTTGTATCCAACCAGCATGAGCATAAATGAGCAGGGGCGTTTGGTGGTTAACTTCCGAACGAAGGCTCGTTTCAGGGGCCTCTTTGTGAATTCTCATACTGGAGGCAGAATAAAAACAGCCGGTGAGACTTATCAACCATAATTACCGTTAATCACATTCATGGCTTCAGTGACTAATTTTCATAACTTCCAATACCAAGCAACCTCCATGTCGTCTATGGTGATGAGTGTGGACCACCCCGGCCTGACCTTCAACCTCACCTTAGTAAGAAGTGAGCCCACTTACAACCAACCCGTTCAGCAGTGGAGCTTCATCTCTGACTTTGCTGTGAGTATGAATACATTCTGAGCACGAACTGAATCATCCAGCGTGTAGATCTGTGTGCTCAGTCCAATCAAAAGGACAGACAGAGAATGACACCTGAGTATCTGTCCCATCTGCTCGTGGCAGGTGCGAGATTACTCTGGGACCTATACAATGAAGCTGATCCCCTGTACAACAACCCAGAATATGGAATATGCCGTTCCACCTATCTGCAGCCCCAGAGAAGCTGTTACCTTCGATCTGGATATCAGATTCCAACAAGTAAAAATGTCTTGTTTTGAACTTTAAATCCAAAAAGTAGATTCTTTATTTAATACAATAATTTCTGTCTTTCTCTGTCATTGAATCCCTCTCTTTTCCTTCATGATGCTATCCGTGTGTAGGTGAGTGACCCAGTTGCAGTGGAGTTCAGTCTCAATACTCAGATGTTTTTGCTGTCCAAAAGAAACTTATGGCTCTCTGATGGCTCAATGGGTTTTGGTCAGGAGAGCGACGTAGCTTTCTCTGAGGGTAAGTATCTTCTATATATATTTAAAGGTCCAATATTATATTCTTATTAATAATATCATGTACTTCCTGGAGGCCCCCAACATAAAAAAAACCTCAAGCTCTCACACCCACACCTAAGACAATTAGGAATGACCAGTTCTCCTAAGCAGCATGTTTTTGGAGTTGGGAGGAAGTTGGAGAACCTGGAGAACCAACACAGACACATGCAGAACGTACATACTCTCCACACACAGGACTTGAACCTGGAACCTTCTAGCGGTCAGGCTACAGCGCTACACACTGCACCACCGTGCTGCCCTATTTGAACATTGCTTCTTGGGAAATATTTTGTGATAGTTAGAGAAAGCCAATGAGATAGAGGGTGGTTTTTTTTCTTTTGTCAGGGGAATCTGCAGATCAAGGACGGTTATTTTTGTTGGAAAGCAATGAAAAGGTGTATTTTGCATAAAATGGGACTTTCAATGACCTTGATCATTTGTGCAGTGATATGCTTTGCATTTTCATGTCTATTTTCAGAGCATGCCAATCAGACATAGGCTTCAAGGCTTGTACCTGCCTTGAGATACTTTAGAGGACCCACTTCAGTGACCAGTGCATGAGCCTTTTTATATTGTGCCATGACAAACAAGGCAGTCACAGACTGCAACAGACTGCAACATCCTGCGAAACCCCTGAATTCAAAATTTTACCCTGATCTACTTGCATAGGTCAAAGATCATAGCTAGTGCTCTGACCTACTTTCATAGATCAAAGCAAACACTTTGATCTATGGTCTTACTCAAACTGGCCTTCTCCCTTGTCTTTCTATCTTATCTGGTTCCTGAGTGTACAAAAGTTGAAATTTGACCTTGACCTAGTTTTCTCAAAGTCAATGTCATCATCTCATTATCATCCCCTTTGCCGTCCGAGTAATGTGCATTTTGTTTCATCTTTCTGTCTGCAACAGTTGTGAAGATATTTGGTGGACGAACGAACAAACAAACGGACGGACAAACAAACACACGAACACTGACAATTACAATACATCACCACTTTGAAGCGGGATGTAATCAGGGTGCTGACATTTATGTGAAGAAGTATTTCAAAATCTGGAAGTCCAACCTGGCAGAAGGGATCAATGGCATTATGTGTTATTTTTTTCATTTTTAATACAGTCGTACTCTGTGGAAAATCTAACTAAAGCCTTTGCTAAATCATTCACAACCATCAATGTGGTTGGTTAAGTCAACACAGTAATATTCATTAGTCAGAATTATCTAGTGCAAATTTTAACTCTTCATGCTTTTCTTTTATTCCAGGTGATACGATCTACGGCCGTGTGATGGTGGACCCTGTGCAGAATCTAGGAGATTCTTTCTTTTGCAGCATAGAGAAGGTGTTCCTCTGCACCGGTGCTGACGGATACGTCCCTAAGTACAACCCAACAAAGTTTGAGTTCGGCTGCCTGGCTGACTCCCCCTCACTGCTCTATAGATTCAAAATTCTTGTAAGTTTATTTTTACTCTTCATCTTAAATGTAGTTTCAGTGTAAAGAAAGATACAAATTGAATTATCCCAAAAATAACCATTTCAAACACACGTCACCAGGACAAGGCCCAGCCAGAGACTCAGGCACGTATGTTTGGTGACGTCAGTTTAAACGCTGTGCTGGCTGTGGATGATCCTTCAGCCATGCCCCTCATCAGACAGCCAGGCTCTGACGGCTTTAGGCTGGACTCCACAGCGATGTTCCAGGTATTCCACATCTGTCTCTCAGTTTATTATCAGCTACCATCATTCAACGTATAAAATTTGAGAAATCTTGCCTGCACTATTATGAGATAGTCGTAAACCCAGATGTATTTGTAGCTACTGTATACATAGGACACGTGGATCTTACCATTCCTCTACTGTTTATTGTTGTGTGTTGTTCATTCGATGCTTGTTGGTTGTTATTCCCATTTACTGTATTCTTAATCATCATGTAATTTCAATCAATTCATGACTGGAAAGTTGCATTCAATCAATTGTTAACTAATTTTAGAATCTACAAATGAGTGCAGAGAAATATTCTAACTTATTTCTTTCCCTGATTTATAATTTTGTTTACTGAGCATAAGACATGAATTATTGAAGTCTTATACATTTCCTCAGGTTGCTGCAGGACGGGAGTGGTACATTCATACCATTTATACAGTTCGGTCCAAAGAAAACGCAAACAGGGGCATTGGAAAACGAAGCTTAGAGTATCACTCTTTGGTTTCTTCAACCAATGAGCTCGCCCTTCATCGTCCCAGAAGGTCAGCCAGCGATCTGGTTCCAGATGTAGTTGAGGATATTGGGGAAGACAACAACCGAGGCACAAATATCATGCACATCTCCTTGGACCGCACCAGACGTCGGGCGGGGGTGTCAAATGAGTTGTTTACCAATGGGCTGGACCCCAGTGAGCTGAACGCAGAGGAGGAAGAGGAGAATCTGGTGACACTTGTGGGGGCGTTGGTGGGGCTGCTGCTGACTGTTCTCATCATTGTCACCATTATACTGGTGCTGAGATCCAGACAGAAGGATGGGAAGGAGGGCTGGAGGGAGGGCGTGGAGGAGGTGGTTAAAGGGTCTGTCAGCACGGAGCCCATGTTGGTGGTGAGGATGCAAGACTGTCACAACAGCTCGGAGGTCTGAGCAGTGGATGCATGCATGAACAGATGGGCAGAGGACTGAAGATGTGTGGGCTTTTGTAAAATTCTAGATATTTGTTTTTTTAAAAACTTTCATTGAATTACTTTCATAACCAAAAGTCAGACTGTTTCAATGCGTTATCCATTGTGTGCGTCCTTGTTAGTAGGGTTATTTCTACAGTGTGTGATCACTGCAGCAGAAAACATGCGCCTTCTTCAGTCAGCATTACAACTCGTTCAACTAGTGGCGTTCTATTTCCAGGCTTTATGGTGTTTAAGTGCCTGTAGCAGCTGTATCACTTCAGGATGGTCCCATTAATGCTGAGCCATTTTTTCATTAACCTAAATTTACACAAGTCAAACCACAATTTTCAGAGCTGTAGTTTTATTTAGGGTATAAGGGAACATGTGAAATCAGTATTCCTACTGAAATTAATTGGTCGCCTAAAAGAGAAAACTATCTATTAACAGGATTGCATCCTTTAAGAATATATGTTATATTATTATATTGGGTTTATGAAAACTGAACACAAAGCTTTTACCCACAAAACATTTAACACTGTGCTGCTGTGGGTACATTAATATTTATTCTGAGGCTTACAATTACATCCTCAAATATTTTCTGGCTCATTCTGGATTACTAAATGTGTAATTAAAAAAAAGAAAGAAACATGAGATCCTGCAGAGCTCTCATCAAACTAGAAGGTCAAAACCACTACCATTAACCAGCTGATTGTTAAATGCATTCACTACCTCTGTTTGTCTTCATTTTGTATCCAGTAAGATGAGGAACATTAGGATTGTCACCACACTGTCTGTTATGTTGTTCCTATTTTATGTTTTATTAATATTTGGCTAAAATTATGTTTTTTAACAGCTATCATTAAAGTATGTTTGTATAAAGAAGCTCATCTCAGGAGTTATTTCTTTTACAGAGTGTTTGAACATAATTTAATACTGTTGAATATCTACAAAGACACTTTTCACCTCTGTGTTACACTGCTAATGAATGTGGTGCTGTGAACATGCAAATACTGTATTCATGTCCTATGATTTAACCCAGATTCTTCTCACATTAAGTTCCTGTAAGCTTTATTTGTCACAGCTGCTGTGTGGGATTAGAGTGTTCTGACTCATGATGATGAAAACAATATAGCTGCTTACAAATCAGTATTTCATAATGAAAAATGTTTAATACAGTCTTTGTCATTATTATTCAGTTATTAATACTGGTGTAATTTCTTGTGTTGTTGATCCTGTGTCTTACTCTTCTTTGGGTGTACAACATGCTGAGACTTCCTAAATATTTGTCTTATTCTGGTGTTGTCAGTCATAATTGTACAATTGCTTCCAAAGTTTATCAGGGCTTTTTTTTTGTCCCTGAAAAATTTGAAGACAACACAATATTTGACATCAAATGCACTTTTTGAGTCACATCCCTCACATGCCAGTCCGAGCTATGCAATGTAATGTACACCCCACAGCCAGTTATCTACATGTATACAACTATTTTAGCACAATCAAACTTGATATTCAGTTTGTGTCTTTATATGAATGAGTTTTTATGTATATGTATTTAAGAATAAATATTGTTCCATATTGGTTGTTGTCAGTTTACTGTTTATACAGAGCTATGATGTGACAAAAATAGCTAGACTAGCTTTAACTTGAAAGTGGGAAGTGAAATAAAATTCTAGGCTTTGACCTGGTAAATTCTGGGACAAATGAAAAATAAATAATGCACAGTCAACAGGTGAGCTTTGCATAGCAAAACAAGTGTCTTCAATATTTAATTCGTTTTTCTGTTGAAAACAGGAAATACAGGATGGCAATGCAGGGAAGATAAAAGTGGATGAATGACAGAATAAAATGGACACAGTGCTTCTAGAGTTGGTTACAGTAATCAGTATGGCTTGAAATAAAAGCATGATGCAGCATTATACTGATTAATTAATTTTGATTAAAGATTTAGTTACTAAGGTGAGGGAAAATGTTTTTGCCATCTTGTTCATGTGTGAAGTAATTCAGTTTTATCCTTGTTCATAAGATTAATTTGCTGACATGATTATCCAGGTACCCACTGAAGAGGTACATCTAGTAATTCCAGTCAGGGGACTTGAATAAGTAATAATGAATATCTTAAAATGTAACGACGAGTGCTAATAAAAAACAAAGGCAAGTGAGTCTCAATGGGAATGAGCTGTTAACATCAGCAGGACTGATGAGGGGGAATGGAATCGGCCACAGGGACGAGCAGAGGAGGGCAGTGAAGGCAGGATGGTGTAGCTGTGACATGTGGGGAAAGGGGGACTCTCTAGAGACATCTAGTGGACTAGTAGAGACTAGCATCAAATGTGTTGGAGAATGTGGTAGTGTTGCCGGATGAAGCAACCGCGACAGACCATAATACTGTGTGTTCACTGAAAATGCTTGTAGTTCCTTGACATTATTGTCTAGAGCACATGTGTCAAATTCAAGGCCCGGGGGCCAAATGTGACCCACCACATCATTTTATGTGGCCCACTAGAGCATTAAAGGTCAGTGTTTAAAAATAAATAGGTCAAAAGTGTGCTCTGGGCAAAACTACATTTCCCACAATGCAGTAATTAAGATCATTTTAACTTTGATAAAAACATTTTGTTAATCTCCTAACTTTGTTTGATGTTATTTTTCTTTATCACTCGGATAGTTTGATCCTGGATTGACTTATGTGGGTTTCATAACCTGACAAATTGAAAGGATTTATTTTATAACGGAGAAACAAACAAACATATTTTTTTCTGTGCAACTGTAATGTTTGTAACTTGAATAAGTAATAAATTAAGAGTTATTTAACATTGAGACGCAGTTACATTTAGGTTACATTACATTGAGTTGCATATAGTTAGATTCTTAAGTTACATCTAGCTCTTTTAGGACAGCCTTGATGCTGATGTGAACCTTTGCAAAAACGAGTTCAACAATCCTGGTCTAGAGTGAGTTACTGATGAACAATGGGGTGTTGATGGGGACATTGGATCCCTGGACATAGGGAAGAAACAGATTGTCTTCCTGCTTTCACGAATGATGGCAGGTGTCCTGTCTGAGGCCAGATGCAAATGGTGTTTAAAACATAACATCAACACCCCATAGATTAGGATTTCACATGTCATGTCAAAATAACTCAACAAATATCAAACTAAGTAAACAGTTTGGTCTTATGTCAGACTTCATGTGGCCTTTTCAGCTTTCCTGTTGACGCGTCATCAGAAATGTTTCTTCCTGTAATATGAACTATGAGAAAAAATTGAACTGGACTTTGGTAACACAAATTGTAACTTGATGGACATGCAGTTATCTGCACAGAAAGCTGTCTCACACATTCTTTGGAAAAATGATGGAACACCATCACCGCCACACTTGCAAACATCACTTGCATCCTCTATTTCATCGCTTGTAAAGTTATTCTGATCATTATGCGAGACATTTCAGAATGACCTAACCCTTTTGCAAACCCATTTCTCTTATATGATGTTGAGTTAAAGCTCCGTAAAGGTAACAAAAGTATATTAAAAAAAACAGGTCGAATTGTAACGCAAGACATGAAAATGGAAATTCTGCATTGCTCTTTTGGGGGACTTCAAAACTCATGTGGTCTTGGACATCTGAGTGAAGAAAGGGGCAGAGCTGTTTCACTCTGAGTACCTTAAGTCTCTGGATGTGCAGAGATTGTCATGGTTAACGTGCCTCTGTAAGATCGTCTGGCGGACGGGGACAGTGCCTCTGGATTGGCAGACTGCAGTTCCCTTTCCAAAAAGGGGGACTGGAGAGTGTGCTTCAACTATAGGGGCACTGCACTCCTTGGCTTCCTGTGGAATGTTTATTCCAGGGTACTGGAGAGGAAGATTAGACCGATAATCAAATCTCGGATTTAGGAGGAGAGTCTCACCTATAGTGAGACTCTCACCTATGGTCTCATCTATAGCCATGAGCTTTGGGTCATGACCAAAAGGACAAGATCCCGGATCAAGTGCTCAAAATAACTTTCCTCTGTAGGGTGCCTGGGTGCACCCTTAGAATTAGAGTGAGAAGCTCAGTCACCAGTTGGGAACTCGGAGTAGAGCCACTGCTCCTCCACGGCGAGCAAAGCCGAAACATCTGTTTGGGATGCTTCCTGAACACCTGCCTGTGGAGGTGTTCCAGGCATGTCCTGCTGGGAGGAGACCTCTAGGACCTAGGACAGATACACTAGAGAGACCATATCTCTTGGCTGGCCTCGGGATCCCGATGGAAGAGCTAGAGGAGGTGTCTGGGGAGAGGAAAGTATGGGCATCCCTTCTGAGATTTTGCCTCTGCAACCTAAACCCGGAGAAGCGGTTGAAAATAGATGGATGGGTGAATGGATGGATAGATGGATGATGGATGGATGGATGGATGGATGGATGGATAGAAAGGTGGATGAATGGATGGATGTTGGATGGATGGATAGATGGATGGATGAATGGATGGATGGATAGAAAGATGGATGGATGGATGGATGGATGGATGGACGGATGGATGGATGGATGATGGATGGATGGATGGATGGATGGATGGATGGATGATGGATGGATGGATAGAAAGATGGATGGATGAAATATTACAATTAAATACAAAAACATTACAAGAAGATGGTTTTGAGGTAAAATCTGTGCTCTCCAATCTCTGCGTGGAGGAAGCAGAAAATGGAGCATTACACTCATACAGTAGAATTACACCTAGCCGGTAGGAATGTCAGTGAGAACCAACCTCCCTATCCAGAGAGTGCAGTAGAGATTGTGGTTGATAAAAGATTAAACAACATCTATATAGTCACTCAATCATGCGTTTATTTTATACACATTATAACTATTATTAAAATTAATCCATTACTAAGCTAGAACACCAATGCAATGGAGTTCGGCCCTTTTAATTCCATTGTTTTATGTTCTCATACACTCAGTGCTATGCTATCATATATTTCATGCTGAAGGATGTGGAGAAATAGACAGCGCTGTGCCTTTCTGTTCCAGGGAGTTATGTCAAGGACGCATTATTAACAGAAACTATCTGAGAAACACAACATCTGTGTGAAGGTGTACTCCCCTAGAACTATAAATGTTAAAGATCAACAAGACTCTGTGTTTGCTCTTGGACAGACAATGATAAGATCCTGAGACAATTGAGAAACCTCTGCAGGGAAAACACTACATTCTACCTGCTGTTTAATACACCTTGTGATTCACTGAACCCTATACTTTTGTCTTGTACCATTTCTGAAATCATCCCACAAGTGGCTGGACTGTCAAAAAAATTAAGGATTTTCTCAAAGCACAACATTCCAGTGCACTTCGGACCCAGATAAAAACTGGTTCACCTGAACAACAAAGCACCCAAACACAAACTCAACAATGTTGTTTATGAGGAGCACAGTGACAAGGAAACCAAGCAACCACTTCACAAATGGATAACACAACAATAGCGAGTCAGCTCCTGTGGACCAGACCCAACAGTTCACCTGCATCTGAAGGACATTGTTTTTTGTCTTTCTGGGTCGACTGGTCTAAGAAGTAGCCTACCCAAAGTCAGCAAACGGATAAGCTGACTTTAGCCAGTATGGGGAAAATGTAGGGAAAGGAAGCCAAAATAATGCATTACCAACAGCCTCTTCTCCAGCAGACATCTCCAAAATAGTGATGAATAAACATTAACCAACAAATAAAGTAAAATATGCAAAACACTTAAGGCAAAATCTAAACTAAAAAAAAACCCGTACAATCGAATAAAAAGCAAAACCATAGGCTATAAACTGTCATTTGATTACACTTTCGAATAAACGAGCAAATTGAGGCCAAAGGCGATGGGGGTTGGTGGGTGGAGTCACATCTGATTGGTTAACACGGGTTGTGACGCAGCACAAATGAGCCCGCTTCCCTCCTTCTTCTTCCTTCCCTTCCTGCTGCGGATGAGGCTTCGGACCACTTAGAGTTGTGAAAATGGCAACAGCTGGACCAGGTGGAGACGACCTGAAGAAGGAACTCACATGTGCCATTTGTTTGGATTTCTTCAAAGACCCTGTCATCCTGAAATGTGGACATAATTTCTGTCGGTTTTGTATCTGCATGCACTGGGATGAAAATGGCGGAGACTACGGTTATCAGTGCCCTCAGTGCCGTACGGTAAGTTTAAATATGTCGCCTCTTATCCAACTTACCCGCAATGTTTTCGTTTTTAATTTTATCCCAAAGTGTTTTAGTGACTATTATGACAATAAATCAGGGCCAGCTGTTTGACGCTGGGCTTTAGCCACCGAATGCGCCTTGTTGGCTACTGTTGCTATGATAGCATGTGAGAAACGCACGATTTAAGTCAACAGACTTTGTGTCGCCGCTATTCATTTCACACTATTTACGAAATATCGTGTGCAGTCTGATGCAGTTCTTCCTCTTTGTTCCCAGGTGTTCAGCAAGAGGAGCTTCACTAAAAATTATCTGGTGCAAAATTTGGTGGCCAAACTGGACGATCTGGAGTGTTTGGGGCCGTGTTCTTTACAACCCAAGCCCGTTAATGTAGATGGAAAGTGTGAACAACACGGAGAAGAGCTGAAACTGTACTGCCAGACGGACAAGAGGCCCATCTGTGTGGTCTGCAGAGAGTCTAGGACGCACAGGTTGGTCACGTTCTCACCTTTTTTACATTGGAAAATTGCAGCTATGTGTTTGATTGTAGGCGTTTGATTGACGTGATAAAAATGGGGGTGGTCGTTGTTTGCAAGGTCTGAGGACTAATGTGGCCCTTGGCAGTTAAATTAGACACCTTGAATGTCACAATCCTCATGCAAACAACATTCTATTTGATTTATTTGCTTCATTTACAATGAATGGGCATTCATTATGAGCTGCAAAGTCAAGCAGCTGAAGGTTTTCCAAACCAAATAATCTGTCTGTCAAAGGAATTTCCAGCATGTTAAACTGATAACATTGTCTCCATATGATCACATGACCTCAAGTTGTGTTTGTCACAATTCCAGGAATGCGCTTGACCCTTTGTTTTATCTTTCATGACCATCTTTATTTAAATAAACAAACAAGAACCAATGCGGTCCGACTGCAACATCCCACGACAACCCTGAATTCAAAATTTTACCAACCTACTTAAATAGGTCAAATATCAAAGCTAGTGGTCTGACCTACTTTCATAGATCATTGCACTAGCTTTGATCTACAGTCTTGCGCACACTGGCCTTCTCCCTCGTCTTTATCTCATCCAGTTCCTCAGTGTACAAAAGTAAATATTTAGTTTTCTCAAGGTCATCATCTCATTTTCATCCCCTTTGCTGCCCAGGTAAGGTTTCATCTTTCTATCTGCAACAGTTGCGAACATATTTGGTGGACTAACGGACAGAGGAACACACAAAGGCTGACAATTACAATACATCACCGCTTTGAAGCGGGATTTAAAGATTCAAATACAATTGTTTCCCATAATTCTTCTTATAAAAAAGAAGAAAAATTACTTACTAGTGACGGCACACCAATCAACTGTTGCAACACTTCCTGGATATTTTTTAGAAGGTTTAATGTGTTTCTTAATCCCTTCATAATGTTGACAAATTCAAATGATAGACTTACCAGGAAGAAATTTAACACCTGAGCCATTTACCAGAACTAGGCATAGGTCAATACTGTAGAGATATAAGCCCACCTCATATATTTTACAGTGCCAGATGTGAATTTACTACTGAAAAATTCACAACACTCTGTGGAATTTCACATGTATCCATTCAGCTGTCAAGCACGGCTGTTTCTGTGGTCCTACTTTAGCTTAATTTCACTAAATGTCTGTAGGCTCCAGATGAGGTAATCCTGTAAATCTTAAACTGAACAATCGGCATTCTTTGAACCATTCTAGTGGTTCAAATTGCTTCTAGTGGTTCAAAGTTGTTCATTCTAGTGGGCCAAATTGCCTTATGGATAAAACAAAAAGGACTAGTATGTTTTCATTTCAGATCTGTGATGTTTCAAGTGAATGAATCTCCACTACAGTGAATGCTACAAATGCACAGTGTTGTTAAGCACTGACAGTGTCATTTTAACATGAACAAGAGTGTTACTGTATTCAAAGGTGGACCAGAATTGGTAAGATTTCAAAGCGGTGATGTATTGTAATTGTCAGCATTTGTGTGTTCGTTCATTAGTTAGTCCACCAAATATCTTCACAACTGTAATGGAAATTGGCATTGTGTGTGTCCTGATTTGACTCTCATCATGTCACTACTGAGAACATGCTTCAAAACCTCTCCATGCAACTGCTGGGCTACGTCACATCTTAGTTTGTTCGGACACAGAGAGGTCACAGCAGGTCACAGCCCATTAAACCATATAGAGAGCTGAGATGCTGCAGACCCAGTACTCCTCTCTAAGGAGAGGAGATGGAGAGGAGATGGAGACCTGTTTTCAGTGAACTCGTTATTTTGGTGCATTCCAATGTGTAATAAAGATGTCGTAGTTTTGGTGTAATATTGATATTTTGGTTGTGGTGCATTCCAATGTGTAAAGGCGCCTAATAAAGATGTTTTATGGGTGCGTGAAAGCCTCCTACGATGCATTCCCGGGGGTAACGAAAACTTAGTGATGTTTTTCCTCAGCTGGGGTACCAGCTGGGGTGGGGTGCCTGCGAGCTGGAACTGGCCATTCCTGCTCGCATGCAGGCCTTGCTTTTTCAAAAGTATAAAAGGTGAAGAGTTTCATGCTCCAGTCAGAGTCAGCTGCGGGTTACATACGGACACCCAGCCGGTAGAAGCTACTCCGCCTGGGTTGTGGGCTCTCCATTCCTCTGTCAAGGTAAGAGGCGAAGCATAGTTGGAATGCCACCATATATTGCCTCAGCTCAACCAAATATTTGTGTGTTTGATGATTGCTATGCTCTGTGGGGAATTAAACTACAAGTTTATTCTAGCATCATAGAATTGTTTGTTTGCATTGCTATGCGCTGCGGGGACTAAGACACATTTAGTCTAGCATCATAGAGGTCTTTTGACTTGTTTGTTTGTACTTTGTATTGCTATGCTCTGCGTGGAATAAATCACACGTTATATTCTAGCATCATAGGAGTCTCGTTGATTAATGGTGAGTTTTCTGTGTTCCCACCTCTGCGGACATGTATGAAAATATTTCACAAAACGACAACCGTTTCAGATGACGGGTGAAACAAAAAGCACATTACTCGGGCGGCAAAGGGGATAAAAATGAGATGATGACCTTGTCCTTGACATGGTCAAGGTCAAATTTTTTTATTTTTGTACACTCAAACCGGATAAGATAGATGAGGGAGAAGGCCAGTGTAAGACCATAGATCAAAGTACTAGCTTTGATCTACCAAAGTAGGTCATATCACTAGCTTTGATATTTGACCTATGAAAGTACTGTAGGTCAGGGTAAAATTTTGAATTCGAGGTCGTGGGATGTTGCAGTCTGACTGCATTGGTTCTAGTTTGCTCTTATAGTGTTAAGATCTATTTCCTTGCACAAACGAGTCATTTGTAGTCATGTAGTCATTTTTCAAACTTGTTTGTTGTATTCAGTTTGTAATTTGTATTTCTGTACTCTAGGGATTATGACACGTTAGTTGGATTTAACAGATTTTGGAAACGTTGAGTTACCATATCATCAAGAGTTGATTATAAACCCATAACAAACCACAAGACATGACATAATGGATCCATCCATCACTGAAAGATTGGTTACAGAAATCTTCTTCTGATTCAGTATGTCAAGAACTTCAATTTCTACAGTCTGACCATTTTTGTGCACACAAAACTACAGTATTGTATTTACCACAGTGGTATTAACACAGTCATACTGGTGAAGATGTGGGAGCAAAATGGACTATTTACAACCACCTAGGCACACTAGATGAAACACAAATTGCCACCAACAAACCACTGCTCATATTTATTTTGCTTCAAATGAGGTCTAGCATTCTGTTTCTCAGCTTTCCTATGACTAATCCAGACACACAGCCATTACCTTGGACTGGGAGTCGAAACATTAGCTGAGGAAAATGCTAATAGTTGCAAAATAAACAGTCAAATTGTATAAACAAGAAAACGGACAGTATAGCTCAGGAAACACCACTGTCTTTAATGCTTGGGCTATCAGGAAGAGAATATTCTAATATTCGTCAGACATGTCACCAGTGACTTCAAAGGGAAATAATGTGATCAAACAATTCATAAATTAAGTTACATACAGATAATTATATGTAAATCAGCTGGGTCTTGAAACCTCAGATCAGTCGATGAAGACGTTTTGTGTGGATCCATGCTAAGAGTAGGCGATATGGCCCTAAAATAGAATCCCGATATTTCAGGGAATTTTGGCAATAAAGATACTCTACGATGTTTTTGATTATGTAACAAAAAAAATTAAAATGTTCTGTGCGATATAGCTGTGTAAAAGGGGGCCATTTTGACATATAATTAGGAGTGATGACGATTCTCTGTAAAACACTAATCATCCTATCTTGTTTTTTGTTTTTTTTGCATTGGCCTGCATTGAGACAGATCTGTCCTTGGATCTTGGTTCCTTGGTCGGTTGGTTGTTTGGTTGCTTGTTTTGACGATAACTCTGTAAAACCCTGTCACCTTCTAACCCTGCCACCATGGCATGTTTTGTGAATGCTTTGCTTACACAAGGTTAACATACAGCAGGTTGGACGAACATGAAATATTAAACTCACTTTTTTTCCTAACATGGTTAAACAGCACTTCAAAATGAGGTTATAATTAGTTCAAATGATTAACAGAATGTTCGTATCATTATGTTAAAAATAATCCGATTATTCCGAGGGTTGGAATTTGCATTTTGTATTTGCAGTTAGTCAATTTGTTTTGCTCTTTTGTTGCTATGGAGATGTTATCAGGGCCGCCAGCATTCTGGGTGTTACTGTAGTGTACAGTGTAAGCTAATGTGAGAGTGTTTATGAAGCCTGGCCTAAGTGTCAGCCTTTTTTCAGAAGCACTTGTTTCATTTCAGACACCATGAGGTAGCACCGGTGCCAGAAGTTGTGAACGATATGAAGGTAAGCTTGAGATGTCCAACATCACAAGGATGACTATTCTTTAATCCGCCTCCTTCTCTGCATTTGGCCACAGGTTTTGGGATTCTAACTGCCACTTATCAATCGCATGGAATGTAGTCATTAGTTTGTCTGTGATGTTGTGTTCTCATCTTCAGTCATTTGTGTCCATGCTTTGTTACAGATGGAGCTGAAACTGAGGCTAATGGAGCTCAACTGGCAGAAGTCTCAGTGTGTAAAAGTTAGGAGTACTGACGGGCTCACCAAAAGTGCATTGAGGGTTAGTATATTTCTAATAGATCTTTTGGTTTCCATGGGAAGATGTAGCTTTGGGTGACTCGGAGTGTTTGGCATTTTTCCAGAGCTTCCTGAATTTTAATTTTCACGTTACTCTTGTTTATTTACTTGTGAAATTTTAAATTTCCCAGTTTGGGATAAATAAAGTATATCTATCAAATTTAGGTTTTCAGGACAATCATCGGTCACGTGTCATGTCTTTGAACTTTTACAGCGTTTATCATGTCATATTGGTTGCATAAATATTTGATTAAGGCATTATACTGATCTTTCATCAATCCTTCATCTTCTTTGTTCTCCAGGTAAAGAAATTGAGACTGAAGGAGAAAATTGAGTCAGATGTCGGAGCTTTAGTCCAGTTCTTGCTGGATGAGAGAGACTCCCTGCTTGATAGCCTTGATGCTGAGGAAGTGGCCACCATGGCTGTCATAGACGACAACCTGAAGGCAGTAGAGTCCGAGATGGAAGCTGTTGACAAAGCTATAGCCAACATCCACGCCCACATCAGTGGCAAAACTAGCATTGAGGTAAATACTGACATGTCGACCATCAGTATTTCTAGCAATATACAGAAATAGTCATGAATTTTTAAAAAATACATTACATTATATACATTCATTAAAAGTATCCTGAAATGGTAGCTGGAGAAATTATAGGGATGTGTATTTCTTTAAAACGTAATTGAATGAAGCAGATTGTTGATGTTTAGTCATAAAATATCACCCATAATAATATAAAAAGTAATTGGTCTATAATCAAAATGCTTTTTTTCCTCCAACAGAGCCTTGCCGAGACATTTGACGAGTAAGTAATATGTTTTTGTTCAGGCATAGGAATATGTTTTGAATATAACCACTGAATCCTGATGTTTTTAACATGAACCTTGAGGTTAAAGTCATGGAAATCAATACAATATTTTCCGCACTATAAGGCGCACTGGACTATAAGGCGCACCCCCAATAATTTGTTTGTTTCATAATTTATTTCATATATAAGGCGCACACAATAAAAAATAAATAAAATTTATTTGATAAACTGCAGCGGCTGTAGTTGCACAATCCGTCCACTAGATAGAGCCGTGCTGCTCAGGCAGTCATGATTGCATTCATGACTTCCTGACTACCTTTGAATGGCCCCTATTGTTATGTCAATAAGCCATTCTGAGCCTCATCAAGGAAACCTGATCACTTGATCACTTTGCCATCTTAGAAAGAAGTCAACACGCGTATTAAAAAACCTGACATTAAAACTGGTTAAATTCATTACGAGTGCAGTCAGTGCGAACAGAGCGGATTATTTCCTGATCTGAAGTTCGAAGCAAATATTTATGCTCCGACGTTCATTTATTAAATATTGTTTCGATCAGTAGTCCAGTCGGAGGTGAGGTGCAGCTATTTGCTGCTGTGTGTCCTAAACAATTTTTTAACTAGTTTTTAATGCTAGTTTACTGGCAAATATGATGCTGTTTTACTCCTAGAACTGACTTTAACGTTGGTGTCTCACCGCCGTCAATCTCACCACACGTCGCTGCAGACAGAATACACAAGCCTGAATGTGCCCCTTCGACGCACCCCCCAGAGATATCAACTACATTTGCAAATCAATTGCAGCACACCTTTGTCTAGCTTTGACTCAGCTCTTGAAATTTCAGAAAAGGCTGGAAGTTCAGTTTTGAGGGTCTTTCATTCACCTTTATTCCAGTTTCTCCGTGTGTTTCCACAGACTAATAGAATGGACCGTCACTAGATTCCAGATGACAGCACAATGACATTTTTTAGACCAATTAAGTTTAAAGGGGGTTATTTCCGACGCCAAATAGTTAGGAAATACTGAGATCAGTCAGTCAGTCAGTCAAACTTTATTAATAGAATTGTTGAAAGTTCCTTATGTTTTGCTACGTAATCACCGGTGCTCCTACAGTCTGCTCTACCATCTGAGAGCAGCTCAGTCAGAGCCGGGACTTCGGTGACGCCCCTTGACTACCGTTGTTAGGGGGCGTAGGCCCGAGTGCCTTGTGAGGGAGCTCCTCTGGTGGCGGAGTGCGGCATGACTGGCGGCCAGACTGCCGGCTTTTTTTCAGCGATCATGTTTTTAACCAATATTAATATGAATATTAATCCATATATGACGCACCGGGTTATAAGGCGCACTATGGGTTTGTGAGAAAATTTTAGGCTTTTAGGTGCGCCTTATAGTGCGGAAAATACGGTAATCTTTCCCATTATTTGTCTTCAGAGTCATCCATTGCAAGCCTTTCACACCTCCAGAATCGGTCAGTTATCAGACTGAATTTACGGACTTCTCAGGACCTTTCCAGCTAATCATGTGGAAGAAGATGATGCACGTGCTGCATACCAGTGAGTTTGTGCCCCACGCCGTGTACACTCATGTTTTTGCTATTTGAAGGAAAGACTGGTGGTTAGCAATGTTTCATCACTGCAAGAATGATCTTCAAACCTGCTGGTTAGCTAAGACTTCCTGTACAGAGTTTGCATGTTCTCATACGTGCTGCAGTGTTTCCAAAGACATTCAGCTTACCTGGTGCCTCTAAATTCTCTTCAAAGGTGTATTTTGCTGGGTTTTTTTTAATATACATATTTTTAATGCAGCCTGATGTAAGAGAGGGTGATGAATTTATCTCCTTCCCACTCTCCAGTGCCTCAGAACCTCACCTTGGACCCGGACACTGCTCACCCAAACCTGATCATCTCAGACTTTGACACCAAGGTGGAGGAGGGCCGTGTTCGGAACCAGGAACCAGACCTGCCGTCCCGCTTCACCAGGTTCTGCGGTGTCCTTGCCACCGCCCAATACTCCAGCGGTCAGCATTACTGGGAAGTAGATGTGAAGGACAAAGGCGTTTGGTACCTGGGAATCACCACCGAATGCAGTAACAGGAAGGGTTTTGTCAGCCTCACTCCGTCCTCTGGGTACTGGAGCCTGTGTTTGCAGGACCGGCTGTATGCCAATGGAGAACAAGGGCGTATCCCAGTGGCAGACTACTGGAACTCTCCGAGGGTGGGAGTGTACCTGGACTATGACAACGGTCGTCTTTTTTTCTATGACGCCGTTACGATGAAAAGACTGTACATGTTTGACACGTGTTTTATAGAGCCTGTATACCCTTTCTTCAGCCCAGGGAAGTACGATCCAGGCAGCAGGCTGCAAATATGCCATTATTACTGACAGCTGTGTCAAATGATTAAAACTACCCATGTACAGTGACTTTTTTAATGGGGTTTTTTTTTTTGGGAAGGGGGAGCAAGATTTTATTTCAATTTAGTGTTGAGAGCCAGGGTGATGTCTCCCCTTATTGTATGCTCTGCAATCACGTATTGGTCTCATTGATTTTTAGATGAAGATATTCCAGGTGTCTTGCCACCCTTTGCTTTTGATGGGTTATTATTTGACTCCCAGAGTTTCAACTCGTAATGGTCTTTTAGCAACATTTCAGAAACACTTGCCCGTAGTTGTTTCATGGATGTCTTAAGGTGTTTTAAACTCATCTTTTATCTTTTTTTTTTTTAAATTGGTTGTATTATTTAAGTCTCATTTAGCATGTGCACAAGATATGAAGTCTGGGGAGTTTTCTTTGTTGGATGTATTTTGAAGAAAACCTTTAACGTAATGTCTGAAAAACGGTAATGAAATATTCCGAAACTGATGGTCAACACAGCAGATTTCTTGAAATATGATCTCTTCACGACCAAGAGTTGTAGGCTTCTTCAGACCGATATGTGAATACAGTTTGAATGAATTGATAGCTTAAAACCTATCAATTATTCAACAAGTATAGGCCTATAAAGTCTCTGGACACAGCTGGATAGACCTACAATGAATGTAATTGGATGACAACACGCAGAGATGAGAACTGATGTGTGTGGGTTTTCATGCTTGGATATTCTGATGTCTGATTGATTTAGGAGGTATCCTACAGATGCTTTGAATTCCTTGGGTAAACTGTCAATCAAATAAAGCCCAATGAAAGTTTTTTTTTTTTTCCCCACAGCTATGTATAACAAAATGTCCAACTCTAGGGAAATTTTCAATTGAAGAGAGAAAACATTTTAAATCTGTAGTATCACTAAAAGCCGTCAGACTTCATTGGTAAAGCATTCATTCAGATTCAGTAGAGACCTGCTTAAGTCGCCAACAGTCCCATTGTCGTTTTGTTTACACAGTTCAAGTCAGATTAGAAAAATCCTTAAATTAAGAGTGACATGAAAGTTGTTTGAAAATGCTTTATACCTCCTTAGATTTCCAAACTTTCAGTGCTGCAGGTTGGTCCCTCGAGGTTTTTAATCATGTAAATCACTTTCATTGTTGGATTTCTGAATGTACATAATGTATTTATACATTTTCTCCTGCCCCATAAACATGTGACTCAAACATTTGAAACTCTTCTTTGCTTGAAGGGATGGATGGGATGTTGAGCCTTTTACATGGTCATAATGAATTTTTCATTTTCCCATTGCCTTACTGTGTAGCAATGTAAACAAAAATCAAATGTGACCATTCATATGTTTTTCTTCAGACGTGTCAGTGTGCTAGTGTTAGAAAACCTTTTTTCACTTTCAAGAGGTTTCCCAAGATGGCTGCTGCTCCCTGATGGCTATTCTTGTCCAACACCCTCATTTCAACATGTGAAATGGTTTAGTGTTGCTGATTCAGTTAAATACCACCAGAACATTTAAGGAGGAGGTGAGAAAATGGGCATCTCTCCATCTCTTTATTCAGTCATGACTGTTTCCTGACTGTGAAGATCTATTTTAAATGAAGGGCTTCGACCGGCCGCTGCCAGAGTTGCTCATATCCTCATTAGATGTCAACAGAGTGCCAAGAGCACAAATTTATAGTCCTTGAATGACTTCATGAAACATTCTGAATTTCAGTTTTTGAGTCATTTAATTTACAGCTTGAATGTCCAAAGATGGAAACTAACATTTTCGGATAAATATGCGTGATTCATTCGCTCAAGCTGTCCACCTGTGAGATGGATGGCGAGTGGCTGCAATTCCGTTGTCCTTCCAAACGAGGGCGCCATTGTCCATTTTTTAAGGGTGAACTACACAAATTAATTACTGTAATGATTTTATAAATCAAATTCTAAAGACTTGCAGAAATGCTAATTTGCGCGATCACTGCTGGATAGACACTTCAATTTTGAGGTTATTCATTTTTAAATGCCATGATTACATTCAAATTACTTTTCCAATTTACAGTATGAAACTAAGTTACATGCATGTATTTACTTTTTCACAAACATGCACTGGAAAAAATTGGTGTTTGATTAAAAAATGTTGGTCAAGATGGGCCTCTAAATAATCTCATGGCCTACAAGGAACATTACAACTCTTATGTAAGCGTCCCAAATATGAAGCCCTTTTACTAATACAATTAATGTATTTTCATGCAAACCCTAATCCTAACAGACAAACTTGACAACAGTCCATTGTTTCATTCTTTTATATTTACAATCATACCTTTGCTGTGATTACATAAATGTATAGATTACTTCTTGTAAGACTGCATACAGCAGGTTTAACAGGATGATTGATGTAGTGCATCATTGATGCTGTATGTGCTTTATTTCACAGTCATGAGTGGGTCTGTTACAAACAGAAAAACAAGACTCAAATTAATGGAAGAGGAAAAGCAAATGAATCCCTCATGACAGAGTTTTCCATTCGATGGGAAATGCAGATGAAAAAATTTTTTTAAATGAAGTACAGCTCAAACATCGAGGACAGGCAGTCGATTGACAAACTGATGAAAAATTCTGTCATTGAATGTTAGCTGGTGTTGAGTTTCTCCAGGAGCCACACAGAAAACCTTGAAAAAATTGCCCAACCGAACCAATGACCAAAAAATAATAAAAAACTCCACAATAAAGGTGCTTGTCAGCAAGAAGAATACGATTGTAATATACAGTCCATTTCTGAATATGTAAATCATATAACTATACACAGGCATATATTACTTTTGCAAACTATATAACTCTTATATTTTATTTTGTGCAATGTTCAACAACAACTTACAACATCACATTTTGGTAGAAGGAAAAGTTACTGTTTGACTGGATGTGAACTCTCAGAAGAGAAGGCATATGTACAAAGATGTTTGGTGAAGTTGTTCAAATGCACTAATTAGAAAAAAAAAATTTTTTGAACAAATTATGTAGAAAATAACATAAATTAAGGTCTTCAAAAAATAAAAAAGCAAATAATGTGTACACAACTTTGTTCCAATGATGTTGGCATGTCATTTGGTTGGCTACTACTTTGCATGACCCTCCACTGTATGAGTACATGTTCCACTATTGAAAGCTTTGATTTATTAAGTGCTGGAGTAAGTATATAGTGACGTCAATCAATATATACACTAAATATGCATATATACAACTACATTAGATTGTAGATGTGAATACACCAAAGTGCAAGAATTAGAGGGGTTAAATATAAGAGGTTTATTTCAGTTACCAGCAGCGTCTGGCTGATTCAGACGTGTTATTGTTTAACTTTTGTGCTTTTGTATGCCTGCCCAAACACTTGTAACTTGCATATCACTCACCATATGAGTCAAAAGGAAATATACAATTAATATATGTGTACAGTGGTGCTTTCAAAATGATAAGGTGCAGAATAAGAACACATTTCTTAGTTTTTTGGCAGGATACCAATATGCAACTTTGGAGTGGCCTGAGCGTTATTAGATCATAAAGCATCATCGTCTCACGGGAAGCTGTCCAAAAATTATGGTCAGACTAGCTGGTTGTCTACTAGTGGAAGGAAACAGCTTGAAATAAAACAGATTTACTTAAAAACACAAGTTATACAGTACTAAGACTATATGATGATGAGATATTTTACCCCATAGTTGCTTTTTTGATTATTATTTTTTAAGTTTTATATCATTGGATAGTGTCTGGGAGTTCACGTTTTGGCAAGGAGTTACTGTAACATCTTGTAGTACTTTTTGGGATCACCAACTTATTTCATCTTTCAATAAAGTCCAATATTTAAAGTAAATCTACATTTTTGGGATTTCTTTATTTCTTTTTCTGTGAATTTGTTTCCTCGTTGCCATTCTGAATATTGAATCTTCTTAAGTAGATAAACTGTACTGACTAAAGGATAATAAACTCAGTGTGGAACCCAGAGCCACATGCAGGCACCTTGCAGCGCTACTGTATGTCCACATGCAGTAAGCGGAGTACACGCCAGCAAAGCCTTCCGTCAGTCTACTGAAGGTATCTGTAAACCTTAAAGCAGTGATTGCCAGAGTCGGCGACAGCCACATGTCCATCTGAAGTGAGGGCCAGGCCCTGAGGGCCATACAGCGGGTCTGCTGAAGTGTTAATGTAAGACAGGAAGGAGCCTGTGCTGTCAAACACCTGAAACAGAAGACAGCTTACTGTGCCAGTTGTACTTGACCCAACGGTAGCCAAAAATTCTCAAGATGGTTGTTAATCGTGCTGCTTTGAATATTTGAAAGATCTGAACATGCTTCTTATTTTTTACGTGTCCTTTTCCATAGTGTCATAACAAAACTTAGTCACCTGTGAATTTCAAGCCCTACAGCTGTAACATGGATGTCAGAGTGTGGCCTGCCTCACCTGTATTCTGCTGTTCCCCCAGTCTGCTACAATGATGTTCCCATTAGCATCGACAGCCACACCAGTGGGGGCATTGAACTGGCCGTTGCCTTCACCATGAGAGCCAAATTTGAACAGGAACTCTCCATCGGCACTGTAAACCTAGAACAGGAAGTTGGATAAACGCTTCTGATCCACGTCTTCATGATCATAATGTGAATGTGTTTTTAAGTACATCACACCACTGCATTACTTTATATTCAGTTTTAGGATATAGAACAGATGCTGTCTTACCTTCACAGAGTGGTTGTGAAAATCGGTCACAATAATTTCATTCTTGTTGTTCACTGCAACAAAGTGCGGGCCTATATGAGGAGAGAGAGGAAGGTTATTGTGGAACTTGCTGTGCCTATTCCTGCGTTTCACATAATTCCTTTGTTCTTATTGGCCGCCACAAACTCTACCTAGTTGTTATAAAACCTACTTGTATTACCAGGTTAGTTCTCTCTGATGACCCTGTTTGATGGCATTATCTTCATGTAGATTAGCAGTAAAACAACTGTTTTCCGGTTTCTTCAGAATGTCAAAAAAGTTCAGAAGCAGCGAGATTTTGTGACAAAGCTCAAGGCTATGGAATCAAATCCTTCATTTAGTTTTGTGTCAGTTATAAATAGTTATAAAAATACTGCATTGGTGGCTATTAATGTGAAGTGAAAGCCTATTGGCTGAGTGACCCATTAAAGATTTCTTCCCACACCTATCATCTTGGTTAGTCACGGCACCGGAATCAGAACAGTGAAAATCATTCACACAGATTGTTTTATACACATCAACACAAAAGACAATGCACGTGACAAAAAGTCCATTATTGTAATAGTGATTATTACAATGTGTGTGCACTTGTTCATCTCTGATTATTATTGTGCAGACACAGCTTTATCCAACAATCTCAGGAAGTCAGAGGCATGATCAGGGAGCTGGGTTAGACAGAGGGCACTGCACTGTGGGATTAAGGTTGCAGCAAGGCCACACTTTGTACTTACTGAAAATTGAGCCAGATTTATTTAAGTTTGGACCAAGTTTTTCTGGATTGACAAACAGGAAGGAGAGCAGAAAAAAGAAGAATATGTTGTCAGAGATAAAGGATGAGATAAAAACACTCAGACGGAACTCAGGCAGGTGTCTCCAGATCAGGTACGGGTGTCCTCCAAGGGTCCAGACTTAGTCAAAACAATTTTTTACCATATATTAATTCAAACAATATCCCCTTAGTCATTCTAAAATATACTGCCCATCTTTTGGAAGATTGTATTTCTTTGTATTGGTTCCCATTCAAAACTTCTCCAGTGAGATCTTTCTCATCGACCATAAGCTTGAAGTAAATTCTGTAGTAGTAGTAGTTGTAGTAGTATCCAGATCACATACCAGTATATCTTGAAATAGTAACTGAACCGTTGATTCATTGTTATGGAAACATGAGTCACCTTTGAGAACAATCAAAAAAAAATTTCTTGCACAACTGTGTGTTTGATTCCACTGGTGTAAACTGTATAATCTGTGTTGTTATGTTAGTGCTTTGACTCATGGATACCTTGATAACTGGTGATACAGTTAAAAAATGATTACAGTACATCCTAAATAAAAAGCTGAGATGGTCTTGTATGAACAGAAGGATGTTGCTGTGTGTGTTGTTTCATTATAATGTCCTCCTGCAGAAACTACTGAATCACCACCAGATTAGCAATATTGCTTAGATTGAAATCCTAATTTGATGAGATTGTAGTTTTTACAGGGGTGTCATTACATCATTTTTGTCCAAGCACTGCATACATTATCCATGAATTTGCAGGAGGAAAACCACGGCAAAATAAATCTAGATCTGTTGCTTCTTGGGTCGTTCCCCATCTCTTCAAGAACTGTCGTCAAAATCTGTTCATAACTTTTTGAATAATCCTGCTAATAGACTGAAACAAAGCAACAGCAGCAGAAACATGACCTTTGACAAAGACAATACAACAGGAAACTACAGTGGGGCGGTCTGCGGAGGCACGTGTTTTCTTTTGTTTTTGGGCAAGGATGTTATGAGGGGGTCACTGCACCACCAGGGGCTTTGCAGAACACTAAATGCCTACAAGCTTGTATTTGTAAAGAGAAAGCAGCATCCAATATAATATTGCCTATTAAGAGATACTGAGGTTTATCCTGGTGTTTGTTCAGACACAAAATAATCATATGTAATGGTTTGTTTGTTTTAAAAGTGTGGACAAAAACTGTCTCAGTGCCTTCTTTGACAAAGTCCAACACTGCACATTGATGATTATTCCTTTGCTGCTGTACAGAAATATATGTTTATATGTCACAAGCTGACATTCAACGTACTAAAAAAAAATCAGTCTTGCACAATGCAGAAGTGAAAGCCAAAGAATGCTCAGGTGGAAGAGTAGACATCTCTGTCTGTGAATGAGAGGTCATAGGTCGCGTACGAAGCCTCGTCCTCACCTGCAAACTGTCTGTCCGATGTCCCCCTCCCTCCAAACTTAGTCACCAACTTCCCATTGGATTGGAAAATGAAGACACAGCAGGCCTTGTTGTCCACAGTGATAATGTGTCCATTCTTATCCACCGCCACGCCTTTAGGACCCATGAGCCGACCTGCACCGATCTTATTCTGAGGGAGGAAGATGAAGATGATGTGAGGAGAAAGAGAATATGTTTAAATGTGTGTATATGAATTCTATATATCACTGAGGATAATGGATCACTATTTTACAACTGTGAAACAAGTCAGATGAATTAACAGGAGATGAAGCATAATGTACCTTCAGCATTGCCGACATGTTTTAAGACCTCACCTTAAACTTGCCATCAGAGGAAAAAATGCTGACCCATCGATTGTCATAGTCAGCCACCACAATGTCACCGTTCAAGTCCACCGTGACGCCCGTCGGTCTCTGCAACTGCCCCGGAGAGCGACCTCTGACCCCAAATCGCATCTTGAACTGGCCGTCGTTGGAGAATATCTGTAATCAGTCTCATCAAAGGGGCTGCTTTTGAGTGAAAAGCTCATGAACGACAGCAGCTTTTTTCTGTTCTACACCACCACATATAGCAGCACTCACATATTTTTTCTTTGTGTCTACCTCACCTGTATGCACTGGTTGTTGCTGTCGGCAACCACCACTCTGCCATTACTGGAAGCTGAGATTCCCTGCAGATTCGTGAACTCTCCTTTTTCTCTGCCACGGGAACCTTGGAATTAAAAAGAGACACTCTGTATTCACTGTGAGTTCTGTATTATACTGCTGAGAAAGCAGTAGCTGCACACAGCAGAGGACATTAAGTATTCTTTAAATATTTCATGGGATAAGGCATACAAAACAAGCAATAGGATGTCTTCTTGGGGGCATTTCATGCTCTTTCGGTTATGGTGCAGATATGGACAGGGCGTCTGTCTTACCTACTCGGTAGATGAGTTCATCCTCAATGGGGTTCTCTTTTTTCTTGGTTGTGCTGTACATGCTAGAAGGCCGTCGCACTGCTTTCTGCCGGATGTGGCCCCCCGTTCCGCTAGGAGACTTCACCCTCCTCTTCACATCATCTGGAGATTGTGGCACATCTGACGGCTTGACTGCCCGCAAGCGGAAGGGGCTGCCGCGTATGGGCTGGCCGTACAGCATTAGGGAGAAAGAGTACTCTCCCTCAGAGCGCAACGTGTAGCCCACTTCATATGTCCCGTTTTTATTGTCCACTATCTCTGTCTCTGCAGCTCTACTCCCATCAGCAGACGTTATCTCTGCTTTTAATATAGCGTTTCCTGTCCGCACCAACTCTCCATCCTGCAAATAAAAAACCTAATTTAGTTTCGGAGCAAATAAAATACCTTATTGTTTATTTATTGTGATCGCGATTGCAAACAGCTTTTGCATATCCTGAGAAAGTGCTGCTGTATAGTTTGTAATTCTCATTTTTCTCTTTCAAGAATTTAGTTACAGTAAAAAAACAGTAAGAAAAGGAATATTAGGAATGACTGAGTAAGTCAAGCTTACTCAGTCATTCCTAATACTGACGTTGAGTCTTTTTGTCCAGTCCAGCCCACAGCAGCTGAGGGCTCAGCTGATTCCCCTCTTCTGCTGCTCTGCTCTAAGCTTATTTACAACTTGTGCTGCATCTGTTTCAATCAGCTTCACTCGTTTCACTGATCCCTGCTATGATCTGCACCCTAATTAGGACTTTTGCTGCTGCTCTGCCTGGTCTAGCCATTACATTTCTATACATAAAAGATCATAGGAGATTCCAAATCACGGAAGTATAATTACTGCAGAGTAAATTAAAGTTTCCCCCGATTGAAGTGATCCTGACTGAAATAAACACGTTACAAACATTTATCCAGGGTTCCCTTGGTACATGTTTCAAACAGCATGTTAGATCATTCAAAGGCAATACTTTGTCTTTTGTTGTCACAGTGACGGTGTGATGCTGCCCAGTTGCAGCATGGCGGAGGCCTTCTCCAGTAGCGACCGAAGTGTGAGCGACGGCAGCCGTGGTGAGGAGGACACCCAGGTTCTGGATGGAACGTCGCAAGCCTTCAGTCTCAACCTGGAACAGAGAGCATATCCAAATATTAGAAATCTACTGCAGAATCCCTCTCTCTCTCTAAAGTAAGAATACTGCTAGACTTTTTGACCAGAAATATCTGAAACTAACTGATGCTCGTGAGGATATTGTGGTATCAAACATAGCTGTCTGTATTCAGAAAGGAAAAAGGCAAAGAGCACACATGTCTACAAGCACAATCTTTGATTTGAGTACCAGTGACAGACTATTGATCCGAATAACAGCAGTTGTTACCTGACAGTCCAGATGTGCGTTCTGATGCGGCCGTTCTGGAAAGTCATGCCTTGCCAGCGCTGTTACCCGCTCACTCATCTGCTTCTGAACCAGCAGCACCTACACTCGCGAGAGACACATGAATTATTTGAGTACACATCCTGCTACACTACCGCAGCACTTTTATCAGGCGATTGACACGCTCCTGTAATTTACACCCTGCCAGCCCACCTCGGTAGCACTGCCGTGGCTGAGAGCCTGCTCTGTGAAGCTGCAGCTGCTCTGGATGTGATCCTTCCCTTGAAGAAGAGATGAAAGCTGAGCCTGCAGGACCTGCATTCAGGTGGATAGAAGAGCAAAAGAGCATGGTGAAGAGAGAGGAAGAGTCAAAACAGTTAAGTCAGCGGCCTGAAGTATGTTGACAGGAATGTGAGACATGTGGCAGGTGACTTCTAAACGCCTGTTTGTAAAACGCCTGAGTGCATCTGGCCATCTGACAGATATGAGCGAGTGTGTTTATTGTGTGTGTGTGTGTATGTGTGTGTGTGTGTGTGTGTGTGTGTGTGTGTGTGTGTGTGTGTGTGTGTGTGTGTGTGTGCGTGTGTAAATGTGTGAGAAAAACTAACTTTCTGCTTGCTGCTGCAGATGTTCTCCAGGTCTGTAATGAGGGCCGTCTTGCGCTGATGCAGCGCTCGTTCCAGTTCGTCAAATGTACTCGTGATCTCTGCCACCGCCTCGACTTTCCTGTCGTTCAGCTGCCGAGAGATTTCACTCACCAGATCGATGGCGGCCGTTAGCTGGGGGAGCCTGCAAGTTGGCACAATGCAAAACTTTCAGTAACCCTAGAATTGAGATTCAAAGGAAGAAGATTGATTGAGAATGTAAAAAATAAAACCACATCTATGATTGAATAGTAAATCCTAAACACACAGAAACCATTTTATTCTCTAATGAAAGAGGGCTGTTGTCACTGTGCTCTACATTAGCATGTTACGACATGCCAGGGTCAGCATAACAAAGGATTTTTGAATAGCAGATGCTGAATCTGGGCCAAATAGTAAATAGCGTACAAACACCTAATGTGAAGGAAATAAATCTTTACCAATGGATCTAGTCCACACCTGCTGTGAATGGCGTCCAGCTGCGTCTTCAGAACAGCCTTGTGCTGCTCAACGACATCCCGCAGTGGAACAGTCACATGCTCCCGATGTTCGCCCTCCGTGCAGTCCAGACACATGGCCGTCTCACATGACTCGCAGTAGAACTCCATCACCTGCAGGGGGAGACAATTGGCCTCAGTCTTCCACAGCTTAAAAGCTTCTCTCATCTTAATTATTGCCAAAAACAGAACAGAAAAGATTTTGGTGAGGGGATGACTGGAATGAGGCAGCAAAAAGGTGATTTCCACCTTCCCCTCGTGATTCGGGCAGCAGAGAGGTTTCCCTGCAGCCGCAGCACTGACTGACTCCAGGACGCTGCAGGCTTCTGGCCGCGAGCACTCCGGGTCTCGTTGAAGGACCTAGTAATTCATTTTTAAAAAAAGAAGAATGTATTTTAAACCATATTCTGATGCTTTTGTTGAGCAATTTTTAATATTTACATATTTTTCATTAGGTTACGTAAAGACGTAGTAGGAGAAAAGGGCTGAAATGTAGCAAAGGAACCCAGGCAAAATAATCCACACATTAATCCACCTTTAAAGCCCCCATTCTTGATACTTATGGTAGATATCACCTCTAAATGTCTGATGGAAAACACAACTCTAAGAAGATGAAGAAAGGACTGTTCACCATGACCTCATTCTCCAAAAATAACCCCCTACTATTTACCACCATTGAGTGACTCACGCACAAAACATCAGTACAGTTCACACACATTCCGTCCCATGTCTCTGAGTGCGGTCTGTCAATGTTTTACTCAATCTGTGATCTTCCATTTGCATTTGTGCTTATCTTATACTAATTTAAGGAAGTAAGGGAATAAGAGTCACACCTCCATTAGATTAGTAATGAAAAAGTTGTTTTGTAGAGCACACACTCCTTTCTCCGGTAGGATGGATGTCTGCCGACACACCGGACAGGAGAGCGTCAGAGATTCAGGGGGTATGTAGTTGTGGAGACAGCTGGAGACAAGGAGAGTTAGAGTTAATAATTATCAAAACTTTTACATTCTTTTGAGTTTAATTAGTAGTCACTTTCACTTTACAAATTGAGGAAGACACCTTATCACCATAACTGACAGAGAGTGGCTTCAGTGCTACTGAAGCCACAGCCTCAGGAGAAAACACACACTTTCTCTTTGGTAAGTAAATTTCTGGCAAACTAATCAACCTGACAGAGAATCATCAAGACTTCATGCAGGCTGGGATTTGTGCGTCAGCGTATTTTTGTTTCCAGGTGCGTGTGCGTGTCGAGGAGTTTTGTGGTTGTGGCCTAGCACCATCCTTGCGGTTACACAAACAAGTGCTCTTGGCCAGCAGCCCGACTGCCATCCTGCTTGTGATGCGAGGATGTGTTTTCTCCGGTGTCTGCTTTCACCAAATTGGTCGTTAATGCTGCTGGAAACGTCAGCGCCGACGACACGTCTGTGTTGCTGCCGTAAACAAAGGTGTCTGGCAGCTGTGTTGGCTGCATGCTAACGCCGCTCTGTTTCATTTACCACACAGGCTCGGATCAATTCAACCTGGATGAACTACTTTCATGAGGTTTTTGGTTGTAATGAAATCTCGATCTTCCTACCATTGTGTCAAAATCACAAAAACACAGTAGCCTCAAACAAGTGGAAAGACGTGAGTAATTATTATTGTCATTGTGAATCAATACGTCCAACTGTGATTAAATGAAAACTTGTTGATTTATAAAATATCAGAAAATAGTGAAAATACCCCTTTATGAGGGTCACCATCCAGAGGAACTTGACTGTACCCTGGATCTCAAATCCATATCTGTTGTTTGACAGACTCTTGTTGTCTGCTTTTGATAACTGGTTGTTGTTACCGCTACCCAAGAGCTTTTCTAATGGAACATCCAGCCGGAATGCTTCTATTTCTGCACATGTTTATTCTTCTTGCTGTCCTCAGGTGGTATTTTCTTCCCCTTTTCTTTCTTTCATTGAGTGTATTATTGATTTCTTCTTGTTTTGCGGTTTGAGCACGGCACTTTGGCCCGCTTCCATTAAATGCTCATATTCTAATGTTTTCCATTTGACACTTTCCTCACACTTGCATCTAGAATCAGAGAAAAGCAGGTCATCGACACACGGCGAGGGGTAAAAATGGATTTTGCTTTCACTAAATAATTGCTGTTGTTATCATAATGATGACAGACTGGCGGTTGGGCACACATGGTACAATATAACTGAGAATAAAAGTCATAAGCCTCTAAGAGGGCTTTTTTTTTGTTGTCAAAATCTGAAACCGCGCTACAGGCTCCAGTGAAACTAAAATCCTGATCTCTGGACAATGGCTCAGATCTTAAGAAGTAAGAGCTTCGTACTAAGTAGAGCCAATGACAGATAACCACACGGAGAGAAAACTAGAGCCAAGAGATGAAACACACACAGCACCATCAAACAAAGGTGAAGACCCACCAGATCAGCCTTAAAATGTCTACAACTACATCAAGGCATGAAGTACTAAAACACGTCTGGAAACATCATGAGTAACCCCAGACAAAAATCTGTGCACCTCAGCACGACTCCACATCACATTCCATCCAGTTAAACCCAGGATTAAATCTCCAAAGCCCAAATGCCCCTTATATGGGGCGGCAGTGGCTCAGTGGTAAAGCGGGCGGTAGAGCGGGTCGTCCTATGATTTAAGATCGGCGGTTCGATTCCCGCTCCCACCCCCCCAAAAATACCCGGAGGTGAGCTAACAGTGGGAGGTGTCAGCTCATCTCCGGAGCACTGCCGAGGCACCCTTGAGCAAGGTGCCGTCCCCTTTACAAATTGCTCATTTGAGGCGCACCAAGAAGGAGCTGCCTGCCACTCTACCTCCCCTGCATGCCTACAGGCCCCTTTGTGTGTGTGTGTGTGATACAGGGGCCTGTACTCACAAATATGTATGCATGCGTTTGTAATCAGTAGCTAGAGTGTGCTTTCTTAATTTCCCTTCGGGGATCAAACCAGTATATAAAATTTAAAAAAAAAAAAAAAAAAAAATACTGTCAGGATGAAGGATTTATCTCTGGGAGGCTATGTGAAAACTATTCCGTAAATATTTGTTTGATTATAGGTTAAGTAAACCAGTCTGAAACATAATCCCACTTATCCTCTGTGCCTCCCAAAATGCTTGTCCACCCCTCCCACACTGACTAGCGACTGGCTTGCCTCCACTGCTTGACTTGGCATGACGATGTAATTATAACAAGAACTCTTCAGTAGTAGGATGGGAGTATAAATCTGATAAAAAGTGTGTTGTGCCACCCTTTTAGCAAAGCCAGACAAACTAGGTTTTTCAAATGGTGTGGTTTGATAATTTTGTCATTTGATACTGAAGTGCTGAGATCAGGAGTTAGTTACCTTTCACAGAAGGTGTGCAGACAAGGCAGCACTTTGGGGTTGTGGTAGTGATCCAGGCAAATGCTGCAGACCAGGAACTGTTTGTCTATCTGACGCACCACAGGGCTGGTGCTCCCAGCCTCATGCTTCGCCATGGCTGATGACATTTAAAGCCACGGACAATGACAACAAATAACCTGCAGGGAGACAAAGACAGTATTTAATTTTTATTTGGGGACATCTTTCAACTGTCACTTTTAGGCGAGCTAAATCTCAGCAATATTATTACAGGAAACAAATTCTAATGCCTTGATTTGTCCTGAAAGCCGTCTATTATTATCAAGTAATCTCTGAAAAATTCTTGCTGTGTGCAGGGACGGTAGCAGACAAACCAGTATTACTGTTTTCTTGTTTCTGATTAACTGATAAGAGCAAAGCAAAAAGTATCAAACACTCAATCGTGCATTAAAACAAACTCTCCTGCCTTCACACACTAACACACAGAACCTGTTCCATGGTTACATGATCGAAAACAAAATATGCTGAGTTTCTTCCCTCTGGAAAGAAATTAAGTACATGTTCAATCCTGCACACACACACACACACACAGGATTGTGAATTAATTACATTTAGTTGTATGTATTATAGGACCTGCCTATCAATCTGTTCTTATACTCATACCTTCTGAACACAATTATTCGTTGGACTTTGAGTGCAGAGGTTTAAGAATCTGAAATGATTTAACTGCCCTGTGTATCAAACATTTCACGGTGACGTTAATTTAAACTATATGCATACATGCATTTTAGATGATACACAAAAATATTCATTGCATCCAGGGACCCAAAATGAGGAGCCTTCATGCCTTACATAATCATTCATGATGCAATTATAGCTTGAAACATATCGGCGATATCTACCTGGCAACATGAGGTGGGTCACTGCTTTGTGCCTTGCATGTAAATGAATGGGGACAAAATGTTCCTTATGGAAATCAAACTATCCTGGTTACCAGATGATGAAAGAGACAAGAAGCCATGGCAACATGGATTTGATGGAAAACAGTTTCACCTGACATGACTTGATGGTAAATACCCTGCATGTAGTTTTTATCTGCATGATGCTAACCAGGTCCTGCAATGCAGTCCAGCCACATTTTCTCAGTAGGTCAATCTGTGTATTATTCATGTATCAGACACAGACATGCATGAGCTCATCCACATTGCAGGGATGACAAACACTTTCTCAAATAGTGTTAAGAAGTACAAAAAAAAATGATTCAAAGTATAACAAAATGATTACGAAATTGACAAGAGCAGATAAATTTGTGCAGAAAAACACCGTTAATCGTCATCTGCACCAGACTAACCCCGTCTGCACATCTGTCACGGCTGGATCTAATACCACCCTCAATCCTCCATCTCCCATATCTGCTCCTGTCCCATTGTGAGCCTCCTGTGCAGCAAACAGGGAACGAGAGGATTCAAGTTTCTTCTTTAAGCCGTCAACCATGAGAACGATCATGGCAGGGAGAGGTCACGACTCTGATGGAAATGATTACTTGTAAATAGCTTGTCCTGTTATAAATCTAGAAATGCATTGTTCTTTACAAATCGTGCATTAAAAACTGGCCCTTCAAGAGTATCCAGTCGTCTCTGTGGAAGCCTGATGAATAGAAATCTGTCTCTCAATAGAATGTAGAAATAAAGACGGGTCAGCCCGTGGGATTTGTTGCAGTTCTCACACTGTCCGTCATCCTCTTTCTGTAGACACACACTGATGCTAATATCATCTGTGATGACATCTGTCTAAATTTAGACACATGTATTAGTGGGAAGGCGAGGAAGCAATGACAGCATGACTAAAATAAGACCGGGGGCCTTAGGACTGCTGGACGGTGATGTGACTAGATTCTTTGGTTACATTTGAAAAAGCAAGTTTTTTTTTTTTTCTCTCAGTGTGGATCACAGTTAAAGCAGAATATGAAGCCCAATAAATCAGTCTAAACCAGAAAACCTTTTCCTTTGATGCTTGAAATAATGCAGTCTGTTTTTCACAAGCAAGTAAAACAGAAGACATAGGTGATGTCCATGCCTGCAAATGAGCTACATGGTGCTCACATGCATGTTTAAAGGCATTCAGTAGACATGTGTTATGACATGGTCCCTTCACTCTTGCTTTTTAATACTACAGAGTTGGCCATGACATCTTGATTGATAGTTAATAATAATAATTGTTTTTTAAAAAACAGACTTGGAAAGTCAGAAATGTAAGCTTTGCAGAAAGGCAGCAGGGAGGGATGAGAGTCAGACCGGGGCAAGGCTGCAGCAAGCTTCACAAAATGATGTACGAGCTGAAAACATCCTGCAGAGAGTTGTCCACTAATACCATGCAGCCAACGTGTTATAATTCTTCTGGATGTGCAGTAATAACAGCAGAGATGTTGTCGGTGACCTCGGCCTGACTAATTCTCTAAACTCAAAGGATTACAGCTTTTTGCATGTGTAACTAATTGTGCGTGCGTGTGTGTGTGTGTGTGTTCAAAAGCATGTGTGCAAAGTGTTATTGTGTGACAACAAGCTAACACACAATGAGTCTATTCAAGGCTGGCTTTGCTTAATACAAGGATAACAGTTTGATTCAGTCTGCTGCTGCTTTGCCATACAATAAGATCCCACCAGCTCGTACCTCTCTGCTATAACACACGTGGGAGTGAGGTGATTAAAAAAAAAAAGACATAAAACTTCTTCTTTCTAAATCAATAGGAAGGATAAAGAGAAGAAGAGTTTTTGTGGGGTAAGGGGGGTAAAAGCATCTGCCCCTCTGCTCTGTGCACCTGTGCAGCTTCTATGAAGATGTGCTGACAGCTAAAACAAGCATTTAAACTCTATCTCTCTCCCCCTCCCCCTCTCTCTATCTCTCAACACAAGAATGAATAAAGCAAAGAAAATTACGAGACAAACACCTGAGACAACCCCTGATACAAGTAGCTCTGAGAACAAGAAAAATATGATTTGCAAAAGATTTTAAAAAAAAAAAAAATCCTGCAAGACACAAAAGGTTAAAGGGCGAACGTAGAAAAAAATTTTTTCCTGACCTCAACACGTTTCTGGATATGAAAAATAAAATAAAAATATATATGAAAAACAAACCAAGAAGTTGTGACCCAGTTTTTTACAGACCAAGAGTTTTATAGATAGAAAAAAAAACAAGGAAAAAAGTAAAAGGCATGATTGTAAAACAGATGATTGAGAAGAAAGAACAGATTTTTTTTTCTTAATTTTGCATGTTTATTTTTCTTTTAGTTTGATACATTTTGAAAGGTTAGATGTTTCTTTGTTCAGAAAACACACAGTATTATTGAAAATCCTCTTTTCATGTATCTCTTTTGGGATTTTTTTGTCAACGTGATTATTTTGTAATTTGACTTTTATGAATAAAGGTGATGTTGTTAAAATCTCTCTCTGCTTCTCTCTCTTGATGAAGTCACATAAACACACATGCATTCCATGAGGACAGCGAGTTGACAGAAAATCTACCTACTGTCATTATTGTGGGGTAGACCCGTCTAGAAGGCTTCATGGCAGCTCAGCGCTCAGACTCAAACATCAAACTTCCCCCTCGTCGTTTTCCCTCATTCCTGCCGACCACTCTTCCTTTTCCTCTTCCCTTCTCTCACTTTTTCCTTCGCGGCTTCTCGTCCAGCGCTGAAGAAGGCTGAGCGGTGTCGACAACAGTGGGCGGGGCTGTTTATCTAAGACCCCGCCCACCGTCAGCGCTGTTTAAATGCATGGGCTGCTGCGTGCCCTCCTAATGCTGCGCTCTGATTGGCTAGGAAGTATAAACTAGCAGGAATGAAGGATTGCGTCATGAGCCAACAATTTAGTGCTGGCCAGAGGGAGTGAGACACACAGACTGAAGCAGGCAGCAGGAAGAAACCACAGCAGCCTTCAATCCATAAACATGCTGTATGTAAGATCTTATTCTAATGTGTTGTATTCTGACTTGTTTATTGTTGTACACACTCAAAACTAGGATGACAGCCTTCTAATAATGACCTGAATCAATCATCTAAACATGTCACATGGCTTCCAGATACATTCATAAAGAAATATGTCATTATTTAGCCAATCATCTCACACACAGGGGCAGCCAAATAAAATTGTTATGTAATTCATGATGTTGCCTTAAAAGAAGACTTAACTTGCCTCTGTTTCTAGCGATGGACTGTGAAATTATACATATTTTAGGGTGAAGAAATACCATTAATGCTAAAAAGAGCACTATCAATTGGAATTGTGAGCAAAGTGTCTTGTCACGAATGCTGCCCTGGAATGAAGCGGTCAGAGCTGAATTTGAAACAAGGGAGTTCTCTGACAAAAACATCAATCTGCATGTAATCCGTCCAGATTGAGTCCAGCCACTTCCGGCTCTGGTTCCTCCACTCCCACGCACATCTTTTCAAAACTCACCATCAACCTGAACTCACTTGCCAGACTGCTATGGTGGGAGTAAAAGGAAGTGAAGAATGAGAGAACTAAAAAAATACTGCTAATAGAATGGGCTATCAGCAACTGTCTAGAGCAAATTTAGTCTCCCCCCTCCATACAGACTACCATTGGCATTGCTTCACATGTTTGCTTAAGCATTTCCATTTGAATGACTGTAAAAAAATATATATATAGCTGTTAAACAAGTCAAGCTTTGTCAGCTTACAAGATCTGATCCTTGTTCTTTTCAGATTCCAATAAAACTAAAGAACAATATAGCAGGTCTTGTTTTCCTGCTCCACAGTAAGCAATTAGAGAGTTGGTCTTTGACCTCACCAATATACCAAATGCAGTGATACCACACGGACAGCCCTTTAAAGAAGTGGATCATCACCTACAGTGAGGACACTATTATTGTTGTACTGCTGCACTTCCTGCAGAAACAAGTGTAGTCAGAATAAACTGTACCATACAATATCATGGAAGTATGGTGTGATCCAAATGACTGTAGATAATCAGAAAATCAAATAACAAATTCCTAGTTATACATTTTCAGATAATAAATTCCAATCCTTTGATTCTACATAACAAAAAAAAACTTCAGTTACATATGTCGGCTGGGAAACAAGTTCTCAGTTAACTCTGCATGTTGAGCAACATCAATAAGCAAAGAAAACGTTGTGCCCCAGGGTCGGTAACAGGCACAACAATGACTGTGATGATAGTAACGACAGTGATGTTTTCTCAGGAAATTCAACCAGAAAGCCCACACCCACTTTGGGATGGTAATGCTCCAGCAAGAAGCAAAAAGCGTTGCCGTCACTACTGTGCTTGCTTGCAGTCAATAATGTGCCTGAACACACTGCTGCACACCTCATGTTATTTTTGTGCAATCCTGTGTTTTACGTGACCTCCCTACAGAATGCAGTGTCCTCTTGCTTCTGCCTGCTGTGCTCTGAATCCTCATAGTTGTATGTATGAACAAATGGGAAGAAGGGGAACTGAAGAAATACACCGGAAAAGAGGAAAATTGATAAGGAGAAGGAAGACGGGATTGAAAGGTGACTTACAGTTCATGAGGTTAGGTAGCAACAGATCACATGTAGATTACTATTACTGAGGTTGTATGTTCATATTATGAAAAGTAAATAACCATACATGTTGTATATATGTCGCATAAGATAAGATGAGATGAGATGAGATGAGATAGGCTGGGATGGGATGTGATGGGATAGGATAGGATAGGATAAGATAGGATAGGATAGGATAGGATAGGATAGGATAGGATAGGATAGGATAGGATAGGATAGGATGGGATAGGATAGGATAGGATAGGATAGGATAGGATTAGGATAGGATAGGATAGGTTTAGGATAGGATAGGATAGGTTTACGATAGGATAGGATAGGTTTACGATAGGATAGGATAGGATAGGATAGGATAGGATAGGATAGGATAGGATAGGATAGGATGGGATAGGATAGGATAGGATAGGATTAGGATAGGATAAGATAGGTTTAGGATAGGATAGGATAGGTTTACGATAGGATAGGATAGGATATGATAGAATAGGATAGGATAGGATAGGATAGGATAGGATAGGATAGGATAGGATAGGATAGGATAGGATAGGTATAGGATAGGATTAGGATAGGATAGGATAGGATAGGTTTACGATAGGATAGGTTTACGATAGGATAGAATAGAATAGGATAGGATAGGATAGGATAGGATAGGATAGGATAGGATAGGATAGGATAGGATAGGATAGGATAGGATAGGATAGAATAGGATAGGTATGGTATAGGATAGGACAGGATAGGATAGGATAGGATAGGATAGAATAGGATAGGATAGGATAGGATAGTTATAGGATAGGATAGGATAGGATAGGATAGGCATAGGTATAGGATAGGTATGTTATAGGATAGGATAGGATAGGATAGGATAGGTTAGGATAGGACAGGATAGGATAGGATAGGATAGGATAGGATAGGATAGGATAGGTTATAGGATAGGATAGGATAGGATAGGCATAGGTATAGGATAGGTGTGGTATAGGATAGGATAGGACAGGATAGGATAGGATAGGACAGGATAGGATAGGATAGGATAGGATAGGATAGGATAGGATAGGATAGGATAGGATAGGATAGGATTAGGATAGGATAGGATAGGATAGGTTTAGGATAGGATAGGATAGGATAGGATAGGTTTACGATAGGATAGGATAGGATAGGATATGATAGGGTAGGATAGGATAGGATAGGATAGGATAGGATAGTTATAAGATAGGATAGGATAGGATAGGTATAGGATAGGATTAGGATAGGATAGGATAGGATAGGTTTAGGATAGGATAGTTATAGGATAGGATAGGATAGGATAGGATAGGATAGGATAGTTATAGGATAGGATAGGATAGGTTTACGCTAGGATAGGATAGGTTTACGATAGGATAGGATAGGATAGGATAGGATAGGATATGATAGGGTAGGATAGGATAGGATAGGATAGGATAGGATAGGATAGGATAGTTATAAGATAGGATAGGATAGGATAGGTATAGGATAGGATTAGGATAGGATAGGATAGGATAGGTTTAGGATAGGATAGTTATAGGATAGGATAGGATAGGATAGGATAGGATAGGATAGGATAGTTATAGGATAGGATAGGATAGGATAGGTTTACGATAGGATAGGATAGGATAGGATAGAATAGGATAGGATAGGATAGGATAGGATAGTTATAGGATAGGATAGGATAGGATAGGATAGGATAGGATAGGATAGGATAGGATAGGATAAGATAAGATAAGATAGGATAGGATAGGATAGGTATAGGATAGGATAGGATAGGATAGGATAGGATAGGATAGGATAGAATAGGATAGGATAGGATAGGATAGGATAGGATAGGATAGAATAGGATAGGATAGGATAGTTATAGGATAGGATAGGATAGGCATAGGTATAGGATAGGTATGGTATAGGATAGGACAGGATAGGATAGGATAGGATAGGATAGGATAGGATAGTTATAGGATAGGATAGGATAGGATAGGATAGGATAGGATAGGATAGGATAGGATAGGATAGGATAGGATAGGCATAGGTATAGGATAGGTATGGTATAGGATAGGATAGGATAGGTCAGGATAGGACAGGATAGGATAGGATAGGATAGGATAGGATAGGATAGGATAGGATAGTTATAGGATAGGATAGGATAGGCATAGGTATAGGATAGGTGTGGTATAGGATAGGATAGGACAGGATAGGATAGGACAGGATAGGATAGGATAGGATAGGATAGGATAGGATAGGATAGGATAGGATAGGTTTAGGATAGGATAGGATAGGTTTACGATAGGATAGGATAGGATAGGATAGGATATGATAGGGTAGGATAGGATAGGATAGGATAGGATAGGATAGTTATAAGATAGGATAGGATAGGTATAGGATAGGATTAGGATAGGATAGGATAGGATAGGTTTAGGATAGGATAGGATAGGATAGGATAGTTATAGGATAGGATAGGATAGGATAGGATAGGATAGGATAGTTATAGGATAGGATAGGATAGGATAGGATAGGATAGGATAGGTATAGGATAGGATTAGGATAGGATATGATAGGATAGGTTTAGGATAGGATAGGATAGGATAGGATAGGATAGTTATAGGATAGGATAGGATAGGATAGGATAGGATAGGATAGGATAGGATAGGATAGTTATAGGATAGGATAGGATAGGTTTACAATAGGATAGGATAGGATAGGATAGGATAGAATAGGATAGGGTAGGAAAGGATAGGATAGGATAGGATAGGATAGTTATAGGATAGGATAGGATAGGATAGAATAGGATAGGATAGGCATAGGTATAGGATAGGTATGGTATAGGATAGGATAGGATAGGTTAGGATAGGACAGGATAGGATAGGATAGGATAGGATAGGATAGGATAGGATAGGATAGGATAGGACAGGATAGGATAGGATAGGATAGGATAGGATAGGATAGGATATGATTAGGATAGGATAGGATAGGATAGGATAGGTTTAGGATAGGATAGGAAAGGTTTACGATAGGATAGGATAGGATAGGATAGGATAGAATAGGATAGGATAGGATAGGATAGTTATAGGATAGGATAGGATAGGATAGGTATAGGATTAGGATAGGATAGGATAGGATAGGATAGGATAGGATAGGATAGGATAGGATAGGTTTAGGATAGGATTAGGATAGGATAGGATAGGATAGGTTTACGATAGGATAGGATAGGATAGGATAGGATAGGATAGGATAGTTATAGGATAGGATAGGATAGGATAGGATAGGATAGGACAGGATAGGATAGGTTTAGGATAGGATAGGAAAGGTTTACGATAGGATAGGATAGGATAGGATAGAATAGGATAGGATAGGATAGGATAGTTATAGGATAGGATAGGATAGGTATAGGATTAGGATAGGATAGGATAGGATAGGATAGGATAGGATAGGATAGGTTTAGGATAGGATTAGGATAGGATAGGATAGGTTTACGATAGGATAGGATAGGATAGGATAGGATAGGATAGTTATAGGATAGGATAGGATAGGATAGGATAGGATAGGTATAGGATAGGATTAGGATAGGATAGGATAGGATAGGATAGGTTTAGGATAGGATAGGATAGGATAGGATAGGATAGGATAGGATAGGATAGGATAGGATAGGATTAGGATAGGATAGGATAGGTTTAGGATAGGATAGGATAGGATAGGATAGGATAGGATAGGATAGGATAGGATAGGATAGGATAGTTATAGGATAGGATAGGATAGGCATAGGTATAGGATAGGTATGGTATAGGATACGACAGGATAGGATAGGATAGGATAGGATAGGATAGGATAGTTATAGGATAGGATAGGATAGGATAGGATAGGATAGGATGGGATAGAATAGGATAGGATAGGATAGGATAGGATAGTTATAGGATAGGATAGGATAGGCATAGGTATAGGATAGGTATGGTATAGGATAGGATAGGATAGGATAGGTCAGGATAGGACAGGATAGGATAGGATAGGATAGGATAGTTATAGGATAGGATAGGATAGGATAGGCATAGGTATAGGATAGGTGTGGTATAGGATAGGATAGGACAGGATAGGATAGGACAGGATAGGATAGGATAGGATAGGATAGGATAGGATAGGATAGGATAGGTTTAGGATAGGATAGGATAGGTTTACGATAGGATAGGATAGGATAGGATAGGATAGGATATGATAGGGTAGGATAGGATAGGATAGGATAGGATAGGATAGGATAGTTATAAGATAGGATAGGATAGGTATAGGATAGGATTAGGATAGGATAGGATAGGATAGGTTTAGGATAGGATAGGATAGGATAGGATAGTTATAGGATAGGATAGGATAGGATAGGATAGGATAGGATAGGATAGGATAGTTATAGGATAGGATAGGATAGGATAGGATAGGATAGGATAGGATAGGATAGGATAGGTATAGGATAGGATTAGGATAGGATAGGATAGGATAGGTTTAGGATAGGATAGGATAGGATAGGATAGGATAGGATAGGATAGTTATAGGATAGGATAGGATAGGATAGGATAGGATAGGATAGGATAGGATAGTTATAGGATAGGATAGGATAGGATAGGTTTACGATAGGATAGGATAGGATAGGATAGAATAGGATAGGGTAGGAAAGGATAGGATAGGATAGGATAGTTATAGGATAGGATAGGATAGGATAGAATAGGATAGGATAGGCATAGGTATAGGATAGGTATGGTATAGGATAGGATAGGATAGGTTAGGATAGGACAGGATAGGATAGGATAGGATAGGATAGGATAGGATAGGATAGGATAGGACAGGATAGGATAGGATAGGATAGGATAGGATATGATTAGGATAGGATAGGATAGGATAGGTTTAGGATAGGATAGGAAAGGTTTACGATAGGATAGGATAGGATAGGATAGGATAGAATAGGATAGGATAGGATAGGATAGTTATAGGATAGGATAGGATAGGATAGGATAGGTATAGGATTAGGATAGGATAGGATAGGATAGGATAGGATAGGATAGGATAGGATAGGTTTAGGATAGGATTAGGATAGGATAGGATAGGTTTACGATAGGATAGGATAGGATAGGATAGGATAGGATAGGATAGGATAGGATAGTTATAGTATAGGATAGGATAGGATAGGATAGGATAGGACAGGATAGGATAGGATAGGATAGGATAGGATAGGATAGGATAGGATAGGATAGGATAGGATTAGGATAGGATAGGATAGGTTTAGGATAGGATAGGATAGGTTTACGATAGGATAGGATAGGATAGGATAGAATAGGATAGGATAGGGTAGGATAGGATAGGATAGGATAGGATAGGATAGGATAGGATAGGATAGGATAGGATAGGATAGTTATAGGATAGGATAGGATAGGATAGGATAGGTATAGGATAGGATTAGGATAGGATAGGATAGGATAGGATAGGATAGGTTTAGGATAGGATAGGATAGGATAGGATAGGATAGGATAGGATAGGATAGGATAGGATAGGATAGGATAGGATAGGATTGGATAGGATAGGATTAGGATAGGATATGATAGGATAGGATAAAATAGGACAGGACAGGACAGGATTAGGATAGGATAGGATAGGATAGGATAGGATAGGATAGGATAGGATAGGATAGGATAGGATAGGATAAAGCTGACCTTTATTTTATCTTGAAAGTTGTGCACTCAAGAGGCGTTCAGCATGATAGCATCCATATATAGTCAAGCACAACAACACACAGTCTCTTGCATGTCATAAAATCACAGTTCTGTTTTCCCCTATTGCATGATATCCTACAGAAAGACAGTGCTCCAGCACCTAAAAATCATATTGCACACATGCCATACATAAATAAAAACACACTGGAAAGCGTAAGTGAAAAATTACATTCAGCTGCCCAACATGACGATATTGCACAACTGCCCACAGACCAGAATTAACCACAGATGAAATGAACAGATGAGATGTATTGTCCCACTCCCACCCACACGCACCAGTGAACACGCATATCTTTAACCATTTGCAGTTTGATTGACAGTGTAACAAAGGTAAACCTGTATTTATTTAACCTATAGTTTGGTAACCTGAACTTTTTGCCCGAGGGCATCATCTCACACTCACATGTTGGGTAACGGATGATTCTAAGAACCTGCCTCCTCAAACATCTTGTGGCAACATTAAGTCTGAAATATGTCTGAAATATTTAAACTTTTATAATTCTCTTTGTGGCCTCAAAGACCTGGAGCAAGATAAACTGTGCTGCATCAATTGTTTTAGTACATGGTGCAAAATTAGTACAGAAGTGTTTAGATTACATATATTTTTATCATCCTGTGGAGCTGGGGATACAAATGTGCCATGGAATGTGAACTCATTGATTACATTTCAAGGTAATCTATCCCAATACTCTCACACACAATCGCTTAATTTAGTCCTCACTAACATACGTGCAAGAATAGACACCCAGAGCTGGTGTGTGTGGCGCAGCCTGTATAACCCTTGTTAGCATGCTTTCACAAGCCTCCTCACAAGCCACGGTCCGGCCTTAAGCCTTCATATACATCTACTATATATAGAGCCGTCAGCTCTCATACCCTTCACAACACTGGCTGGCACGTGACCCAAGCTGCACACACTGCAAAAATAAAAAATAAAAAAAGCACAGGGAACCTGGGATGACCAGCGTAACAATCACTCAGCAGCACTTGAGAAGTATGTACATGCTAAACATTTACATGAGCCTGTGCTTTGTTCCTCTCTGCAGCACATGTAATCAGAGATGTATTTCTGAACTCATGCATTCATTAGAGTACCATAACACTCACACATGACTTACTGTGTCTTTTAATCGCTGCCGGCAAAGAGAAGATGAGGTGAAGAGAGGTTGACATGCATCACCATTAAGGATTACTGATACAATCTGTGTTCTATACTATAATTGCAAACTTGCTTCTGGTCCTCTGTATCAAAATATGAATACATCATGGGATTATTATACAGATGTCATGACAGGGCTATACAGACATTTTATTCTGTCTTGCCATTGGCAGCCCATACCAAACAGACATGTTTACCGTGCCTGTAAATCATCGATTGATTGATGGCTGAAAAGAAACTACTGATGCTTCCTTTCAAATGCGATGGCAGCTGTCTTTGCACGCTGGTGGCCTCAGGGAAAGCAGGTGTGAGAGCATAAATGGTGTGTCGATGGCTCCACTATGTGTAAATGTCACTTACTTTTATTTCACATGGAGCAGACCAGCAAAATCAAAATACTTCAATCTTCACACTCCATACTAGTATTAAGATGTAAGACTATGCAGTAAAAGTAAAATATTCAATCCCTTTCACCTTTAAAGTAAAAAGAGTAAAAGTGTTTCAGTAAAGCCATTTTGTCCTCCCAAACTTTTTTTCTGTAGCAAACAGAGCTTCATCAAGAAATTCTTGACATGAATAGCATCGAGTCACACAACAGAGCAACAACACAGCTCATGAGATTGGAGTAACAGTTCAGAGAAGGAGATTCAAGTTTGTTCTCATGTCTCAAATGCAAAGCCGGTGTGTGAACCATCACAACCTCTTGATGCTGCACCAGATTTGTGAAAACGTTTTCGCTCATGCTGCTCTCATTGAAAATCGAACAATTGGCATTCGCATGTATTACACTATTCTGAAACTGTTTCATCAACAGAATTTACATGTGCAGTTACAAGGCTGTAAACAACAGCATGAGCGTTATTAAGAAGCGTATGATCCTTTGAAAGTATACGTTTAAACACTTTTAAAAGCATCCAAAGGGAACGTTACATGATGCACAGATTTTTCACCTTCTTCCTCATCCAAACCAACCCTCTCCATCTCCCTTCCCCAGCAGAGAAAAGGATCTCAGTGGAAGATGAGCATGTGCCACGGGGCGGAGGAGCTGATCCTGAAATAATTTGTTTCTTTAAATAACTATGAGAATAGATGCCTTCATCTGAACATATATTAACATAAAGACTTCCATGTCACTGTTTAATAGCACCAAGAGACTTTTTTTGGGTAGGAGGTAGACCTCCTGTGTGTTTATTTATACAGGAATTAATCACAATCAATAGAAGACAAAGTACTTCTTGCCCTTTCCATCATAGAAGCTACAAACACGTTTAGTCTCTGGTCATTAAGAGCAAAATTACCTGCCTCAGTTTCATCAGACAAAAAACCTCCATGTTGAATTGTGAATGTGAGTCACGTCCAAATTCATAAAAGGATGAAACTTAATTAGTTAAGGAATTAGGAACTTCATTGTTTCTTCTATCATACTGAAGGGTGTGCAGATTTCGGTTTCGCGCATATATGTCGACATCTGCTCATGAACCAGAAGAACCAGTAAGGCCTATAGCCTGCCCAGAGTTGTAAAAAAAAAAACAGATGCTAGTTCGAATACAACACAATCCAGTCCAATAGATCACAGCAGATTGTACAGAAAGAGCTCCTTCTATTTTAAAAACACACTTTCATGATTCCATACTTGTGCTTCTTTGTGTTTCAAACATCAGATTGCTGCTGCGAAAAAATAAAATAAAACAAGGAAGACCCAGCTACTGACAAAAATGATATAGCATGTGCAGATCTCGTGTCTATTCCTCTTGATAGGACAATGTAATGGTCAATAAATACAGGCATCATATCCACTCTTCACACGAGACTGACACAAACACACCCAAAATTATTGGCTCGCCTAATCTGAGCCGAGCCGACGGGAACGTGTGACAGGAATCGCCTGCATCAACATATTAACACACAGCTCACGCTCTACAACACAAGGACACATGAACAAATGAACACACACACACACACACAGGTGCATGCAACTGCGAGACTATTCGAGTGGAATAACACATAACACACAGACAATAAATCAGGATTTTTTCTGATGCGCAGAGGTTTTGTTTTACTCGTTTGTCTATCTATGCCTGTACAGACTTCTTATTTTAAATGTTCTTTCCAGATTTAAATTAAACACAGTAGAACATTTAAATACTAAAAGGTCCATAACGCTATCATTAATTGAGTGTAAAAAGATTTTCAAAAAAAAAATGTATGGCATGTTTCAATATTAGCAGCATTGAATGCTGTTCGACATGCATGCAGCACCACTATGAGGTAGAGTGTAAAGTTATTAAGAAATAATGAACCGACACGTTACATTAGCTCACTGATTCCTGTCAGGACAGTGAACACAGTATCAGATTGTCCAGTGGAACTAATTCGTCCTACAGTTGTGTTTAGAACAATGCCCTTACTGCTCCAGAGGCATGCTGAGCATCTTGCTCTCTGAGCCTTCTCCAGAATTCAGCCGTCAATCTCGCATAACTCCACCTCAACAAAAAGGTTATGGGATGGCAAACAGGCACTCAAAAAATTTAATCAATCCATTTCTTTCAGATTTCTCACCCTGATGCAAGAATATACAAAGAGGGCATGATGGAAAAGAAAAAAAAAAACAGAAACATGATTGTTTTCCTGATATGATATGAAATGCACAGTGCTCATAATGGACAGTGCTACTACTGAGGCCTGCCTGAGGGGTCTATCTAAATATATCCACGATGACATGACTCCATCTTTGTGCTCACTTTCGATGCTTGTACCTCATGGCTCTCCCCCAACAATATCAAGTACACTGCCACTGCCGCCAGGGGCGGCAGTGGCTCAGTGGTAAAGCGGGCGGTAGAGCGGGTCGTCCTATGATTTAAGATCGGCGGTTCGATTCCCGCTCCCGCCCCCCCAAAATACCCGGAGGTGAGCTGACAGTGGGAGGTGTCAGCTCACCTCCGGAGCACTGCCGAGGCACCCTTGAGCAAGGTGCCGTCCCCTTTACAAATTGCTCATTTGAGGCGCACCAAGAAGGAGCTGCCTGCCACTCTACCTCCCCTGCATGCCTACAGGCCCCCTTGTGTGTGTGTGTGTGTGATACAGGGGCCTGTACTCACAAATATGTATGCATGCATTTGTAATCAGTAGCTAGAGTGTGCTTTCTTAATTTCCCTTCGGGGATCAAACCAGTATATAAAATTTAAAAAAAAAAAAATTAAATATACTGTAGTTGAATATGCTTTGATTAAGCTGGTGTCCAAAACAACACACACAGAGAGAGAGAGAGCTGCCATCTGAAGTCAGACTGCATGTGTGGCTGCAGAGTCTGTTAAATTAAGTTTAAATAAAGTCTTACACTTCAAATCAAGTTCAGTTCATTTTTTTTGCCCACAAGCAAAGCAAAAAAAACCTCAAAACCAAACCAAATAGCAATTCACACTTAAAGCTTTGTTTTGGAAAAAGTGGTAACTCTAAACTTAACTAAAAGGTAAAGTGATTAAAGCAGTGTCAGCCATCACAGCCTTTCCATCTGAAGGTGACAACAATTAACCTCAGCAGGCTCTGACAGAATTCCCAGGTGGTGCCAACAAGAAAACGTTCTCTACTTCAGACAACACAAAGTTAACTCTTGATGGCTTTGGGCTTGTTTCAGATTACAAATTTTACCATGAAGACGTTCTTCTGTCTCCGATGGGCTCATATCAAAGAAGCATAAATAATAAATGTGAAAATGAGACTTGCAGAAATGTTTTCCTGAACCATGAGAAGTGGAGAAAAATCTGTTGCTGTTTCCCATGGAAACGCAACCACCATAGAGCTGATGGCAGCATGAGAGAACAATAATTTCAACTGTCACAGGTAACAGGGTAATACTGTAGCTATTACAGCAAAATCATGTAAACATCAGCAAGCCAAAAGTGTGTGTGCGTGCGTGCGTGCGTGTGTGTGTGTGTGTGTGTGTGTGTGTGTGTGTGTGACTGATGACTGTTAAGTTAATCTTTCATGTGTGTTTGATTTTACACTGCTGCTCATGTGAATCTCTTGTGCATCTACTCCTGCAACTCCAGCGACATTCCTGCCATGCCGACCCACCCCCACCCCCACCCCCACCCCCGGGGTGCCCCTACAACACCCTGTCACCCTTATTCAAACATGTCTTTATGTGCTCAACATTCACAAGAGACTGTTGCTGTAATCTACAGTGAGTTTTATTTAAATACACTGAATGCTTCCTCTTGTTCTACTATATCTCGGTGGCTTTGAGATCGAATTGCATTTTACAGAATGTGTAAAGTGAGCAGTCCTGATTTAATCTTGATGCAAATGTATGATTAGTTTGAAAATAGTTACATAAAACAAGAAATTGCTCAATCCAAGTAATGCATGTAATCGTAAACAGGGAGTGAAATAACCTTTCTGCAGAGCAGAACTTCCCCTGACTCTACAAGAGACTTTTGCTGGTAGTTAACCTTCATTCATGGTTCATGTGTTGATCGGTGGAACATCCAACCCATCGTTGCCAAATATTTTAGTGAAATTTTTCCTTGTCCAGTGTTGAGAGTCACTAATCCTCTGAAGAAACACAGACTCGGTGTGATGACTCAGATTTTTTTTATGACATGCAGCACAGAGAGTGGACTCGCCTAGCGTTCTTTGACAACTGTGGGATTTCTTTAGCCTCCATGCCCTTTCCAGGTAATCCAAACAACAGATGCACAATTTATGGCAGCCAGTTTTTCGACTCATTCTCTTGGTGAGTTTATCACCGAGTACCATTTTCTGGAATTTTCTCTTAGGTCAGTGAAGTGCCCCCCATTACCCTTCTGCCCCAATATCATGTCAATAATCCTACAATCCATACTGTTGTATAAATATTTCAAACATTTGTCACAAACTATCACATAGAAATCTTATTGCTAATAAAAATATTTCACCCACACATCCACTAAAGCATGGAATGATTTGATGAAAACATCCACACGTCCACAAATCATCAATCCTTGTGCCCCCCCCGGTCTTTCCATCAACCCATTACCTGTCCAGCAAAGATAATGCACCCCTGGCTGTCCACTCTACAATCACAGTCAGGTCAGATTCGCATACATAAGCAGAAAGCACTTGTTTTTATGCTGCATGGTACAAACCCATCATAGGGTGGCAAACTGCCCACAGCTTCAGTTTGCATACAGACAGCATGGGATGTCTCAGTAGGAGGGAAGTGAAGCAGGAGACAGGGATGAGGTAGGAGGAAATGTTGGCACCTCATGACAAAATGACAAGGAGATGAGGGTGTGTGTGTGTGTGTGTGTGTGTGTGTGTGTGTGTGTGTGTGTGTGTGTGTGTGTGTGATGGGAATATTGGAGGACGAAGGAATGAGTGTTGGCACACAGTGTGGTTCACATTAAAGAGCTATGATGGAACGAAGGCAGAGACATTAATATGTACTTACAGGAGGTGCAGGGAAGTTTCAGCGTGCTCTCCTCCACAGGGAGCGATATCTGTACACAAATCCTGACATTGCCAAAGCAAAAAGCACCTCGCAAAGAGAGTCAGAGATGGAGGTAGAAATGTGTGTGTGTGTGTGTGTGAGTGTGATCGTGATCTGGCTTTAAAAAATGAGTGTGTGTGTTAGAGGGGAGAGAAAGAGAGAGAGAGAGAGAGGAGAGAGAGAGAGAGAGAGAGAGAGAGAGAGAGAGTCAGGCTGTTTGAGGCCAAGAGATACAGATAGATTGTACAAAATGACTGGTCGGTGTGAAAATGGGAGGGTACTGAATTGACCAATAGTGCAAGAGATGAGCACAGTGCAGGGGAGGTGGCAACAAAGAGACAGATTTTTTTTTTTTTAATACCCCTGCCCTCTCGCACTTTCTTTCCCCTCCTGACTCCATTTGTAAAAGACAAGCTTAAACTATAAAAAAGAACAATAGAGATACATCTAATGTCTCACCTTCTCATCAGGTGCAGAACAACAAATAAGAACAACAAGACAAGACAAAATGACTAAAGCCTCTTGGAGCCTCTTATAAATAATGACTGGAGATAGTAAAAAATGTGAAGCTTAAAATGGTGATGCAATTGCCGATGGATAGATGTACAAAGAGGAGAAGATGAGAACAGCATAAAATTAAATGAGACAGTTATTTAGTTTCTTAACAATGTGTGTGTGTGCGGGCGTGCGTGCGTGCGTGTGTGTGTGTGTGTGTGTGTGTGTGTGCGCGTGTGAAGACAGCAAAGGCATGAGTACCATCCTTTTCTGTAAGTGCCCCCGTGCATGTGCATGGGGGTGGGGACCGATCCATCTTCCCAGGATTCTGCTGCGGGAGCACCACGTTGCCATGGAGACTGCATCCAGTGCAGCAGAACATGCAGATGGCTGCTGTCTCTCTCTTTCTGTCTCTCTTTGAAACAGTCCTGTTTTCTACTCATCCCTGGCCGGGAAATACAGTCATACAAACTTATCTAGAACAGCTGATGTAAAAGAAAAAAACCCGCCAGGCACAGACGCATTTGAAATCATCATCATTTAGATATACATGTGTATCAACAAAATGGCCCAAGATGTGTGTGTGTGTGTGCGCACGCGTGCGTGCGTGCGTGCGTGCGTGCGTGCGTGTGTGTACAGTATGTAAGCTTTCAGAAAATTACAATAAAATAGTTAATAGCTTAGACAATATAGTGTTTCACTTTTTACTCACATACAGAGGTTAAATATGTGAATAATTGATAAACATTTGTCAGTTATCAGAGAAGTGTGAATGTTGTATTTGATGACAAAGACGGTCTTAGTTTGATGTAAGAAGATAAAAACATGGTGTCTTCATTATTATGCACTTTCACTAAAAGGGACTTTGTGCTATGTGTCTAGTGTGTGTAGCAGGGGATCAGAGAGTTGAGCTTTAAATCATGTAGGGGTCATTTATTTGAATCAAATCAATTATATGAGAGACATCAGAGAAGAGTGAGTCTTGCTTCAGAAAACATTTTTTTAAAAGTCAGGTATTTGCAGTTGTTTACAAATCTTGGTCACTTAATCACATTTTTCTTGTGTTTTTCTGTTACATCTAAAACATCACAGTTACAAATTACATTTTCATGGGAATTTTAACGAGAAATGCTGGATTCCAGTCATGTGAAGTGCAGGCATATGGAAACTGGCAAGGTGCATGACATGTAGCAATAACAGACCCCACGTTAAGAATTAGGAGAATTTTCTCCATGAAGAGTTTTCAGGCCTCCTCTCCAACGCAACGGCTCCTTTCTGTCTTCCGTGACTGATCAAGAGTCTCTCATTGGCCAACCAACTAAGGAGGTAGTATGATGTGTAGAGGGGATCGTGACCTGAAGATAGGACACTTTTTGTTCTCATTCCAGACCTTTATTCTTTTAAAGTTTGAAGTCTAGATTTAGAAATATGAACATGCATAAAATCATGAAAAGGACACCAATTGTGCAGCAGGTCACTGTCCTGACCTCGTGGCGCAACGGTAGCGCGTCTGACTCCAGATCAGAAGGTTGCGTGTTCAAATCACGTTGGGGTCAATTTTTCAACAGTGAATTTTGAAGTCTATACATAAAAATTACAAATAAAAACTTTGTCTACATCAAAGTTTGTGGGAATTGTTAGGGGACATATTTCTCTCCTTAATTAAGTACTGCGTCCCCCTAGATTTTTATTACTGTTGAAGTGGGGAAATTATCCACCTCTGAAAATGAGGAATAAACAGATTTAGCAAAGGCATTAATTCCAAAGTAAAAGCAAATTAAAGACCAACCTTGTATTTTTCTTTTGCGACTGGTCTTGTAATTTAATTTCCCTCCAATCTCCATTAACATTTTGATTGTTTCCCGGTGTATTGATGAAATTAAGGATAAATTATATGTTATTATTGTATTATGATGCCTCAATATCAGCATTTTCAGCACAATATTTTACCTCTCACAGATTTTCTCGGTTGAAAAATAACATGTACTGAAGCAAATGTGTTGTAATGGTAACTGCAGTATACCTCCTGATCTCTGAGATCAACCATGTCAAGTGCATCTGTGAGCTTTGCTCATCAATGGATTTGCAGTTTCAGAACCAGCCAGGTAGAGACATCCATTGAAGTTTTGATCAATGAGATACTGTCTACGTATATTCATGTTAGAATTAATAAAACTAAACCTGGTCATGAGTCTTTCTTTTGCAACAATCGACAAAGCAATAGTTGAGCAAGCACAAATGATTTTCTCAGGCTGCTACTGTTGAGTGGCCACTACCTGAGGCAACAAACTCAACGCGAGTGACCCACAGCCTGTACCACAAGAAGCCAACTGGAGGGATTCTTGCAGAAGAGAGAAAGCCCACACTGGTCATTACATTCCTGTCTCTGTTCCCAGATTACCTGCAAGGTATTACAACTGACAGCTTCCTGAAGAATACCAGGTTTATGTTACACTAATGGCAGAAAATCATGCACTTGAGAAAGAACTGACGAGTAGGCCAAATGCTCTAAAAATGAAAATCATGCACTTGAGAAAGAACTGACGAGTAGGCCAAATGCTCTAAAAATATATATTTTCAGGTTGTAGACAGTACTCTTACGTGATGAGGACCAGCAAAATGTGTGGAAACAATAAGAAGACAAGAAGGTGCACTCACCCGTCCATTCTGCTGCTAACAGGCTGGTCATTCATTAAGGCAGCAGGTAAATTCCAAGACTCTCCAGATACTTGACTTTTCTTTGCAGAAAATTGACTAAGAGAGTAAGTAAATAAGGATATAAACAATGAACTTGTGAAGGAAATAATTTGTATTAAAAATACATAAACAGATAACAAGATTTAATGTCTTACAGGAACACTGGTCAATTTATATACAGTGCTACTTATGTCTTGTTGTAGCACAGTGAAGAATATACTTTTTTTTTTATTCAAGAAAAAACAGTTGTATTCTTTTCAAATTGAACTTTTCAGGGCAAAATATTGCAGGTACAGTACTGCAAATGTAAAATCTGTTTGGCCTGCAGCATAGCCTGTGTATTGAATTTCATCCCTTTGTGAGTGAATGTAACACCCTTGAAACAGGATGACAGAAAACCAACGTCGGTTGGACTGCACCATCTAGTGACTGTCCAAAGTCTGATGCTCCTGACATTTTACTGCTGGTACGCAGTGGTGTGAAACGTAGGTCGTGTTTTCCAAACACATCAGTTATCAGTCTGATAACACTTTACATCCCCCCTATCCAAAGAAATGATATTAACACAAAAAAATGATTAACAAAGGCACAGCAGTTGTAAATGAAGACAACCTGACCTCGTGGCGCAATGGTAGCGCGTCTGACTCCAGATCAGAAGGGTGCGTGTTCAAGTCACGTCGGGGTCAAAGGTTTAACCTCACTGGTGGACAATAGATTTAATTTTACCTCCTAAAGAAATGATGGAACGTTTATACCAGAAACAAAACCATGATGAGCAGTTGATAACACTGATATTCAAAAATATGAACATGCATATAATTATGAAAGGCCCACCAATTGTGCTCTACACCACGCTGTCCTGACCTCGTGGCGCAATGGTAGCGCGTCTGACTCCAGATCAGAAGGTTGCGTGTTCAAATCACGTCAAGGTCAATTTTTAAAAAGCTGCGATCTTCCTTTCCAAAGAAATTTCTTTATTAACACAAAAATCTCATGAAAAGCACATTATTAGTGCTATTCATAAAGCTATTCTGACTTTGTGATGCAATGGTAGCAAGTCTGATTCCAGATCAAAATATTCAAATCACAGCAAGGTCAAACTTTTAACAGTAATGGAAGAGTTAAAATAGCTTTAATCTGCCTTCCTGAAGAAATGATGCAAACATGTTGTGTAAACACACTCAAGACAAACCATGAAAACCACACAAGTTGTTCTGGAAACAAGGCCATCACGACCTTGTGGCGCAATGGTAGCGCGTCTGACTCCAGATCAGAAGGTTGCGTGTTCAAATCACGTCGAGGTCAACTTTTAAAAAGCTGCGATCTTCCTTTCCAAAGAAATTTCTTAATTAACACAAAAATGTCATGAAAAGCACATTATTAGTGCTATTCATAAAGCTATTCTGACTTTGTGATGCAATTGTAGCAAGTCTGATTCCAGATCAAAATATTCAAATCACAGCAAGGTCAAACTTTTAACAGTAATGGAAGAGTTAAAATAGCTTTAATCTGCCTTCCTGAAGAAATGATGCAAACATGTTGTGTAAACACACTCAAGACAAACCATGAAAACCACACAAGTTGTGCTGGAAACAAAGCCATCACGACCTTGTGGCGCAATGGTAGCGCGTCTGACTCCAGATCAGAAGGTTGCGTGTTCAAATCACGTCAGGGTCAAGTTTTTAACAGTGAGGAATGAATAATATGCTTCAGTCTTCCCTCCTGAAGAAATCACATAAACAAGAAAAACATTACTTTTACCAAAAAGCAGCCTGACTCCCAGGTGAAGTAAGAATGTGTCTGACTTGAGATGCCTGACAAATCCAGCCAGACCTCGTGGCGCAACGGTAGCGCGTCTGACTCCACATCAGAAGGTTGCGTGTTCAAATCACGTCGTGGTCAAAACTTTAACAGCTATGATTAACTGATGACAGCTTCAATCTGTGCTTTACAAAGAAATAAATACACATACAGCCCATAAAATAATGAACACCTGACCAGTTTTACTACAGTTAGCATTGACTTGACCTTGCGGAATGTTACGCAGTCAAGTCTTTAACAGATTTAAGGAACTCCGGTCTTAATAACTTCAGTCTTTCTTTGGTGAATAAATGACATTAACTAAATTAACTAATTAATTGATCAACAACCTTCCTGATCAAATGACAAATGTTTATGTGTAAATGCTTTTTAAAATGATCAATAACTGACTAGCTGTGCAATAAAGAATGTCAACTAGATATCATAACAACTCCAAATCACATGGTTCTGTGTTCAAGTCTCGTCGCTCAGTCCTTTAAAAAGTTATAAATGACTGATAATAGCTCTCATTTTTGGTTGCAAAGTTTTCCATCAACATTTTCAATAAATACCCAGAAAATAACCAACAACTGTGACCAGACCAGGATGCATGCTAAATTCAAGCCGGGGCCATTTCTTTGTGAATTAGACTTAATTCTTTCCAGACGTACTAGTATTTCACTTATGCCTCTAAATAAAATTGAATATCTCAGTTTTTCAACACGCAAGCTTAACCATGATGTGGATTGTCCACTTGGCTTTTGTCAAACAGCTGAACGTCACAGAGAAGCAACTTCACAATGCAGACAGTGTGATCTTTTTTTTTTTAAGAAGACTGAATTATAGCAGCCTCTTTTGAGACTAGATTTGTTTCTGAAAAGGATTTGCTTCAGTGCTTAATGCTATAGGATTAAAGATTTTAAGTAAACCAAATAAAACATCGAGCAAAGTTAAACACTGATGACTGAAGACATTTCACAGCTGAGGTGTCATTACCTTTTCAGTCCTGCTTCCAGCCCCCGATTAAAAACTATCCAGGGCTGTGGTTGCTTCATCTGTAATCCTATTCTCTTCACTTCTTCCTCATGTCCAGTTCCCTCTTTTCTTGATCTTTATTCTTCTTTTCTGCTTAAAAAATATTCACATTACAACTTGAACATCTCCTTCTCTGCCCCTGTCTCACTATGTCCTTACTTTTCCCACCCCAGATCCTTTCTCATCTTTCACTGGGATACAAACACACACATACACACACACACACACACACTGAACACAGATGATTAGCATGGCCCCAGTGAAAGACAGCAGGTCACCTTTTCAAGTTCTCAGGAGCTGATTCTCATGAGTTGGTCCTTAGCTGCTCAGTCACAATGGCGTGATTGTCCAGAGCTCTCATTTTACACAAACCAAGTCATCTCTGATGTAGAGCTCTGCTTTGAGAACTAGACTGTTAACTCTACCTGTGTCCTGATTATGCATGATTGTAAGAGAAAAACAAATATTTTTGTAACAGGACTCCTTAAAAAACTGCTCATGCTTTCCCAGACTGCTTTTTTTACTCTAACCATTGTTCCGGTTCATTTGAAATGCCAGGCGAATGAAACGATCCCCTCTGATTTCTCTCCAGTGTGCAGGATGGGAATGTGGACATGGGGCAACAGAAAAGTCAGTTTGGGGCTGGTATTTTTCAGATTGCTCCTGAGAGTATTATTGCATTGTCTGTAAACAAACCCTGTTGCCCAGGAAACACAGCTGAATGTCCAGCCAATCAGAGAGAGAGAGATTAAAAAAAGACAAACTAGACAAGAGAAGGCAAGAACTGTCAAATAAGCAGGCATTGCTCAGGAGAGAGTAACACATGTCCAACCATCAGTAACAGTAAATGTTGAGCGCACACAAGTCATCAACGAATATAAAGTTAGAATATTCTATATTATTCTTTATTGGGCACAAACACACAAAACAAAGATGATAGGAGTTAAACCCTCACAGTTCAAAGCAAGTGGTCGTTTGCCTTGGTTCCTGAAGGGTGAAGCAGTAAAATAAGACATTTAAAAACTTGATAACACATAAAATGACAACGCATTTCCATCTCTGAATGAAAAATTCTAATCAAGCATTACGTCCTTTGTTGTCTTCTTCCACGCTGCCAGGCTTATTTCTACCCCCGATGCGTCTGAAGAAGGAAATGAACCCAGAGGAGCCTGCCTCCCCCCCAGCCTTGCCAACAGGCACTGAACAGACTAATGCTTCTTTTTCTCCTGTGCATTCAGTCCTTGATCCAGAGGAGTAACAACGTTTAGATATCCTTTTCTGGAACAAGTTTTCCATCCAGAAGTGAGACGCTGGAGATTGTCTGGCCTCATTCATGGAAACGGACCTGACGATTGGACCACTTGACATAGCTCTTTGAATAGGGCAATCGGGAAGAGATGCAGAGCCCCCAGGGAGCAATTTTAGACGGCCTTGACTGGACAAATTGGGAAGATGACTATCTCTGTTACCCAACCAGACTCCATCTTCAGGATCATCATTGGTTAATGCTAAGGAAAGCCTCCGTCGTTGTGCTGGACTGTTCAGCTGGCCTGGGTTTCTTGGGGTGCAACTGAACGGGCTAAGGATAGTCCACGGAGAACCCATCTCCCCATTGTTGGAAAAAAAGTAATCCCTGGTCCTGGGCCGGGGGGTCCTTGGTGTAGCTGGTGTATCTTCTGCTCGCTCCAGCTTAGTAGATGTGCCTAAGTCTCTGTCTCTATTAAGGCAGCCATTTGGGTCTCGAAGCACCTTCTGAGTTATCTCACGCGTCTTTTCAGCTTCTTTGTTTTCCAGTTGCTCGTCCTCCCTTCGCTGCTTGGGCTGTATCTTTTCAGGCCTCTCTCTCCTAGCTGAAGACACAGCATTAATTTTTTTGACTGACTGAACCATCTGAGAAGCATGTTCATTAGGGGATGTTTCAAAAGGGGAATGAAGGTTTTTTTTGGATCTAGTTAATCCTTCTGGAACGCCAGATAGGAAGCTACGCAAGGCCGACTCCAAGCCGGATGAATCCAAGTCAGGATCACTTCTTTGGCAAGACATTTTGGAGAGTCGTTTTGCTGCGGTACGCATGCTCTCCTTCAGTTTGCGCCTCTTCTCTGCCGCCTCTCGATCTCGGTTCTCCTGCAGTCATATAGAAAGAGGATGTATTAGATGAGAAAACTTACAAAGTAATAGCAGAGCAGCAGGAATACCTGCACAGCTGTGTCAAACCGCTTGCAAAAGGAATGGAAGATGGAGCAGCATTCCTCCAATTTAAAGGTAGCTGGGTCTTCACAGAAGTACTCGGCGACAGCATTGCTCAGAGCTTTTAACTCCTGCAGAGAAGACGCCACGACGGCCAGCTTGGCCTCAGCACTCTGAGAAATTACAACATGTAAAGAGGAATAAAGACCAAACTGCAGAAAGTATTCGCATCATGTTGTTCTTGCATGGTTAAGGTAAAACATCAAACAATCAATTTTACCACAAGAAATGACTCAATTTGTTTTAAGAGGTTGGGCTGTCTGCTGGTGTACAATTTCACTTCCTTGATCTTCTTGACTTCCTTCTCAAAATCTGTGATGACCTCGTCTTTGCAAATTCTGTTGGCAAAATAACATTTGGTTGGTAACATGCTTACCAACTACATTCGAAACAAGAGTGAAATAGTCAAACAGATGTTAAGTAATCGACAAGGTCGTCAGTGTACGAACGTTTACCACCTTGCTGCCATCCCAATGTGTTCAAGCTGACTGGGAAAAGTCAGTAACTCTGGATCAATGTCCTCTGCTTGCTGGAAAGGGAAGATGAGGCAGACAAGGATGGTGAGGAAAGAGATGAAGTAGCAGAATTCATCAGCAATATAAACATTTAGTGATGTGGCGTGATTGCAGGGATTTTTCACAAATCTTAATTGAGCAACCCGTCACCTTGGCAACATAGTGCATGAGATTCATGCCAGGCTTATTGGCCTTGGTGTCTGCCAGCTTGAGAAGAGAGGTCATCCTGAAGCCGATGGCATTTTCACTGAAACCTCCCTGGATAAAAAATATTTTAATAGTCATTTTTTTCAGTGTTGTAAATACTGTCAACAAATCTTCTCAAAATAGCTGAAATGGTCTGATTTCAGAGAAAAATACCTACAGCGTTCATGTAATTTCCAGCTTTTAATACAAGACGGATGACGGAATGGAGGTCATCACAGTCCAACAGCCCTGAAGGTGAGAAAAGAGCTTTGTATAAACACATCATAACAACAGAGGGGTATAAAAGAGGCTGACGGTGTTACCATTGGCTGCTTTTGTCATTACAGCAACGGAACTCTTCACCTCCTCAATGAAAGGAGAGAATTCTTCTCTCAGCACCATCATTTTCAGGCGTTCCTCATAGCTGGATGTTAAACAAATCAACAAATCTACATTGGCTGTTTTCATTTGAATGCTTTTATTACCTATTATATACTGTAGCGTAGAAATGAGGGACAATCTATAAACAGCGCTTACACCTCAAAGCATGTACAGATTTAACAACGCTAACAACACCTCAAAGCATGTGTGGATTTAACACTTTTAAGTTTGGCAAAATACTATAAATAATTATTGCACCCCCAAATGTGACAGATGCACAAAGAACGATCCTACGCGGCTTTTTTCTTTCTTTCCATTTTTCACAATTTAGATAATAATGAAGATATAGTTGCGTAAATGAAAACACAGAAAACTCACCCTGGCACTTTGACAAGCTGCACCATAAACTGGTCGGCCTCAGGTAACACAGAGAGGTTTCCACTGAATGACAGCAACTGCTTCACCTATGCATCCAAATATTCAAATTAAATCAGTTTTTTTTTAAAATTACTTCCTTTTATAACTATGGCAAGAATGACCTGGAGGCAAATGCCTTTACTGTAACTAAATATATATCAAGAGGATAGCTGGAAGTATGCTATTTTTTAAATACACATCTAGTTAAAAATTAACTAGACTTTTAGAAAATTGGACCAAAGAATGAAAAGTGAGACATGTGGATCTGTTTTCACCTCACTGTCTTCTGGCAGAAGTTTACAGAGATCTTTCAGTTTGCCTGATCCAAATTTAAGCCAGTTCCCCTCACGGATGTCCTGAACCATTTCTTTCACTGGCCTGCAGGGGGAGACAAAACACGGTAATAGAAAAGCCTTTGTGTTGGATGGCTTCCCTCCATAACCAGCCTGATGTTTCAACATTATATGTGCTGCTAGTAGAATTCTACCTTCCAGACAGACCACAGCCTCCATTCATTGTACATCAGCCCCAGAGACATAAAAGATTCCAAAATTAAAATTAGCCATCGCCCACATTGTTGAGCGGGTTGAGAGGGGTGAGAAGGTGGATCAATGAAGCTCATACACTTATGCATGCATTCAAGTTATGAAATATTGGGTTTATGTGTTCTACACCCTTTTATGCACAGGCACGCAAAGATGCTGCCATGACAACTAAATCTCTATCTTGCTGTAGAAGAACACAAACAGCATGATTGTTGTTTCAGTGATGTAGTCAGCATGTCACACAAACAACTGAACATATTTATAGAGTCCAGCAAATGCCAGAATTCCGTTGCTGTTTCATCACTGCCACACAGACGCTGCTGTAATTTAAATTTGACTAACATGATCAAGCAGACATCAGTACAACACTTGGCCATTGACAGACATTCAGAGTGTATTTGATATTCAAAGTAAGAGTTGAGTTCTGGGGGGAACCATGGACTGGCTGGAAGTGACATTTTGATAAGGTGTAGACATTGAAGCTCTGGTCTGGGAGTACAGCAGGCTTAAAATATAAAATAAAAAAAATCTAGCTTGAAGTTGAACATGTCTTACCTCTTGAAATGTCTCAGGAAGATACCAATATTCATACTTTTTTTAGAGTCCAGTATTGTGATCTAAAAAAAAAAAGGGAACAAAAACTGTTGAAACAAATCCATTGAACATCCACATTCAAATATAACAGAGGAAGCAAAAACATCCTCAAAACCTCAGCTGGTTCCTCGTCAAATGGCTGATTGTTTTAAAAAGAAGCTCATATTTAAGTTTATTACTTCCCAAACATTTGTCTTTCTGTAAACACTGGATATCACCTGTTCCACCAAACAGTGGCTCAAATGATGAATATCTACCTGAAGCTCGTTTGCAAACAGATCCACGCCATCACATTTCTTCAGACCCGTGACCCTTGGATTGCGAAGGGAGGCCCGTCTGTCTATGTGACTGAACAATTCCTCCATACTCCGGATATCCAGCACAAGATCCCTCTGCGGACGTGTCGAAGTCCAGATGTTCAACCTTCCCAGCACACGCTGGCTAGGAATGGTGTCCCAGTTCAGCTTTTTCATCGAACGTCGCTGGACCTTACATGATCCAAAAGCTCTTGAAGGAAGGAGAGGAGGAAGAGGAGGGTGAGGTGGAGGTGGAGGAGGTGGAGGGGGAACGTGTGGTGGTGGCGGTGGTGGAGGAGGTGGCAGTGGTGGTGTATTGGCACAGCACATAATGAGAGGCAGAGGAGACGATAACAGGAGGTTTGAATCTTCCTGAGCATCCAGTGAAAATGGAGAGTTTTGAGAGGAACAGTTGGGAAGAGGAGCAGATTTTAAAATCAGTACTCCCTCCATCTGTGTCTCAAATCAAATGATGGGGTGGGGGGGCACTCTTGGTCAGTCAGGTCTGAGAAGGCACAGAAAAATAAATGCAGAAAAAGATCAGAATTAGACAGAAATCCTGATTATGGTGGTTGGATTAGATGCAGAAGATCATTAAATTAAACATTTTCAAAAATTATCACCACAATTAATTAACTGAAAGGATTTAAAAATGCATATTTAAAGACACATGAAAATAATACTGGAATCTATAACACTTTCTCACTGGTGAGCATTCACTGGTCTTGTAATTTATGTAGCTGGCTTCACACTCTTTAAAGTGCCAACAGTCTGATCCCAGTCATGTTGCATTTCAGCTGTGGCATTTAAAAAAAAAAAAATTCTATCCCACCTAAAAAATCACTGTGGCAATACCTCGAATAAAGGTTTTTCAAAACTCAGTTTGAATACAGACAAAACTTCTTTATAACCGAAACATTGTCTCCATGAGTTAAAGGTGTTGTTTTAATTATTTTTAAATGGCTTATGATTTGACTTGCAAACATTGTCAGCAACAGGGAAGTTGGTCATTTCTACACACAAAGGTTCCTATTCCTATAATATAATGACACCCTCCACATGTAAAACGGGACATTAAATAAATACTGATAAGACGTCCTTGTCCATAAACATGCAGACACACAACGACACGAAGACCCCTTTTTCACTGCAAAAATAAATTCCTCAAGACTTGAATTACATATATAATTTTAGCACAAATAGTGAGAGGTTTTTTTTTCTCCCTTTTTTTGGTTATTTTTATTTATTTATTTATTTTACAATATTTTATGCTGCGGATTCAATAAAACGTGCAGTGGCGTTAGAATTGTCAACAAACACCAGAATACACTGATTTTACTCACCGAATCGTGAATTGTTCAGAGGTTACTGTCAAATGAATCTCAAGCTGCTGTTTGCTCGTGCTGCTGAACACTAGAGCAGCAGCCCGAAGCGCCAGCGGCACTCGCAGGTGCGGGACACGCCTCCACCAATCAGATTCAAGCCTGAGCTCAGGTACGGGTGCGTCCTTCCGGGTTGGCGCACGGCTCGACAAGGATCAATAGATACAGCGGGGGGGGGGGGGGAATTGAATTCAAATATAATTTAATATCAACATACATTATTATTTACAACATGACATAGTTTACATACGTATTGAATTGCTTTTAAGTATTTTTTTAATAACAAAATCAGCATTATTTCATAATTACTTCTAACAGTTTAAATACATTTATTCATTACAAAAATCACTGAAGAAATCAAAATATGCTAAAATTTATACTAATACATAAGAACTATTGGACAACATGTGTGGAATACCGTTGATGAAACTACACAGCCAATGCAGAAATATAAGCAAATTTAGAGGGAAACTTTATTCCAGCTGTCTCATTGTCCTATACATACAGAACTATTTGATAAAGGGCTATCAATAGACTTTAGTATGTTTTCAATTGATGCCACAGCCCTCAAGTTTTATTTATCTAGAATTTAGTTGTGGCTTTTACATCTAACAGAGAATACAAAGAATAACAAGGAAACACAGGAAGAACGTTCAAAAATGTGTACTTTTATTTTGCCTTGGGATATGGTGGGATTTTTCACATCTGAGTGAGGAATGAAGGCAAAGTATCACATCGATGACAACTTCATTTAGAATCTTAAAATTTCATTCTGTGCAATCAGTCATACAGTACAATACACCAGCTCAGCCTAGAAAACATTGATTGTACACAAATAATATATCTAATTTTATAAATCTTTGTTCTCTCTCCTGCAACAACAAAGACTGCTGGTAGGAGTGCTTGTCACACCTTTTCTCAATTTACTGATGGTTTCTTACTAAAATAAAACCCTTCTGTTGCTGATCTTTGTGTAACTTTAAGAGGGGCAGGGCTGGAAAAGAGAAGTCATATTTAGTTGGTATTGCTGTGTGGTGATCAAACAGGAGAGGTCCAGGGAAAACCAGAATTTTACCAATAAGTGAGGTCAAAGTCTTAGATTAATTTTCAACTAAAAAACCCCAAAAACGACCATAAAAATGTATTACAACCAAGTCCATAAAGTTATGTTCAAGTCCACCTTGTCATAAATGCCCTGAAGGGTGCAGCAGTAAAAGCAGAGCCAACATTTGGATTCGGCTTCATCCAGTTTGAAAACTGAAATAGAAAGCATGACATTATGGCAGTCCAACACTAGCTGGCATGCATAAGGCCATATCAGCACGAACACTTTGGATTGCTGCCTGCCATGCAAATAGAGGTGAGAGGCTAGAGGATCATCAGCTGAGTGCTCGCTCTTCTGTAGCTAGAGCCTTGGGATAAATTCAGCATGGTCAGACATTCATTGTTCTGAATTACCTTCATTTACCAGAGATGAATGATAAAGAGAAAGTAAAGCAACTTGTATTATTTTGAAGGAATATCATCTATACATATGATGATCCTGTGGCATGTTTTATGCAATTATTGTATAACGTCTGCAAAAGACTACAGAAATTCATCCAAACTTCTCACAAACCAGAGACATCAAATGAGTAAGAATTCAACAGAATAATACACACAATTAACATAAATACAGTGATGATGAACAGTTCATTGTTACATGTGTAGTTTGATGTGGATATCTGGTGGTAACACGTTCTCTTCATTGTCAAAAGAACGGTTGTTTGCCACCGTGATCCGAGTTATACAAATCTACATCTTTGTAATCATTCCAAGTTGTTCCACTCCTCTAAAAGTGTTTTACAAAATCTTAAAGAGTATATCAGAATGTCACTAGCTGCTATTCCTTAATATTAGACAGCTACAGTAATGTTCAGTGTGAAGACAGGTAGCCATAGTTCAATTTATTCTGTTTCAGGAAGGCAGGTAATATGACTAAATGTTCATTATCTGTTCTTTTCAACTTTAAAACACAACCATGTCAATACATCAGGTGTCATTCCTGTCTGATAAAATCCATCTAAACACTGACTAAAGAAATCAATCTTTCAAACAGGTTGGCTTTTAACTGACTGACAAATCAACTGCCCTTTGAAGCCTCTACAGTCCACAAAGAGACTGAATCAGCCGATGGTCCCCAAACCCCACATGGAAATCTTGCAAAGGTCAACGTTTACGTTTAATCATCCTTGGGTAAACATGATACTGTATATTCGATAAGACCCGAATCAGTCATCAGTATAACTTTGGAAGATGTGGCAGCTACCACAATATGACAGTTGCATACAAGTGTTGCAGTCAAACATTGACCAGTACACGACTGAAATCTGGTGCACTTCTAATAATTCCAGACTAACATAGCTGTCATCTAACATTATCTCACAAAACAGCAGCCTGTCCTTCACTCTGAAGCAAAGAACATCTGACTAGAACTAAAAATAATTTCAAATAACTGACAAGTCAACTGAGTAGAAATCTAACACAACGTTGTTGTTTTTAAAAAAAACCAAACGACAACTACAAAATCATATTCACTTATTTTAAATTTGCATTGACATGAAATCAGTGTACTTTAAAAATTACCATCATGTCTTGGTTTGTAACAGATTTTTGAACTCTTCTTCTTCTCATCCTGGCTGCACCTTCTTTTAGAATATTAACTTGTATGTGTGGAAGCACGCCGGGAGAGGGGTGACGTCTGGAAGTTTTCATGTAGTGTTTGGTCACTTCTGAGTTTTAATGACTTTTTTAAACTGGCTGTGTCAACAGGATGGCATGAGTTTGAATTGGAACTCAGCACTGAGATCAAAATTATTCCACTTGACTACAAGAATGGCTGTGATTAACACAGGCTCACACAGCGTAAGAGTGTCGACATAGAATAATAGTTTAAGACAACTAGAGGAGAGGGAAGGCGAGATGATGGGTTTCTCTAGGAACAAAGCACAAGGTGAAGGTAAGATTGAGAAAAAGAAAGCTGGCAAGAGGCACTGAAAAGCCCCCATACTGTTCAGGAAACTGGCCACTTGGTTTCCTGCATATAACCCATTCATCAACAACAACCACACGTTCATCTGGCGCCTTCATCCACCCAGGAATCTGTCATGGTCCTCTGTACACAGGGGGTTTCAACAGGTAGCAGATGGAGGTGTTCAAGGAGGCCGTGGTAGGTCCAGCAGACTCCTCACTGTTCCTCCAACCAGGAGGGCTTGTCGGCTCCTGGCGGCCTCAACTTGACGTTGAACTGCTTCAGCGTTTGCTCCAGCTGCTGCTGGTTGCCGGCAAAGTATGCTGAGATGGCATTATGGAAGAGGAGGAGCTGCTTATGCATCACCTTTACCTGAGAGACAAAAACAAGGGAGGTCATGTCTAAATGGATGACTTTTGATTTTGATGGCTGATAATGATGCAGGCCTGCCCTTATTCTCACCTTATTCTCCTCCAGGAACTTGAGCTTGATGGTAACATCTGAACGTAGGCGCTCATACTTGTCCTTCTGGATCTGGTATTGCTGTTGAGCAGCATCTATGCGAGCCATGGCGACAGCGTCCCTTGGACCCAAACTCAGTTCCTCCAGGTCTGACCGATAGGCGTCAAACTCCAGTCTGCTCAAAAGATGTAAACAGAACTGATTTTAATTCCCCGGGAACCTTGGAATTAAAATGGGACCCACTTGAACCTGTTTTCAGTCAAAATGTTACAACAAAATGAGACAGCATTTGTATTGTTTGTGTGTGTGATGTGTTTCTGTGCACTGATCATGATTCTTCTTCTTTTCCTTTCGACTTTTCCCTTCACACTTCCTTTTCCATTTACAGCGAATCAGTTGACTTCATTTAACCCTGATCATTTCGAATAAATAAAACTAAATGTGATGAAAATAGTGGGTTGATTAAATGAGATTTAAAATTTCTGTTATTGTTAGTGTATTTGTTATTATTATCATTATTATTATTACTATTATTATTATTATTATTATAGAAACTGTCTCATATTTGTTATTTCATTCATTCATTTTCTGAACCACTTTTTCGCTTTCATGGGTCACAGGGGTTGCTGGAGCCTATCCCAGAGGACTTTGGACATGGAGCGGGAAGCTGTCCTGGATATGGTGCCAACGCATATTGGAACCACACAAAAAACAACAACCACTCACACCTATGGGAAATATGGAGCCTAACAATCCACCTGAAGGAGAGGGGTTTTTTTTTAGGTTGGAGGAAACCGGAAAACCCAGAAAAACCCATGAAGACACGGCAAGCACATACAAACACCACACTGAAAGGATTCAAATTTATTAAAAATTCATTATTATCCGCACTGGTATCATTCTCAGAGTATACCCTGTGTCATGTCCCAAGTCTGCTGGGCTCTGATAGGCTCCAGCAACCCCACGACCCACGACAGTGGAAAAAGCAGGGATTGAAGATGAATGAATTTATTTTTTCCAGAACTATTTAACAAGTATAAAGTCAACTTATCAAGGTCATGTTAAGATTCAGTGTTGCCTGTTTTTTTTCTTCGTATCCTTACCTTGCATTTTCATACAGTTTGATCGTCATCAGGGTGTCCTCCATGGTCTTATTGACCAGTGTGTTGATGCTGGACACAAAGAAGTTAATGGCACCAAGTAGAGTCTCCCCATTCTTACACAGCAACTTCTGCGTCTCTGCATTGTAGCCAAACTCATCCTGTAAAAGGCAAAAGGATTCAAGTCTGTGATGGTTTCTATATGAGCCTTATCAACTGACTGAGCTACAGAAAAACTACATAAAATGATTTTTCAGATCTCACCCGAAGCTCTGGAGATTTCTGACTGAGGTCAGCAAAGGTGTCGCCCAGTGCATGCTGTGTCTGCACCATGTTGTAGAAGTGGTTGGTCAGCGCTCTGGCCAGTCGCAGCACATTCTCATATTTTCTTTTCGTGTCTCTCAGCACCTCAATCTGGGCCTCCAACTCCAGATCCACAGTCCGGGAACCTCGACCGAAACGCTCCGAGATCATTTGCTTTGTGCACTGAAACATTGGAGGAAGAAGCACAGAGACATTCACAATCAGCCTCCTTTCAGTGATCGTACCAGACTGTTGAAAAACACAGGAATTGATCATTTGATCATTGGATACCTTGTAAGTGTTGATACCCCACTTCTTCACTGTTTCTAGCTTTTCCACAGCCACGCCATGCGTAGTTTCCTCTGCTGTCACCGATGAGCTGCTGCTGCTGTGGTGCATGTTAGAACCTGAGAGATAGGACAAAAATGTTAAAAATTAGAAACATACAAACGAGCACCCCAGGTAGAATAACATTAAAACCAACAATGAGAGGACTAAATGAAACGGATTAACTATGAAAGGACAATGAATAGAGACTGTTTCCATGATCTATTTACTGTCTTTGAAAGAATTTCCATCACCATTTTCCTTGAGCCAGTATAAAACAGGAAAATAAGTGAGACAGAATTAATACGTGAGTAAACAGCAGGAAAATAGAGAATAAAAGAAGACATACTTTTTTTAAATGCAAACACCAGCAGAATTGTTCTATTGAGCAGCTTTATATGAAAATGCTGTAAACAGGAGGGGATAATTTGGGTTGTTGCTCTTATGTACATCAGACTGACCAACAGAGCCTGTTGGAGCATGACATAGCATAACCCCTCTCTCCTCATTACCTGTGTACTCATTTGATTGGCTGGCTAAGTGGCAGACGTAAGAACTGCTTGGGGGGACGCTACCTCGCCAGTGCTTCGAGCGCAGGTCTGGGACAGTTGATGGGTGGTTGTATATAGAGGGAGAAACGGTTCAGGGTGGGTGGGTTTGGTGAAGGAAAAGGGATTTGCAACATTTTTTTGGGTAGAATGATTTAAAATCATAATTTGATATTGCAGATTGATACGGGAATAATCAAGGTTGAACAAGCATGCCCACAAATTTTTAATGTAGGACGATTATTAGAAAGTGCAGGGAAATACAGAAAATGAGGCCAACAAAAGAGAAGAGGAGGATGAGGAGCATGTGGGAGGCAATGATGAAAAGGAGGAGGAGGACAAAAACAGACAAGATGAAAAGACAACTTTTAGTGTATGACACTTTTTGAACAATGCAGACAAATGAATGATGAAGATGAGGCAGTTTGAAATGCAGCAGTACAAAACAGTTTGATGATAAATTAGACCTTTTTTAATAATACTGAATAATCATTGTTAAAGTGAGGAATCAGGATTTCTAAAATCCAGATTTTACTCAGGATAGTCCAAAAATATCCTACTTAGTTCATATGGAGCAAATTGATTTGCCACAAAATTGAAGAAATCAGTTTAATGAGAAATTCTATTGTAAAAGCAAAAATGACGGACCTCTTCCCTATAAAAAGTCCAGAAAGTAGAGGAAAAATATGTAGCGTACTTTGATAGAAAGAGCCAAAATGAGCCCCAAAAGAAGAGCAGATGGCAGAAAGTAGTGCACTGCCCATCACACCACTAAACAGAAAAAATCTGAGACTAGAAAGAGAGCATCTTTCCAAAATGAGACACCCTTCATGTGAGAATTGTCCATTAAAAACAGAAAAAGAAAAAAACCTATATAATTTCCTCTACCGCAATTCAAACAATATTGTTTCTCTATTCTGTAGATACAACAGTATCTACAGACTGGAACTTCAAGTTTAAATAGAAATTTCCCTAGCCTAAAAACTGTCACATTTTGGAATTAGGTTCTCAGTTATGGAAAATAATTAGGTCTAAAAATCCACCTAATCCTGTAACTGGGATCCTTTTGTTAAACTCTGCATTGTAGCGAACAGCAGGGCCTGAGAGAGAGAGAGTGAGACAAAGATGCAGAAATATTATCAACCAATAAGTCAGAAAGAGTGTGTTATTTTCCTTTGACAATGTTAGCAAAGAATGAAGTTGACACCATCAACCAGAAAGTGTGCTCTTGGTGGATCCTCAGCATCAACACAAGGATTAAAAGACATGCTACAAAAAGAGATAATTGACTGACCCTAAGCCCCATTATACCATTTATCACCACTGCTGAGAAATTGATCTTAATGGAGGAATTGTCAAAGGTCACAGTAAGCAAACACTCCAGAGAGGACAGCAGCGGTGCAGCTGACAAGACTGACAAGATGTCACAGATGAAAGATAAGGTTGAAGTCAGACTATACCTTTGATTGAACTTGTGGAGATGATACCCTCTGCTGTTCCTCCATAACCTCCAGATACAATACTAGTCTCATTGAGATTGGGACCTGACACCATCACCTGCTGTAGGTCCTGCAAAGTGAGTAAAAAAAACCCACACAAAACAAAGGGAAAGATAGAGGGTTTTGGGTAGGGGTATGTACAACACACAAAAGGTTAGAATGTCAGTGTTAAATGAAGACACTGGACAGTGAAGGTTAGAGGACTATTCACTAGAGGGAGACAAACACCACTATGTTAGGAAGGTTAGTCCAGACCGGAGCTGATTCAATGAATCAAGCCTCAAATAAACAGGCTAAGGTCTGTTACTCTCAATCTCATAAGTTATACTGAGAGACAAACCTGGTGGAGGGCAGGCTGACTGAAAAGATTAAGCATTTGCTAATTGTTATTAATCATATAGTATGTGACAAACTTTAAAGCTTTTATACTTTAGAGGTATTATTTTAACAGAAATACTTTAATAACTGATATATTCTCTTTTCAGAATGCTGAATCCACTTGCCCAAGATTTTTATTAAATCAAATATACTTTATAATATGTTAAACAACTTAATTGGAGAGAAAAACAATGAGAGGAGAATTTCTTTTTTTCATCTTTGCAGGTGATTAGCATGCAAATTACTCTTTTTCTAGCACCCTTCGTGAAAAAGGCTCCTGGAAGCCCACAGGGAAAAAGAGTGCAGCAGACAGAAAACACACCACTGAAGTTCCTAGTCAATTATCAACTTGACTAATGACTTGAACTCAATATCCCCCACTTATGGGTGCAGGCCAGGGGACTGCACCAGCACAGCTGTGTTAGAACTTAAGTTCAACCCCAACTCAAGTGACTCAATGATCTACACTGCAGGAAATGCTCAAGTAAACTATTTTCTCCTTCCAAAATAATCAAATCCCTTCAGTAAAGTTACGTTACAAGGCCAACGACTCTTCTTATGTATGGTTCCCTTAATTAAGCTTGCCATTTTCTGTTTGTCTTTCTGCTCGAGTATCAGCTCGCAAGGAAATAAAAAATTTATTTGTAACGGATTTATGGAAAAGGGATATCTGGACTGAAACAGGTCTGGCAAACCATGTGAACCTTAGCTCCTGCAACAGACGGAAATTTTAATATGACTCTCATCTGCAGTGAGCAACCCTTTCATTCCATTCTCTTCAAACACAGCTTGTTGACTGAACCACAGGCAAAGATCCATATCATCCATCGTAAAATGCAAACTGGAGACATAAAGGAGACTCCCTGAAACCCCGTCCACACGATGCCGGAACTTTTTGAAAATGCAACTTTTTTGTTGTGTTTACGCCTTTCGTCCACAGGACAACGCAGATATCCGGAACGAAAATGCAACTTTTTGAAAACGCTAGCCTAGGTGGATTTTTTTTTAAACACTGGGTCTGCGTTGTCGTGTGGACCGTGTATCCGCAACTTTTTAAAAACGCTGACGTCTTGCCTGCGACGGAAACCGCTGTGACGTCATATTTATGGGCACGTGTGTACAAACATGATGGATGTACGAACCTTGTTGATGGCAGCATTCTTGAAGGCGTTTTGTGACAACAAAACACAGAGGATTCCCATTGGATAAAATTTGACTCAATACTGCCACCACATGGTTTGTCATGCTTACAGCCGTCTTCGAAAATGCAGTGATGCGTTTACATGTGGACGGAGATTTTTTTGAAAACGTTGTTGTGTGGACGCGAATCATTTTCGATGCGTTTTCAAAAAGTTGCGTTTTCAAAAAAATACGTCATCGTATGGACGGGGCCTTAGATGCTCTGGTAAATCTGTAACTCTTTCCTTTCAGTAAATAAACCCAAGGAGTGAGCTTGATGCCACTAAAATTCAATAAGGTAAGACTTGTCACTAGTTGATAATCGACATAATTGACATAATAGTGGAATCGACAGACTTGTACGGAACTATAATACTTTCATTTTTACTGTCATTGTACAATTTGAGCCGAAAAGAAAATGTGCTCCAAATCTTTTGAGGGACTGACAGGCCTGACTGTTGTGTTTGTTTGCCCATTTATAAACGTCTGTGATCATTATCTTAATGGAACTTATCAACTTCACAAGTAGTGTCCCATTTCCTAGATCTAGATTTCAACCACTTCCCCTCCTTACTCTGTGTTGAAAGTTGGGTGGATGGGGGTCTACTCAGAATTAGGGGTTAGGGTTAAAAGTTACAAGCGGTGCTCAGCTCTCAACACATTTGTCAAGACAGAAAACAGAACAGCAGCAAATTCAGGTCTGCAGCTTCAACAGTCTGTGTAGGACATGACAGTTACTGTGTGTGACACCATGTTTGTGTTGTCAGCTCACACCAGATAAACTAAGACATCACACCAGAACATCACCCAGGTGCACACACAAAAGCTATGCTACATGAGCTCCAAACAGGCAAGGTGAACAATCAAATAAAACCATAGTGTAATGTGGCATGTGTTAGCTGGTTACTAGTTTTGTTAACACTACACAACTTGACGAATCTTTTAAATCAGGACAGAGATTCTTTCTAGCTAGGGTTAGTCTGAGACGTAATGGTATGCACAACTGCACAATGGTTTGCGCTATAAATTAAATATCTGACATTTGAGATAAACAAATGCAGCGATGGATGGCAATTTCATGCCCCACAAACTCAAACCACTGAGCAGGATTACACACCAATACAAACACACAAACACACAAATGGCCTGCTCACCCTGGCGCCTCTGGAGCTCCCTAACTTGTCATCTAAGCTCCACTGCAGTTTTGCAGCCTGCACAGAGATGGAAGGAGGGAAAATCGACAAACAACAAATACGAAACAAATATCATGACAGAAATAATGAAACAAAACAGAATAAGGTAAAAGAAATAACTTTTCAGACAGCAGGACTGTAGGGTGGAGAGACTGATATGATTGATATCACGTCTGTGTAGGTTCTCATTTATTCAGGTCATACTTAACCAAAGTTGTTTAAAAAGTCACCAGGAAAGTCACCAGAACTATAGAAGCCTCTTGGATGAGAGGTCAAACATCTTCAAGAAACTTTCAGTGGATTGATTTAAACAACTTTGGATAGATATCATGGCAGATTGGGAATAGTCATTGAGCTTGTTTAATGGTGAAGTTGTTCATCTTGTAAATTCTGTAAAGATGTGTTGCTGATGTGTTGTAGTTTCTCTCTCCATCTGTTTACCCATCTGTTACCAGTAATTAATCTCCTAACGTCACGATGTTACATGCAATAAAAAAAAACCATCCCTAAGACCAGAGATCAACAAACTTGGACTCAATGTGTAAAACAAGTCATCACCAAACACATCTTGCTGTTGTGTACGTCATACCCCCTACTGTAAGACAAAAGTTTTGAGGCCTCTGGGTCACTGATTTTGCCTAAACGAACAGACAAAAAAGTCCTGCTACACATACAGTATAAAACACCACTAACACACAAATGAAATTGTGGTTATGACTGTTAAGAACTTAACTTTGTGCAGGACATCAAATGACAGTGGTTTTTGCATTATTGTGGTTATTGACAAAGACCTAGAACCAAAACCTACTCTCTAACCAAAAACCCATTGTCAGCCTTAACCTCTTGCAAACATGGATATCTTAACCACAAACAATAGAAACCCTGGCTGAATGATGGGCATTTTTTCCACTGCATTTTCTCCATTCACTGCTTGTTTCCTTTAGGAGTTCCACAACGTCATGGTGTCAGTCACTGATGTTTTCATGCAAGCAGCAGAAGTAACCCACATCAGAGAATTTATAAGTAACAAAATTATTTTGAAAATCTGCTGATTATCTAAGTTTGTTGCTGGCAGTCAGACCCTCTCTGCCACTCGCCATCCCTGTTCTGGCTCAATCACAATGTTTTAAGATCCAAAACAAGACTCCTACTTTTCCTTATTCCATTATTTTTGAATGTTTTTATGAGGAGAATAATTATATACAGTGTATCTATAATTGCAGTAAATAGCTGACACCATTCCCCGTTTGCAGAAACAGCAGTACCCCCCTATGAGGACAAGCAATGTTCTGCTGCGGAGTTAGTAAAACACAACGGAGCAAAGAAAAATCAAACTATTTAAGGAACACTATATTTAGAATATTTTCAGCCAATCACTGTTATTAGAACTCCCTTTTCGGTCAGAAACTAAACCCCTTTCATTGCTCTGCAAAGCATCCAGAATGCTTTGATGAAATCAAATCAAACAATTTAACATCCAAGAATAAAACTAGTTTCTGATCAACCGCTGAATTGATTGGGTAATTTGTGTCACTCAGGGTCATGCAATAACATATAGGAATCTATCAATTAAGCAGTTAAAAAAACAACTCAGTTTAGTTGTGAAATAAAAGTTATATATGTTGCCAAACTATTCTGGCAGCGTTAAAAGAGCATAGATGGATAAAACAGCTTTAGCTTCCACTCAGAGGGGGCTGACTGACAGCAATATAAAGCAGTGAACATATTTAAATCTATATGATTGATTGTTTTTGGATGACTAAAATATATTTTGGTGCTGATCCCATTTTCAGCGGTACAGTTCTTCCAGTGCCTTCCCAAACCCTAATCTTGTAGCTTTTCCACTCTGGCCACGTCGACTGTAGGCAATGCACAGACTAACTTAAAAATAAACTCTTTCTTTAACACATCAGTCTTTGTCCATCTGCAAGGTCAACACAGTTGGTTGCAGCTTGAATTTAAAGTGCTCTGCAGTAGGTATCAATCTGATTCCACTGAGCTTTCACCCAAGGACAGCGTACTGCGAGCTTTGGATTAACTGCCGGTCACAGTCAGGTAATAATAGACACTAAACATTGCAGGGAATCCCTTCTAGTAATACACTAAAATAAGGTGACCATACCAAACGGTTTAATACTTGTACGTTAGTGCAAGCATGGTGAAAAGTTAAAACTTTGTTTTACTACATAAGTGGAGGTACACCTAGTTTGGTTAGCAAATAAAACTCAGTGCTTCCTCCAGGATCTTCAGTCTGTTTGTCCAACAAGGTGTGCCGTTTGACACAGTCAACTGCACATTCCCTTACCCTGAAACCATCATCAAGACTTGCGATGTCAGGAAATCAAATATTCTGGCTCAACTTGCTGTGCAGAGGAATAAAGTGTTTCTTCAAGTAAGCAGTCCCAACAACTCTACTAGAGTTCTTAACTTATATTAGTTAAATGTTTAGTGCTGATGTTAAACAAATACAGCAGAGTCATGCATAACCCTGAATGAGGTAACAAACAGTAGGCAGCTGGTCTCCAATGCTGATTCACCTGTACAATTTCTCTTGTTGTACCTAATGAAGACCTCACACTAATGGTTTTTAGCGCTGATTTTACACTACTGAAAGTTTTATGCCAACAAAAGCTTCCAGACCCAAAACAAAGAAGCATTTGTTCAGCATTTCTAAGTCAGTGCTTAATAGCAGTTTGTGTGACGTGGTCAAAAACTCAAGAGTTCGGAGGCACCTGGAAGACATCAAACAGGGAACTATCTGGCCACAATGGGGAAGGTTTGTTAGCCATGAAACAACCGACAGCCAATGAGAGCAGGCAAAGGCACCGTCCGAAGTTACACGTCATACATAACAACAATGTCAGCTTAAACAGTTGGTGAAAAAACATTGCGGACAGTCAACTAGGACACTAGCCATGACTCACCTGCTCAAGGCTGTCATCCTCTGGTAGCGTCCCCGTGTCTCCATTACTGTTGATAGGAATCTCCATTGTCGCCGCTTTACTCAGAATGTTGTCTGTCATGTTGCACAGTGTCTGCTAAAAAAATACAGAAAGCATGGATTTAACAGAGAAATGCGTAAATAAAGTGAAAAAGGGGGGTCTGTAAACTCCTTTGATGGTGAGACCAGAGCTTAGTCAAAACAGTAGAATTATTAGGTAGATGGGAATATAATTGCCACAAACAACCATAGAACTGGTTTTCAAAGAGCAAGGCTACCACTCAGCATAAAAGCACCTAATAAATGCCCCATGTCCAAGAGCCGCCACAACAATGAGCTTCCTTGTTGAAGTGGCCACTCTATTGTACGTTTTAGCGCCCCCTCCTTGAAAATCCAGACAGAAAGAGAGACGGTAATATGTTTAAAACATTCTTCAGTTATTCTATTAGATCTCAGTGATTTAGAAACCTACAGTATATAAACAGCGGTGTGAAATAGTGTTTGCCCTCATCCTTCCCCAATCACTTTTTCACACAGGGCCACGTAAGTTTGGATTTCGTGTTCCCTTACTAAAAATCTTAATTTAAAAACTGTTGGGCTATCTCAGAACAATATTTAAATTTGATGATGTGAAATATTAAAGTATGAAAAACATGCAAAAAAAAATTAATCAGGGACACTTTTTTCACATCACGTTCATGTTTTTAAGAGCAAAAAAAATTAATTAATAATGCTGCAGAATAATGAGTCAGGACAGGGAAATTAAGGGACGATGAGTGATGTGTACTCCTTGAGGGTTCCGAACCACCTTTTCCACTAGTGACACACAATTCTCATTTTTACCTGTCATGTGTGTTGTGTACAAGGTGAAGATGACAGATGGTGAAACAAATGACGACTGAGGGGTTGTCAGTAAGACAGAAACACTCTGCATGTTTAAAATGTTTCCCTGCCCCAGAAAAACCCAGGGGCTCTTTCTTAAAGCAAGTCTAACAAATATGGCAAGCTTATTCTGGTTAGTCTGGCTTATTTTAAATTAAACTCCACATGGCAAACATGCTTGACAGTAATATGGTTCTTATATCTGACAATCACAGGAAACAAATTCACAGCTCAACTCTTTCACTTCCATCAACATGTATTGCAAAGACACAGCCATAGATGCTGCTCCCAAAATAAGGCTAATGTGAAGTCTAGAAATGAAGAGTTATCACAGCTTTTATTCTAGAGCAGAGTGTCATTCCAACAGGCAAACGTACACCTGATCTCATTGCAGCAAGTTGTGCAATGTGGAGGTAAATGAACATTAACAATACAATCAGTACGTCATTACACACTAGGCTTTTTGTTCTCTTAGTCAATGCAGACCGCAATTTACGTTGCTTTTATTCAAATAGAGAACCATTGCAGATTCTATAACTGGGGATGATGCTAAAGGCTTGTGAGTTTCTGCTGAAGACTTTAATGATTTAATCCCAATATAATTACAAACACTGAACATAACTAATACATGATAAGCTTAGAAACCTTTTTAAGGTTTCTAAACACAGTTTCTTTTTAAAAAAAATATTACTGATCTGATCCCCGCAGGGAAATTTGTCTTTTACATATTGCACAAAATCAACCGATGTGTGTTCACATTTGATCTGACTCAACTCAGTACTGTATTGGCCTACATCACAAACACACCACTGACCATCCCAGTCCGTTTCCCAAGGCTTTACACGAGTGTTGACTTAAGATACTCACACTGAGCTTCCTTCACCCAACACCACGACAGCTGACCAACTTTATCAGAGTTGGGGGGGAAAATATCTGGACGTGGTTTGACAAGAGAGGGGTTTTTTTTGTGTGCGTATTTTAAACTGACTAGGAACGTTCGGCATTTCGAACCACAATACACCTGGAGACACCTACATCTACATCTGAAATCCCACGTTCAGCTCCTTAACCCACCCCGTGTCTCTCCCAAGTCAAATAAATGACATGGCAAAAGAGTAAATACCAGGTACTCACATGGTTTTAAGCGTATACTGTATTCCACAATAACACAACTCCGCTTGGTTAGTGAAATTAGACAATCATGGTTTTCATTTTTATAATAAAGGGACCAAAACTTCAATTAAGAAGAGCTTAAAAAAAAGAAAACGTCATCGTTAACAGGTGCACCTGCACAAGTCCGCCGCAGGTTAACGCGAACTGTCCCCGACAGGACAGTCCATCCAGCAGTTTTCTCCCAAGGCAGAACAAATGACAGATCATGGTTTTTATTTCTTGAAAGTAGTAAACATATATAAGCCTCTCTTCTAGCTGGTGATCATTTGTTTCTACTAAAGGCCTGCCTCTAGTTCACACAAGCAGCTGTTAAGAGGAAACAGGTTGATAATAGAAAACAACACAATGAGGTTCATATACAAAGCTGGCTTTTTATCGATGGTAGAAAAGCAAACTTTGGAACCAAGATAAAGAGAAATATTTTCGAACGGTTTGACTTACGGTGAGCTCGGTCCGTCGTAAAAGCTAACGAGCAAGCTAATAACAAGCTAACGGCGGTGCATCTCAGTTCATGCGCGGCTATGAGACTGGCAAGTCTTTTGTCAGCCCAGGGGGGGGAAAAAAAACGTCCCTGCAGCTTTTTTTTGTTTGAGATTAATTTAATGACACAGTGAGGTAACGTCTTCCACCAACTGTGTTTGTCCTCTGACTCTACGTAAGTATTCCTCTATCTTCTTTTAATGAAGCCAGGAGAAACGCTTTACGGAACTGACGACACGGTTAGACAGACACGCTCCAATTTAAAGAAGGTGTATTTAAATGAGGATGGCTCACTCGTTATAAATTCATGTTGTGGTATTTGTACGTGGAATATCGAGTAGTTTATATACGAGTACTGCCTAATGATATAAGAATTTTTGGTCAAAACCATTCTGAGAAAAACAGAGGCAAAGGTTTCCTAGATATCCATTGGTTTGTCACCCTTCCGGATTGTATTTGAAAATCGGAACAGAGTGAGAATCTGTTTTTTACCTCCACCCGGATGCTGACTATCTTTGGTTGTCTGCTGCGGATGATGTGTTCAGGTTTTAGACAGGTGTGAAAAGTACCTGTACGTTATCTAGGAAAATATCTACAGTATATGTTCTTTTTAAGTTACTATTGTTAGCGATAATAAAGACAAAACAGGTGAACACAAAGGTTTATTACAAGTTCAAATATTCCTAGAAACTCTGGACCCAGTTACAGTAAGTATAAGTGGATTTTATTGGGATGAACTAACCTCCTCAGTGCTGCGAATCGAGCCTCTGAAGGACAATTCCTCAATTTTGCAATGTTTAAGGTCTGGCATTTGGTTTTGCTGGAAAAAGTTCCAAATAAAAGTTGAAACAAAGATCCCTCCTGACAGACAAAGGATGTTGGGTTGAATTCGGTGTTTGGGGACAAATGTGAAAACGCCCCTTCACGCCCAAAAGACATACAACCGAACAACCACAACAATGGAGGTTTAAAGGGTTAAACGTGTTTGCAGATTATCTCTGGTATTCTTCTTGGAAAATACACCACAGTGACGTTTTAAACCATTGCCAAGGCTGATTCTAAACTGACTGTACTTTATAAATTTTCAAGTGATTTTTCAAGATGCTCATCACTGGTATAGAGGTGTTCCTGAGGGACGAACAGCATCACCACATTACTGCCCTCTGTAGGTCCATAGTAGGATCTAACCCACACCCAGTGCATGAGGTCAATGAGAAACGACAACTAATCTGATCATAATTGTTAAAAGAAAACACAAATATTAATCTTGAATCACATGAAATTGTAGTAAAAATTTGCATAATCTGTGATTGAAGTGTGTGTGTACCATATACATCATCTATATAGTTTACTTCTCATGTCATCCATCTATTGAAACATCACTTTACACTCAGTCTTTATCGTCACCATTAGCAGATGCCTTTAAGTCTCAATCTGTATGAAGTGCCTGTGCACATTCACACGCACAACACATGTCTTCTTTAATAAACAGTAATGTTTTCATAATTCACTTTTCTCTCCTGATCCTCCTTAGTTACACAGATGACAAGGAAATTTTTAAAAAAATTAAAAACCAAAACAATATACAAATACACAATAAACAAATTATATGGCTTTACGCCAAGGAACAAAGTATTAAGTGCCAAAACTAAAAGATAAACCACTCATAATAAGTGTGAATAGTGCATACAATACAATTGATTATAAAGTCCATGGACAGGTAATTGTCACTTCGTAGTGTAGCCTTTAGGTGACATATTCATAAAAGAACCACACTGAACATATGAGTCACCAGTCTCAGAGGGCAAAAGACAGCACGACAGCCAGTTTAGAAATTGCTGCTTAATAAAAAGTATATATATAGACTACACTTGGCTGGCTTCCACCTCAACTAAAGAACACGCAGCTAATGTTCACACATTAACTTAAAATTTACAAGCACATAATAAAAGGAGCAGACCAATGTTACATTATTTTATGTACAACATCTCTGCACACCCTTAGAGAGAAAAAAGGAAACTGTGTGGCATTAAATAACACATGGGTGGAGGAAGCACATTCAAACGCTCCTCCCTGCAATCTGCACCCCAATCAAAGTTTTTAGCTCAGAAAAAAAACATGCGTTCCATGCATCACACACACACACACACACGCACACACACACACACACACACACACACACACACACACACACACACACACACACACACACATGCACACACTCGACCACTATAAAGGTGAGTTAGTGTGATGATAGAGGTCCACCCTGTAACAACCAACTGCTTGCATGTATGAATAAAGCTCTATGAACAATGTTAACTGTGCTGGATGAGTTCCTAGAAACACTGTCGGATTGAGGGGATTCAAATGGGTTCTGCAATCAATCAGAGTCTTAGTGGTGGGAAGTTAAAGTGAGGGGAAAAGGGAGCAATTTATTAATCAATGAATTTGATGCAGAAAGAGGTGTGGAGCCAAAAGAAACCCTCGTGGTATTTTTACACAGCGGGTTTGAAATGCCACATGGGATTGTTTTGTTAGCGGAAGTGTGCTTGGATACGGTATGAATTTTCCAGCTGTCTGTGTGTTTTTGGTACCAGTCTGACTCACTACCTGTCGTAGTGAACAGGGTATGGTGTTCCTTCTATACTAAATAACTGGAAAAGAAATTTATAGCTTGAAAGCTAGCAAAGACATTAAAAATATAAAAATCGGCAACCTAATTGTGTACAGCTGCTACTGCAGATGTGTGTGTGCACTACTATCCCTGCGGAATACATCATAGAAGGCACAGTTATCACTGTTTTTTATTATCTTTCTTCTTGGTTAAATGTTGTTTTCAGTGTGTTCTTTTTTTCATGTAATTTTCACGTATGTTTTTCAAGTTTTCCTGTCGTACATTTTATTGTAATTACGAGACTGTTTATCAGGGAAAAATTGAGAAGTCGTGAACAGGGTTTGCAAAGCAAACACAACTTTGTGTGGAAGCAATTGAATTACAGTCATATTGTCCCAATTTCAAGTAGCTCTTCACTAAAATGATAAATAGTGAAGACAAGTCCTGCATATTTTTGTTATTTTAGTTGGTTTTCAGGCCGTTGCATTGGTGAGCACTGTTGCCTCACATCAAGAAGGCTCTGGGGTCAATTCCTTTTGTGCAGAGTTTGTGTGTTCTCCCTTTGCCTGTGTGAGTTCTCTTTGGGTTCTCCAGCTTCCTGTCACCTCCATAAACAAGTATCTGTAGGTGTGAGTCTGTGTGTGTTTGGTTGTCTTTCGTGTTGCCCAACGATGACATTGCGTCATATCTGGGGTTTGCCCCATCATTCTCCTTTAGACAAGTCGGATCGGCTCCAGCAGACCCGTGAACCCAGCTGTAGATGAGAAAATTACAATAGTTTATTCTACAAGAATATGACTGATGACAGCCTCTCTTCAGTGTGAGGATTGGTTGACGTTGGTCAAAGATTGAGAAAGTATTGTTTTAAAATTGCATTCATGTATTTCATTCAATTGAATTATTTTTTTCTCACACTATTTCTTAATCTGTTTTTAGTTAACAGTAATATCTGTGAACCACACTAGTCACACTCATCCTCCAGATTAGCCAATTTCTTCTGGTTATGATTGTGATTAAATTTTATTGTGTGGCAAATCTGAAATAGTATTGATTAGATTTATTGGGGCTTCCTTTGGACATATTAGTCCCATGTGCGTTATACATGACAGGGCCAGGGAAGATCACAATTAATGGCGGGGTTATAAACAAGCAAGGCCGTCTCCTTTTGCTTTTGGGTCTAAAGGTGAAATTGAAATGAAGTGTTGTTTATTTTCATGAAATTGTTAAGAAGTTATCCAAAAAATTCAAATGCACACAGCTGCAGTGTGCTTAGTCAGTTTAAAAGCAACTTTAAAAAAGAGACATGCAGTGAAACAGCAAAGTAAGACCTGCAGAAGAGACTTGCTACGACAGACAACTTTGTTTGAAACACTTGAAAAGTTTTACTATCAAAACCAAATTATCGTAATTCTAATCCTAATTTGAACCTGTTTTGTTTTGTTTTTTACCTCTTGTGATCTTTTCAGGGTTTTGCTTTTGACAAGGAGGAATTTCATGCTGTAAATATATCTTTACATTCTCACTTCCTGTTGAACAACAGAAAATGGTAACAAACATGTAAATTATCACTTGAATAGACATATTCAAGAATGGCATGGATTTCTTTGTTAACCACACACATTCCTAATCGTGTCACGACCATTCATTTCATTATAAATCCGTAGATAGTCATGTGACGCAGCAAAGAGACTAGTAGTTATCTGTCTGGTAAATATCATGGTTTCAGTAAGTGGTGGTGAAAGTTTTGGTGTCTCAGTTAGTCAGTGACCACAGGAAGAGTGATTGAGACTGGAGAATAATGAGTTACTGGAATCAGGGTTTTTTTTATTCCTTACTCAGTCGATAGCGTGCAGACTGACCCGCTGAATCATATAGAGACTCACACAAAGGTAATCAAAGTCTCATAGGTGCACATTCATGACACAAACAGACACTTTCTTAGCTAATCCTTGGTGAAAATCAGAAATTAATGCATTTCACATGTTCAGCTCTGTCTTTGTAGGTTCTCAGTTATCCAGGTCATGGTTATTCAAAGTTGTTTAAATCAATCCACTGGACTTTAATGAAGTTTTTTGAAAACATTTCACCTCTCATCCAAGAGGCTTTTTCAGTTCTGATGGATGCTGGTGTTGTCCCAGCTTATTAACCCTGTGGGGTGTGGTCGTTGCTAATCACATTCCAACAACCATTGTGGAACCGGTCTGGCTCCTCAACAATGGTTGATGGAGGTGGCAGGGGGTGTCAAAGGGAAGGGTCGTTGGAATGCGAGTTTCACCTTTGTATACTAATGAGATTCATCAGCATGAGACACATCACCTGAGTTAATCTGCTGAGACCTTCTTTTTGGGATTTTCGTAAGGACATCATTGTAAATGGGCGAAAGGTGATGTCGCAGACCACCCCCCTGTTCAGTGATGGCCTCTCCATTTCGATGATGGATGGCTTCTTTCACTCCTCTCTCCAACCATCTGTCGCCCTCGTCCAAGATATGAACACTGGTATCTTGAAATGAATTCCATCTTCCTTGAGGTGAAGGAAGACTGCTGAGTCCTGTCCTGATGAGTTCCCTCAATGATCAGCAATTTCGGTCCATTTCATTCCTGATATCACCTCATGGTGGCACCAAATCCCTAAATAAACACAGCCGAATGAGCATTGGGTCTGCTGTACGAAGCATAAATACACTAAGATCCAGCTTCACATAAGCTCCTTCAGTCTAACTTGCTGTATATAATGCTGTAGCTGACTTCATCAAAGATACACCTCAGTTACAGTTGAAGTGTGGATGAAGGAAAGTAGCTTGGATAGCTCCCTGTGAGGAAAAATGATGTGGCTGTGCGACAGTGACTCCAGCAGCTTTTACAATCATCGACTGGATGAGTAAGGGCCTTTCAGAGCCATTTGGAACCCTTCTCTAAATCCACATATGAGTGTCTCGCTTCTTGTAAACAGAACACTTAATGAATTTGTCAGTCAGTCAGGTGCTTTATTGTCCCCATGGGGAAGCTCAATCAGAGAAATATACATGGTGTTACTTAATATGCTCAAAGGATAACAAGATAAAAGACATGTCGCAAATTCCAACAAATCATAATCTTACACAATTCTTAATGTAGAGTAATACATCTATTACAGTATAATTCCCTTGTTAAATACTAATTGAACCATATATTTGTCCATGAGTACTGCTCAGTCAGAGTAAATTGCAGAAAATTGTACATTTTACAGTGTTTTTAGTCGTGTATTTGTGTCTCAGCGTTTAGTCAAGTTACTGTGTTTTTTGCAATATAAATACCCGGTAGCCTGGACCTCTTGGTAAAATGTAGTAGTACGTCTGATCAGTAATCACAATTGAGAATTAAACATATTTACTTCAGGAAATAATCATTCTTTATGTATGTTTTGACATATTTCTTAAGAAGAACGTCGACAGGATCTGAAAGTTTGACCAAATGGCATCGATCTTTCAGGTCAGCGCTATTGATAACATATATCATCCAATCAGATGCTGGTTTTAAACTGCTGCTCATTTTTTGAAGTGTTTACCTTGTGAAAAATCACGTCACCCTCTTGTGTTTGACCTCACAGTTGTCATCTGATTCTGGAGCTGTTTGCACTACACTAACATATTGTGCTCATGTTGATAAATTCCTGTGACGCAGCCACACATAAACACAAACACACTCTTCTCTCTTGGATGCTAAGGTCGTATCGCTGTTTAAATATTTTGACTGACTGTGAAGCTACTGAAGGCTGTGTGTTCAATCTTCAATAGAAACCAAAAAATGTCCAAGAAGTCCTTCTCATCTGTTCTGCATCAAGAGCAACAAAAACATGGGTCTTTGCCCTGAGGTTTGCGGGGCCCTCTATGGCTATGAGTGAGCCATTCAGGAGTCACTCTGGGTAAATATTACAGGTCATTGCCGATGGAGGTTTTTCTTTTTCCTTGCTGGATGTCGTGCTGCTGTTTTTGTAAAGCGTGTGTGTAGTCAAGCTATAGTATTAGCAGAGGAGTTCTCTGGGCTCAGTAGCATAAATCCTTTCCTTCCGTTTCCATAAATAAGCGACTTACTATTCAAACAGTAAATGAAACACATTTTCAGAAGATTTTTTAAACATAATTTGTAATTTTCTGTATATTAAATTCTAGGTAATTAGAAGTACATTTGATTTATATTTTTCAAGGCCTTGAGTGGTATTTACTCTGCAGTGCACAACCTTTGACCTATGTAGCCAAGAACCCTTGAGGAACAAATGTTGCAGTAGCTCAGTTATCATCACATGACCTCACCAAGTCATCACCATGACGACTGGAGCTTGCTCCATCAATTGAGGGATTTTCATGCGATGTAGCTGAAAACTCTCATAAAGGTTGTATGCAGCCCTCGTGTTGAGAAATTTATTGTTAAAATAAATTATTGCTAAATGAGCTGAGATTTAAATAATACCTTGATGTTCCTACTGTTAATGGACATTAATAATCGCTGGTGCTCAACTTTAACAGGCAGCTTCACCAGTGTTCAAAGCTAATGCTAATGTTATTATTCAATGCTACTAATCAAAATTTATTATTTACTTTTAACCCTTAAAGTAATTGTGCAGAAATGTTTTTTAGCATTAATTTTGAAGCATGTTGAACATGATAAACCTGTAGTTCATCTCTCTTACACACACACACACACACACACACACACACACACACACACACACACACACACACACACACACACACACACACACACACACACACACACACACACACACACACACACCTAATAAGCCAGCTGTGATCAGCGGTGTTTGTGTTAGTTGCCAACACTGGTGTTTTACAGCTGTGTGCGTTCCTGATTCTGCAGGTTTATGGAAGACTGTAGGTCACGCACTGCGTCTAAACACTGCCAGACTAAAAAGGGGGCTGGCATGTCCCCCTTCGCCTCAATAACCACCACACACACACAGGAGTACGAGTCCTTCCCACACACATTACACAGGGCACAAACCCACATCAAAGGAAACACACTAATCCCACCAGGAAACGGGATCCACGGTCCCAATCATGAAAGGAGAGAAAATCCATATAGAATAAAAATAAATAAGAACTATCTTCTAAAGGTTTGCACCAGCTGCACGTAATCAGAAGTTATTGAGAGGAAAGATTCTTCGCCGAGAGTTTGTTTTTCCCGAGGTGACGTTTTAAGAGATTGTTGAAATGATCAGTCTTAAAACAAAATTGTCCTCTATTCATACTTATAGGATTAGTGAGGTCATGCTGGCTTCATCTCCAAAGAGAGTAAACAGAAAAATAATTTTATTTACGAGGAAAATATATTTTAGAGTCAAAGAAACCACATGATGAGCAATAACAAACTAGATCATATCCATTTGTAATCAAGTTTATATTAAGGAAAGGAAACATATGGAAATAAACTTTTGTAAATGCTTGCATGAATTTCAATTCAAGGACAATCACATATGTGTTCTGTATTTTGAGGGCTCTTTTTCTCAAATAGAGGAGCTTGTATGCATCACTTTGAACTTATCGTATGCCTCAGAATTTGTTGTAACCCCTCTGGCAAACCCATAATTTCTGTCGTGAGCCCAGAAGCCCCTTCACTAACCTCATTGCCTTCAGGAGGTTTGAGCGCTGCTGGATCTCTGTGGCCTTTAGTCACTGTGGGCAACCACCTGGTGGGGCTGTGGGAGAGGAGAAATGTACTGTAATAAAACATCAAGCATTTAGTTTTTAGCTGGTGAGGCACTCACAACCAGTCAAACCTTTTACACTGACCATCTGTGCAGTTCTATGTTTTATATGTGGAAAATTAAGATGCTATATGATAAATTCACTGTTCATACCAGAGTAGTAGTAAGCTGAATTGTTTTTTTTTGTGAGGAGAAGGCATTAAATATTATATAGCTGATCATGACACTGGTTCATCGCTCATACTCCAGTATTTCTATGACATACACATGAGAACAGCCCACTAATCAGCCCTGCTGTAATGTAATCCTTTCACACACTCAGACATTGACACAGTCTTGGTTCTTGTCTGCGCTCCTTGGTGACATTTATGTTATTTAGTCTTATGAGAACCATCCGGCTTCCCGTCCAGTCGGATTTGGTGTGAAGCGTCCTGTTACACCGATTAGAACAAGCTGGGAAACACTTATTAAAAAAGAAATGAGATCAGATGAACAAAACTAATGCTTGTGACTGTGACATGCGAGGTACAGGAGTTTGATGGATGTGTCTGAATGTTTTTGAGTGTTGGACTCATCCCAATAAAGTGAATGCATGATGTCAACAACAGGAGGAGTAGATCTGATGCTTATATCACCAAGATGATTAATGAAACGCATACAGGGAATTATTTGGCAAGGGCTTGGGGTGGCAACCTTAACTCCACATTTACCCTTGTGCAACCAGTCAAAAGACATATACTCCTTTGTGTTTTGTAGCCATATTGCATGATGTTGCATTAAGTAATGCACCCAGATGCCAAGAATCTGTCTTTTTACCAGGCAATGATATGATATAAGCCTCACAGGAACATTTATCTTTAAGAATAATGTACAAAAGTGTGTCAAAGAGACCACTGGTAGGCCCAATGTGATTACAGGCACTACAGATATCAGATATTATAAATATAAAATAATGATTTACAAAGGTTTAAGAAAATCTGCAGAGAAAATAAGCAGGAAACCACTGACCAGCTGCGGGGCTCGAATGGTTTAAGGCCTCATCTCTTGCCCCGAGAACACACCACCTTTGCCCTCCTCTTACCTCTGCTACCCTCTGTGTACCTCTAGCCGTAACAGTGGTACAGCCGGCCAGATGTGCAGACACAGAGGTGCAGAAGGATCCTTTCCAGTCCCCCTAGAGAGCCCCAGGTGCTCTTCATCCACACGTTTCAGACCAGTCTGTTGACCCCAGGCTGGTCACTGGTCACTGGTCAGCCTCAGCTGCAGCCTGTCTAAAAGATTTAGAGGCATATTTATGTGCGTCTGCACATCTGTGTGGATGCACATGCTATAACTTTACTTTTAATTTGTATTTCTAGCTCCAGAATTTTTTCCCTATTTTTTCTTTCGCCAGACAGCATTTCTTTCATTCTTTCCTGCACACACTCTCACAATACATGCACATTGACATGGAATACATGTTGCTCCAGAGACATATTGTTCTTTTTCGACAACTACGTTATCCCTTAAATATGTATTTTAGGCACACATTCACATATACACAAAATCACAAGAGATGAATGGGGAGCATCAAGCTATACAGTTTATACCCTCTAACACACTCAGTCCGCTTTCTTGCAGCATCATTCACTTACAAGTATTTCCAGAGACTTCATGCACAATACTGTTTTGTTAGGTTGCCATTAAAAACTCACAGAATCCTGTCCTGAACCTCGTGGGTTTCCTGGGATTTTGATAATATGAAATATGTCTTCCTTTGATGGAAATTCCTCTTAGATATTTATTTTAACAGTTTTTTCATGCTTGCCGGGGCATATCTGTTGGAGCTTTTGCAATCAGTCACAGGGCAGATTAAGCCCATTCCTCTTTGCGTCCTTGCCCTCAGAATGCACAGTGAGAAAGATAGATGTTTCCAGTCCATTTAAGCCATTAAGAGGGTGAGCAAACAGCCCCTTGAACCCCCTTTAAGTGACAGCACTGTCTCCCTCCTCTAGAAAACAAAAAAGAACCAAATGAAGGAAGGACTTTTGTAACTCCAGTGTGGCAACAATAGGGAAAGTTGGGAATGTTCACTCAGGTTTTTAAATGCAGCAACAGGTTTAAATTATTGAGGGCTTTAAGGATCTAGGTACACTGAAGTCCACGACCACCCAAACATTCACATGCAGTGGATGAGACTCATCAACAATTACTTATCTGTCAAATCTATTAAAAAAGGAGTCATCCTGATTGCAGAGATCCTCCACATCGAAAATATTGACCTTTCTGTTTACCGCACTGCCATTCCTGGATGAATTTCAAAGTGAGCACATTTGTGACCCTCCTCATCGTCAACATCAAGTTGAATGAAGTCAGATTTGGCACAACAGGCTGCTGTTAACCTGAAGTGAGTCTAACAGGTCAGATGTGAGTGCTCAGCCCACCTGCTTTGTTTCCCTCTTGCAGATTTTACATGTTCTCAATTTTCCCCTCCTCTTATTCTTGTATTCAATCCAAACCCATTCCATATGTTAAATTTTGGAAACATTGTGCAGAAAACCTCCTGAAGAGGTTTTTGTGGTTGGATATTGTTGTATTTTTGGATCATTACTGCAGTATTCTGCCATGTCTGAGGTTGAAAGGACTTCACGTGTCATGGTAAAAGAGGGAACTTATATCACAATGAGTTTACATTGATTCCTTTTTGAGCACTCAGGCAGCGATGGAGGATTTCCTCAGATGTTCTTAGGAATGCATGGCAGTTTTTCAAGTAGTGTGTAAATGGCATATGTCAAATAAGCTATATGAATTTCATTGTACATTATGAGGTATATTGTATGGTTGATGCAAATGTGAAAAAAATAGCAGGTCCTTAAATGCGTTGTATTATTTACTGTTCACACACAAGTGTGGTTACTCTCTTTGTTAATCACACTCAGAAATCTGTGACTTGGACAGCAGTGTCAGAATATTAACCAACTTTTGTCATCCAAAATGAACACACCAATCACATCACAAAACATCTCTTCATAAATGTTTTAATGCTACTTGCTGTGGACCAACACACACAGTGGTTTTAATGCAGGCCTGGTGAGCCATTATTATGTTCAACACTCTGTTTGATCGTAATGAAGGTGTGATGTCTGTTCCATTTTTGTGACGGCAGCAGAGAGCAAACAGCATTGAAATGCTGGAAAGGCCTGATGGGGCAGAAAGGTTTTCCTGATAAATTTTACGCGCACCTCCAGCAGCCTGTAGCCACTTAGCAGCTAACTCAAAGAAGAGGGAAATCAGTCGAAGATGTCTTCGTATTGTGGAGACAGCATGAAAAACGTATGTCTGTACTTGGTTTTTTATAACTTTAATCCTTCATAACAATGTTTTAACTCAACTGATGAGGTGTGACCATAACCATTGTACTGTAGGACTACTGTGAAATGGTGTAGCGTCATTGTGACCTCAAAGGAATTTAAGCTTTTGTACGACCCTCCAGTCAAGTGAGAGCTGAGGCGTCTTCAAAATTAGAAACAGTAGTGCAGTTGGTCCAGATTCAAGGGTTACCATGACCTGATGCATGAAAATCTGCATCAACTCACAACTTTAAAAAATAATTTTCTGAGACTGAAGCATTTTTCTATTTCTCCCATTCACCCTCAAGCCTTGTCTAAATCCTTAAACTGCCCTTTAAAGAAGTGAATAAGTACAAAAAAAAGTGTCCTCTCTCTCCAAAAATGTCCTATCTTCATGGTATAAGACTCCAACTGGTTCTCATTTCTCACCTCTCTCTCTCCCTGTTTCACACACATGCACGCACGCACACACACACACACACACACACACACACTCACACACACACACACACACACACACACACACAGATACGCAGATTGGGAGACATTATGTCCTTATATGGTCGTTGTGTTATTCCTGCCTCAGAGGTCCCAGCTGGACAAAAACTCAGTGAGTTAAGTTCATGAAAACCTGTGAACTAAGACTCGGAGAGGAAAAGCAAAACAGAGAGCGGAGCAGCTCTCCCAGGTGAACTGCTGCAGCCACTGTTGCAGGAGTGGTGTGAGTCCTTTTGGGCATACAGAGTCAAAGCTGATGTAAACCTCCACTGAATTCTAGCTTAACTTCAGATTGCGTTGGAGAACACGAGTCTGAACCATCCACTTCCACCTGCCACAAAGGTTTCAGTGTTCTCTGACTGACGGTCGTTTGAGTTGAACTTTTCTGGCAGAGTCTTGCGACAAGTGAGTGGCTTTACTTTCTTCTTGGCAATTTCCTATGAGCGCAGTTTGTCTCCCATCGTCTGAGACGCGCTCACCGGATCATCTGTGAAGAACAAATCAATCAAAACTAGCTGTGAAACCAGAGTGACTCTCACATTCTCTTACAAATCCCCATCCCTTGAAAAAAAGTCAAAGAAAACAACCTCAGCCTCATTCTGGTGAGTGCAGCTTATGACGCTGCTTATCGGAGCCTTTCATTTTGGCTTAGGGGGAAAGCTGCTTGTCTTAGCCATGGGACTGCTGCTCACATTTTTGAGACAGGTGTCCTTCATAGTGCCCCCCCCACACACACACACACTCCGCAGCACAAACCGAGTCACAACCACCTCATTTCTAAGCACACTACGGTGATCTTATTTATTTCAGAAGCTAATCTCTACCATTCTGTATTCATCAGTGGAAGCTTAAGAGCTAATATAAAATCTTTGACTGGCGGCATTAACAGACAGTCAAGAGTAGGATTTTTTTTAGCTTAAGTTATAACCAGGATATAAGTTTATGAGGATTTTAAGTTTTCCTCAAAGAACTTTGTCTCTCTTCTTACTTTCACTCTCAAAAATTGGCCAAAAGTGAAACGACTGAACCTACGTGATCATCAGGCGTCAGAAAGGTTTAACAGCTGAGGAACTTGTTGACTGCTGCGTCTGAAAGGATGCACGTTTCTTGGTGCTCACTTTTTGTTCTTGCACATCATTATCCATCAACAGGAACTTTGGACTGACCCTTCAAACAGTTTTCTGTGTCCTTTTTTTTTTTTAGTCCGACAAGCTTCACAAGCACACACTCAAAGTGATGTATTTGTTATTGACAGCCTCGGCATTTGTGATGTACGAGTAACAGCCAATGTAAGAATCCCTTTTCCAACTGAATGACATAAATATGACAAACAGCTTGTGTTGCGTTGAGCCTTTTGAGTCACACTTGGCAAAAACATTTGCACCAAAAAAAGGTTCCACATGTTGCCCGATGCGTCGTATTTTTGCTTTGAATGCATCTCAAGACGGATTTATGACCAGCACAGGGTTTGTGTTTACACATTAATGTAAATGCATCCACACCAGGGACCAGAAGTACATTATGAGTTATATTCTATGCCTTATTATTGTTGTCTTGTCTTTCTGACAAGCTTTTTGTTTTTGCCTGTTACATTTAATTTTGAATGAAATCGCACCTTGTTGCTTGTCAATTTTCACCAATGTTGACAGAATGCTGGCACACATTTAGAAAATAAGATCACATAGCAAGTGACTGTAATATAGCATAAAGGGATGACAAAATTGAAAACAATTTTCTCCTTATTTTCTATTCTGGACTGAGTTTTAACTTTGTCTCAGTTAATACATTTATGTTGTGTTCAACCAAAGAGGATGCAGATGTTGGTAAACTTACAAGTTCGTTGTTGGTCTATGGCCAAAAACCTTTGCTTGATACAGGATGTGTGTTCAGATATTAATGTGAATGTGTGTATGTTTTGTGTTTGTCAAAATGACACATGACTTCACAAATAAAACCAAAAACAATTCTAATTTAACAACTTCTTCCAAGTCACCATTGATGTGCTGGGATTTTGAGTGAAGGTCTACCTACTAACTAATCTTCTTTTCCAGCCACTCTGAACTCTGACCTCTCCGGTATTTAATATTTCTTTTGACTCTGTGAATTTTATCCGCGTTAGCTCCAAGAGGTGTCAGGTTACCATTTGAGTTTGTTTTCTTTTCTCTCATAGTCAATCATCCTTGAAGTCTCTCTCACCCCTCTTGAGCACTTTGTATTTTGACCTTTGACCTCAGTACCCTAATCATGCAGACCCCACTCTCTGGGGGAATAACCACGATCTGGATTTAGATAGTAAAGAGAGAACAAACAGGATTAAATTCTTTCACATAAACAAGTAGAACAAAAAGGGACAAACAAGACATGAATCTTGCGGTTCTCCTATAATTATTTATTTGCATTTGCAGTCATTCTGAGGGTCTCTTTGTTTTTTCAGCCGCATTCTGGATCTGGGTTAACTGTAACCCCATAATCCCCATAGAGAAATCCTCCTTGGTCGTGAGGCTGACACATAAACAAGTAAATCAATAGATGCATAAAGTAGCTCCATCTACCACAAGAGGACCCAAAGGAGAAATGGAGGAGAGGGAAGGAGGAGGAGAAGTGTGGCGCTCCTGACAGAACACTGGACCAAAACCAAAGATGCTAGTTTTGCTCTAATGAATAGAGGGTCCCTTTCTGCATTTAAATTAGCCCGAAAGAAACAAAAGGTCAGCAATCACAAAATGGAGCGTCACTTCCCTTCATGACTTATTCATGCACCTTGTGTGGCTGGTTAGGGTCCCATGGGGAGAATTAGAACGGAGGCAGTGGACCGTCGATGTCTGCAGCACCATGAGGTCATGTGTGGCTCAGCTGGAATGAGAGGCTCTCTGACAGCAGGTCTGAGCTCCCGGTCCTGTAACACACAGCACATTAGTAAACTGATTACTCTGCAGTAAATATGGAGACGTCTCCCTGGGGTATGGGGTCGGCCAAATTCATCATCATCTCACTTTCACGTCCAAGTCGATTTAAGGAGGGCTTCATTCATTTTATGAGTTATTTGCATGGATGAAAAATTCATTGCTTAATGCCCAACAGCTTTAGGAACCCTTTTGCATTTTACTTAAGATAAAAATAAAAACAACATTAAAAAAATGGACAGTGTGTATTTGTGCTTTCAAAAAATTCATCAAATTATGATCTTCAAGGCCCTTAAATTAAAAGACGGTAATTAATCTCTCTGTTGAAGGGACAAAGTCATTCCTTGTGACTGAAGCATCCCAACAACATCTTTTTAAAGACATCCCTTTATCACCCCCTCTCTCCTCACATACCACGGTTTAATGTACTTCTAGAGCACAAGTGGCCACCAGTGAGCTGATATAAACACCTGCACAAATACTACCAACTGCATGAGCACATAGATGTAAGCAATAAATAGTATTAATTTATTGAGCATAGAGTACCAGAAAACATGTCAGAAGAATAAAATGATGTTTTAAAAAATGTGATAAAAAGTGAATCTTTTTTACAGCCATTGTGGCACATATTAATCTTCAAGAATTAAGGCTGTTTCGCTGACCTGGTCCATGTCCAACTCAAAAAGGTTTGTGGGATTGGTTTGGTAGTTCTTGCGTCATTATGGAAACATCAAATTTAATTCTGATTCCAACTCTTTCCTGGCTTGCACAAAATATTTCTGTGTCTCATCTGTATTTTTGATAATACTGTATCATTTTGTCAAAACATATCTTTTACAATCCCGTCTTTGAATTGAATTCATTTTGGAATCAACCTATGTTTCATGGAAAACAGGAAACTACTGCAACAGGAAACACAGATACCAGACATCACATGTACAATAACATGGAAATCAGATACAGTATAGAAAGGCAAAAAATTTATAATTCTCAAAAAAAAAAAAATCAATCCACATGTTGCATATGATGCATCAGGAACCTTTAATGGTGATGACTTAAGCCCTACCATGATGGGTTAATGCGCTGTAATCTGCTCACATTCAAGTCGATTCTACGAGGCTACCACAAAGTAATAATAAAGGGAACCTAAGCGAGGGATACGACAGGCAAAGGGAGGACTCGGAGGAGAAAAAGGGATGGAGAGAGAGAGAGCAGGAGAGAGAGAGAGAGAGAGAGACAGAGAGAGAGAGAGAGAAAATACCAATAAAAGTGTTCAGGAGAGATCTTTATTTAGTTTAGGACTCAGACTCAAAGTGAAAGCAGATGGCACTCTAGTCTGGAATATTTTCCACTTGAAGTCTTGGACTCATGTTCACTCTACTCGTTGTTTCTGAGCTCATTTGTTTTCTCCAACCTGTGTGTCTAGGCCTTCTACTCAGGTTTTTGAACCACAGATATGAAGGTACACACAAATCCACGCCTGTGCATAAATATGCATACTTGTGCTGACATTTACACAATGCATAATGCGTCACAACAAAGCCTGGGTTCACTGTGCTATAGCCAGCTGAGCGGTATTAGAATGACCCGTTGCTGTGACAGAATGAGAGATTCCCTGGGAACAAAAAAAAAAGTTGTGTGACTCAACAGCGAAGCTAAACAATGCCGAGAGGTTCACATGAGGTCAGGTCATAACTTACAGTAACAGCTTACAATGATGAGGTAGATATTTGTTTCCCCATGAAGATGACATGAATGATGTTTGCAACATGCACATCTGCAAAGTGACCTACAGAGGAAAAGCAGAACTGGTATTTATCTTCATATGATTTGGGCTGCGCGCTTTGGCTTCAGTGGTGTGTGATCTCAGCGAGGCTACGTCCTCCGTCTGACAGTAAAGCTGCACTCCCAGCCCGAGCGCCGAAAGTGAAGAGTGTGCCGAGGTCTCAAAGCTCACCTTTGGTCCTGAATTGACTTCAAATGTCCAAATCCACATACTTATTTATAGCTGCTGTAAATAAGATACAGCCAACACCTTGTGGGTTCACAAGTGACCTGCAGGATGAGCCACAGTCCACATGCATGCACAGGAACAGCCATACACACATGCATTCATTGTAGAGATTGATTTGCTTGCTGTACTCTCTTGAGACTCACGGTTTCAGTGACCTACTGCATCACTGAGATTTGTAGAGTACGACTGAATGATGGCACAAGCTATTCTTTCGTGAGAAGCCTCCCACATACCCATTATTCAGAGAAAAATAAGAACGCAAGCAAAGTAATTTTACTCCTGTGTGCCCATATTCAGATGCAATGATGCACTTATGTGTGTTTTTCACAAATCCTGGAGTTTGCTGACCTGATTTTAACATTATTCTCCATCCTCAGTTTTTGTATACATTTCAAGGGCCATAAATCCCATGTGGGATGCCATCTTTGGCGTTTTTTGCTTCTGTACCATTTGAAATAACACAGTTAAATAATTACATCATTGAGCAGAGGTGATGACTTGTTGGCGGGTATTAGCATTTAACCCAAATAAAGAATACTAATGTTTCAAGTTGTATTTAGGATTTAAAAAAAACAACACATTAGAATATTAGTTTTTTTAAGTCCCTGGAACAAAAATCACATTTGGTCTTTTTAAAACGTGTACTCAAATAAACTCACATCTAATTGGTACTTACTCCCAATTCCAAGAGGGTTGAGACACTGTGTAAAATGCAAATAAAACAGAATCATTATCAATTAAGCTGTTTACTTGCGGAATGCTCCAAACAGATGTTTTTGAGTAGACTTTTCCAGCCTTTATTATTCAAACTCAAAATGAACAAATCCAGAGTAAACGCATTTTTACAAAAATAAATGAGGTATAGTTAATAAATGAGGTGAAACATTAAATATATTGTCCGTGCATGTTTTCATTTGTAAAGCATTAGAAAAACTTTCACATTTCATTTGCGTTTTACGGCGTCCACAACACTTCAGTATATTTGCTACTTGTATATACTTGTATATGATAGTATGCCTGATGACTGAATCAACTTGTAATTATAAGTAGATAGATAGATAGATAGATAGATAGATAGATAGATAGCACTTTCCTCTTATTCTTATGCATTGGTAAAAATATACACTCTATGCTTTGTAAACTTATTTAATACTGACAGTATGAAAACAGGATATTTCAATAGTCACGTTTATGTGATAAAACCTGCTCAAAATACATCCAACTAAAGTAAAACAAATTCCTCGTACCTCAAAAACATTTAGATGGATTGGTCACTCCAAACTGTCTTCAGGACAGGAAATGGATGAAGTTTTCCAGTCCTCACAGATTCATGACCTTCATCATTTCATCAGATTCATCATTTTCAGCAAACACATCAGCCACCACCACCAGCAGCAGCAGCAGGGTCTGGACCTCATGTGGGATTTTTCATCCTGCTAATTAGCTAAAATGTCTTTCCACCACAATCTAAAAGATCTGAAAGCTAAATACTTTCTGCCAAACTAACAATCCCATAATATCAGTTTAACTGAACAGAGGTCTTTATTTAATTTACAAGGCTCACCTACTTGAGGTGCAGTGATCACAAATATCAGCAGTGGACCCTATGAGGAACACAAAACACACGCACAGACACACACACACACACACACACACACACACACACACACACACACACACACACACACACACACACACACACACACACACACACACACACACACACACACACACACATACACACACACACACACACACTACTATCATATGCAGGAAAAAGTACATAGTAAAGCACAAGAGAGGGTAAGTGTTTTCCTCTGAACAGCCTCTGTAAAGAAATGAAATTTTTACCTCATTAATCTCATTTCATTAATCTTATTTCACTACACGATCTCTTGAGCAAATGTGTTTCCTTCTCTCTTCCACATCTTTCAAGGCTCACTGGCCATGACATCTTACTCTTCCTTAGAGTGACATGCCATGCTGCCAGGAATTTAGTTCATCTGAGCTATGTACAACCACAAACCATATCCTTTACAACCTGGACTTCTGACACAGTGGGGAGCAGGAGAGCACAAGAAAGGCAAGAATTGAGTTTTAGTGCCAAGAAGGGAGTGAAAGAGCAAAAGCAAAACCTGCCCTCTGTCAAAAATCCCCCCTGCAGTTTCTCTTAAATGTGTGGGGAGATATTATTTTGTATTTACTCGTATTTCTACAAATAACAGCTGTCAGAAACAGCTGGAGAGAATGTCATGAAACAGATAGAGAAAAAGATGTTCTAAAGCTGAGAACAGAGAGCTGTACAAAAGACAAATGGTGCCCTGACTCAGCCATGACAATGGATTTTCAAGTTCACGCTGTTTTTTCGGTGGGAGGGTCACCGTGAAGGATGGTAAATGTTACGCTCCCGTTCACAGGGGTCTTAACATATCAACATTCTACCTGTCAGAACATTTGTGGTCGGTTGTCACCGTTTGACCATCACATCTTCAGACTTGTCATCTTTTAAATCTTTCAAATAAACATAAATCTATTCAGTTTTATTCAATGTGATTTTATGTATTTATCATTCTACAACTGCAACTAGCAAGTTGATGAAAATGTCATTAGAGCAGTGGGATTAGAGCAGTGTGGTGATGGTCTGCCATGTTGAGGACAAGAAAACAAATATATAATTTAATTGGAGAAAGTTCCTAATTATTATTATCCTCCTTATTTGTCGTCAACTAAATGTTGATACAAGCCTGCTCGATCGCATCAAAGCCACATGAAATCTGATCTGACTGTTCACACCGCTCTCACCACAGCAGGAATCAGATACAAATCTGATTTATGGGTCACTCTCATAGGTTTTCTGAATCAGAATAAAACACATCACATTTTGTGGTACATGAAATCTGACTTGCCCTTAGGCAAAAAAGAAACCTCATTTGGACCAATTTTTGTCTGAAGTGTGAACATAAATTGTACATGAAACCTGCATCCAAGTGTGTAATTCTGTAAACCTTAATTATGGATGAGAAGAAACCAACCAGTGGTTTGGGGCTACGATGAAATAAGAATGGATCGAAATATTGCCAGCAGCACATTTACCTACAGCACGCCTCAATATTTCTTGCTACCTTTTCCTTCCTCTCCTGTTCTCAAACACTTTTTTTCATCAGTAAGTCTTTCAGCCTATGATTTTCCACACGATAAATGTATATATGTACTGTATACATATATCAAATTGACAGCACACTGTAAATATGATAGAAAGGGTCTTTGGGAAGGTGCAATACCCTGATGCATCTATCAAAATCTCTGTAACTATCAGTGTTTAGGGAGATGGGAGGTAAAGGGAGTTAGCATTAGAGGACACAATAGGGGAGGTTGTAGGATGAAAGTGAACTCTCCAGCTGAGGTTACAGAGGGAGTCCACATTCTGGACATGTCAGGAAATGTGGGAGACGTGGGGAACACCTCGAAGATCTCCACAGCGCCATTGTAAATCACTCACAGCTCAATATGGCTGATATCCCTACTTAGGGATTGTGTGTATGCGGTCTGTGGCTGTCACTGGTTAAGAAGCCAAACCGATTCTCCCAGACAAAAACCATTCGTTATAAAGCAAAAACAAAGAGCAGCCTTGTTTAAATGTGACTCTTTGTGTCTGCAGCTATGCCACCCACCGTGACCTGGACAATCCATTAACATCTTGTGACCTCTTTAATCTGTGGTGTAAGCCACTGATGTAAATCTGTGAAAGCAATCCAGGTTTTTATCAGGCAGAAAACAACACTGTTCAGAGTAAGAGACCCCAAACTTTGTGAAAATGTTTTGATTTCTTCCCCCTCTCTCATTTCATTCTGCACGAGAAATGTGGTTTCTTGACTCATTCGAGCCAAAACACATCACTGTTTTATTTGAGATATTATTCAGGCTATGAGAGACACCTCAGGAGACACGAGGAGCCCTGAGACATCAGATTCGAATGAACACAGAAGCCACTGTAAGCTGACTCAGCTACTACTACTGCTGACAGCTGCTCTGACTCAGTTATTTCTAAGAAACATCTCATTTCTATTTACCGTAAGAATTTGTTATATAATGCATGCCACAGACTTCTTACATCCCCTGCTGATTTTCTTACAGGTGGTGCATCATTTCAGCCTTACTTTCATCACAACAATAATGTCGTAGAAGCATCTTGTTCTAAATGCTGTGTGCTTTGATCTAACGCTCACCAGATCTTGCCTGGGGTCAGTTTCTATGACTCATAGACTTACTGGATGTGCACTAGCCTTTAAGTTGGCGCTCAAATTGACTTGTCAACATTTCCACAAGTGAACTGGAACGCTTCTGGAGAAAGCAAAAGCAGCATTTGCAAATATTACCTAGCTCTAAAAACAAATAATTCACAAATAATTATGGGCAATATTTTGTAATTAGCCGGCCATTGAATGGGGACAAACAATGATTTTGGTACATGTTGCAAATAACAATAAAGGAAAAGTTTTTCCTTTCCTTTACATTTGTTTAAATGAAATAACACCATGTATTCTCAACATGGCTCTATATGTATGGCACCGGTCTTCAGCCCTCGTTTCTTAGTTCAGAAGCCGGATGATGCCACTTGTAAGTGTGTCCGTCCAAAAAATAGAGACATATATAAGTGTGAAAAATGTAGACGTGAGCCATGCTGCTCAGCAATACTTTTTCCTCTCCAACTTAATCTAAACAAAGTGTTGAGCAAATGTTTCATGCCTTGAGTACTTAAGCTGTCCAATGCTTTAAGTTGAAATGACAAGCAGTTGGCCTGTCTCGATGATAAGCTTGATCCACGTCTTCTCTGGGCCAAAAATCTCCACATAACTGAGCTCATTCTTACCGTTAATACTTCCTAATACCCTGTTTTCTTTCTCCACATTGGGCAGACTCATCCGAAGTTATAAAACCCATCCGTGTTGAACATGGAAAAATGGAGAAGTTCTTCTCTAATCAGCTACAAGAAGTTTGCTGAGTTTTTTAGTTTAGCACTGACAAAAAGCAGAATAAGCAAAACACATTCTTGGGCGACGATTAAATTAAAATAAATGTGTTATCAAAAGTATAAAAACTTACATTACGTGTTTTTGTCAGTTTTCATTTTAATACAAGACTTTAGTCGAGATTAAATGAAGTTGGAGAGCAACAGGTTTTTATAGGTCAGAGACAAAATAATTCACCAAGAATCATGAAACTTCTTTGGCAAAGAATGTCACCATCCACTGTAAATCTGAATAGCTGTATGCAAATCCATTTCACCATTGACATTTATTTGAGGAAGCTCAGGTGAAAAAAGGAGGAATTTTGAACAAACAGCAAAAAATGACGTAAGAGGAAAAAAGAAATTGCACACTGATGCAAATTTATGCTTCAACATAATTCAAAATGAAATTATTGAGACAAAAAAGAGGTAAATTTCAACAGTACTTTGATATAAACCAGAACCTTTGCATGAGTGAACAGTCGCAGTGAGACATTTTAAGGTGGTTCACTACTGAGACTTGATATGACTGTTTTTACTTGTACATTATTTTCAAAAGGCAGTCATGGGAGATTAGAGTAAAATCTGATATGGACAGCAGAGAATGACACGAATGTACAGCGACTGCTTTAGGCTGCTGTTTCCACTCTATGTGGCCAAAATGCAAAGGACCAAGCAAACATTCTGAGTTGGGACAACTCCACTGGTTTGCTCCGCTCTCACTGAATCCATTACGAAATTGTATTTACTTGAGATTTTCCTCAGCACAGGGCACCAGACAAATAATCTGAATGGAATGCTGGTTGTAACCCCACAAGTTAAGCTTGCACTTATTGTTTTTATTTGAAAAATCTGCAACGGATACTGCCTGATGTTTCTGTGACAGTGAGGAGTCGGTGAGCTACGCTCCTTACAGAGCTTTGGATTATGCTCCAGACATAGTGGAAAAAACATCAGGTGTACACATGACGTGCAGAGCCACGAGGAAAACTGATGAAAATGCTCCGAACAAAATACAGATTTTTTTTGATCCAAGAAAAAGTCTGACCTGCAGTCTATCAGCTTATCGATCATAAATCAGTATAATGACTTGTAATGTGAAACTTATTTTGCCACCATCAATCTTTTGTCTCTGAAGTCTTGGAGTAGCCCTATTTTTATTTGCTGCAGTGAGAAGAAATCATTTTGTCATCCTATTGGTTTCCACTGACTACATTTTTGTTGGCTTAACCTTCTTGATTGAGGAACAAAAGTGTTTTCTCAAGTTCAGAATCTCAGTAAGATCTTTGGCTCACAACTCGGACGCCAATAAAGAGGGAAGAGAAGACCAGAGCCGGGGAAAAAGTAAAAGAAAGGCATGGCATTGTGAAGAGATTCATAGAAACATGAAATCCAAGCTCGATAAATGAAATGAAATAAGACTGTACACTTTATTATAAACCCAGAGTAACCTGCTGCTTGCATTCTGACAATCTTCACTGAGTAACAGGCAGAGAGGCTGTCAGAGAAGAACCAGCTCTAACGCCGGCCGTAGAAAGAGAGAGAGGAAGCAGAGAGAGGTATGGAATCCATTAGGACTGGCTCCCTTTCCTCTGGGATTTCCAATTGGTGCCATCCACATTCACTTTAAACTTTGTTTAAGTAACCAGCGCTTGTATGTCATGCTAATAAAGAGTTGCCTTGAATAAAAACCACCCCACCCTGTAATGTGTTAGCTGGCAGTGCTACAAACAGTGCAGGCCTGAATGGACTATTCAAGCTCAAGAATGAGATCATAAATTAATAGTTTGCTGCTCTTCCTCCTTCACAATAAGTGATGACAGTCAGACTCTGCAACACAGGATTATGGTTACGACATTTTCTCTTTTCGGGCTTCTCCTGACAATTTTTGCTGAGCGGATTTCAGTTACTTTACAGAAGACGTAAATGTGAAGCCTGTGGGAAGTCCACTGAAGAATTGAACTTTCTTCAAGAAACAACAGAATTTGTCAACGCTGAGTTGTTCTAAAGGCTAGAAGTCATAAAGCAGGAGCTCAAACCATCAGCAGACCAGGGAACCAGGAAAAGGATTTAGGTTCATTACTTATTGATAACTAATTATCCAATAATCCAGTAATAACAAACTCTTTTCTAAATAATTTTAATTGAATGACAGCCTTGGCTAGAATGAGAGGTGGACAGAGCTACCATTGTCTCTAATGTATGTGCAACAGCTTATTTGACTATATCTGGATGGGGGTGGATGACCCGAGGGTGAAGGGGGTCTAGGCATCAAGCAGTTGTCCACTTATTGGAAGGTTGTTGATTCAGTCCCTGCACTACAATTTGACCCTCTGCCTGTTTTACGCATTGTTTCTGGGGGAAATACCTATTAGTGCTTATCTGGTTCAATTTTGCAGCATATGTGTGTTTATGAAGGAAATGCCTGAGCCCCACCCTGACTTACAAAGGAGAGCGAGGACACAAGAAGTGCTATCAGACAGTTAAAGCTGCTCCATCATAGTTACTTTCTGTTCATGGAATCTTATGTAGCTTTTCGATAAATGGGTGACTTATGAACCCCACCTTTGTCCATTGTCAGCTGGGATGAGTCCCAGCAATGAACGACTCTACAAGCGCTCGCCATTGTATTTGACAACTGCATACTCATATGGGATCATTTGAAGGATGGGGAAATCAAAAGTGCATTGTATTTTTGATCCATTGCGTCAGCAGTGAAATCCAGACAATGTCATTTTTTAAATGCTTAAAATCATGATTAATGATGGTATTTTCAAACTGCACTCAAATAACATGCATTAAACACTAAACTGGTGATTAGAGATGCTTAAACAGCATCAAAATCTCAGCGGTATTATTCCTTAAATTCTTGTAATTTACCCATAATTAACATTTCATTATAGATTAGTCTTAGAGGTCAAACATTTACAAACCAAAACAAGCAACAAAGCAAAATGGGGTGTATGAAAAATACACCACATTTTGCTTTACCCTGTTGCCTATTAGTATGTTTCTCCCCTTGATCTCATTCTCCTCTCTGCTGCAGTGTGGAACGTGAGTGACACTAGCAAGGGAGTCCTGTAACGCAAGGTCAGCACAAATGAGAACCAGGCACACACTGACTCAGCTGGCTCCTTTCACCTGTCATTTTTTTCCCCTGCTTGAAGCCACAGAAAAGGGAGAAAAATTACTAAAAATAGCAGTTGAGAGGCCGTGAGCCAAATAGCCTTGGTGACTATTTTTTTCCTCCATGAATCCTGTTGGTCACGCAAGTACAGCACACAAGAAATTAAGTCCATATTGGTTTAAGTTGCTTCAGTTGTGGTAAGTGGACTGTTTATCTTTGAATTGTGGTTCTGGGAAATTCTACAACCCTTTGGGTTGACAAATGTTTTTGAAAAATGCAGTGATCAATGCTGTTTGTCCAAAGCAGGCATTATAATCTGACAGAATAAATGTGCAAACTGACCACATACAGCAAAGTACTTCATTTATTTCTCACATCAATCACATCTTCTCCATGTTCACAGAACTCATCTCTGTCCAACTCTGCTGCAGCTCCATTCACACAGCATTTTCAGCGTGGATCTGGTGGGCTTTTATTCCAACACAATTTTTCGGTGTGAATGCAGTGAACACTTAAATGAGAACCTTGTTGTTCCACCTCTGTGACAACAGTGAAGATAGAAACAGTACCAAAAACCTCTTCTGTGTGAGGTCAAGATGGAATAGCATAACAAGGCTATGACAACAAGGTACACATTCAATCCATATGCTATAAGTGGCATTGTCCCACCCATGTCTTGTTCCCATATCTGAATGGGAAATTATGAATGATTTTATTTGTATAAGGATATTCTCACCTAACAGACAGAAATGTACTATATTATATGGGAAACAAATGTATTCGTGTTGACTTTGGGTTTCACAGGGGACACAAACACAGATTGTGAAAATTCCAACCTATTTGGACTCAAGACATCACCTGACATCAGAGTTTTTTGTCTCCATCCAGCCAAAAATGTCTTTTTCTTCTTGTTCTTACCATCAAAGGTTTGACCTTCACTGTGCATAGTGCTAAATACAGTACGAGCCAGGTTTGACATTGGAAAGCTGCTCTCACATATACTGCTGAAAGTGTCAATTTTTTCTGTGCTCATTAAAAATCAGATTTTTAAAGGCAGACCTACAAGCACGATTTGTGACATCACCAACAGTTCACACATGCCCATTATTTATTACAAAAACGTGACACCTCCAGTGAATGTGCAAATACACCAGACCTGTGCCCAGACATTAAAAGTGTGAAGTAGAAATATTTTTGTTTATACACCCCGGTATTTTAATTGGAGTTGAGATATATAAGCCATTTATAAGGATATACTGTATACCGAAGTTATCTATCATTTGTTCTAGCCTTATTCTTTTTGGTTAGTTTCAACAAAAGAACCTGTTCTGGATCTAAATCAATATTATAATGGTATTATTTACAAGAAGCAAGTTCAAAATATTCTATTAACAGAATAATGTTACGAAGGGACTTGTGCCTTAACGTTACCTTTCAGTAATGGGTCAAGTAGCTGAGTAGTCCAGTACTTTACAAATGCAGTTCGATCCTTATTGCCTCTGAAATGCCCACAATATTGTTTTTCACCCCAAAGCTGATGATATCATGAAGGTTACTTTGTCACATGTACCATTCAGATTCAAAGAGGACAAAGGAAATTGTAATTTTTTATCAGTGTATCTTTAAAATTAATAATCTCATGACATTTGTCCGGTACTTTCAACCTTTACAGTACTGTAAAAAAATACACAATATTGCTGCATGTATGCTGCACCATATCTTTAAATTATTATTATAATCAATGCAGAAAAAAAATCACAAAAACTTCACATCAAACTTGGTAAAATGCTACAATGAAGATGACTGCTGTCACAGCTGTTCCTATTCTTCTGTTTTTTAATCTGTTTTTCTTTGACTCTTTGTGTCTTTCCATGTGAATTCTCTGACCTACATTCTTGAATGTTTTGCTTTGTCTACTAATACTTATACCTAATCTGCAGTGCACAATACTTCATCGTTAACATCGGTCTGCACATGTTGTGTCTTAGTAGCTGTGTATTATTGTGATTGCACTAATTTATTATTTAATAAAGACAAACTGATCAAAGTCAGAATGTGACACTAACTACAGGCCAAGTCTAATACAGTGTTTACACGATTGATTCCCAGCGAGTACAGCTGCAGGTTGGCCTGACCCACTGGAAAGAAAACATGTTCTCTTCAGCTGAGCGTACTTTTTTGGAATGCTTTCTTAAGACTGACATTTGTGGAGAATAATATTTATTGCAGTACATAATTGTGTTACACCAAAGCTTTTACTTCTGCTCCAAACTTGCTGCAATTAAACAAATACCAGCAGTGAAAGTTTTCCTGGTTCTGGATAAAAGTCGTATTTTGAAAGTGCAAACAGAGATTAAACTGATCCACTGTCTTGTCATCTGACTTTTTATTGACTATTTAAAACATTTGTGATACTATCAGTTCAGGTGTTTCTGATCCTAGATTTATACCAAATTTGATCATTTGTCGTGCTATTCTCAGGACACTCTGAAAAGTCCCATAATATGAAAAACATGTTTTTTCCTCCCTAACCCTACTATCATCTAGAATGAGGAAAAGAAATGGGTCCTGCATCGACCCTACAGCCCACAAACTCATGAAACAGTGCTCAAACATACTGATCAGAGTGACTCTTGTTGTGATGTAATGAAAGGAGTGATTTGCATAGCCCAGCCACGTCTGCGCCCGAGCACTGCCTTTACCACAGACTGGGGGAGGAGGGTTCATCACCGAGGTGAAGTTGTGTGTGTTTAGCAGTACGATAGCAGTTTGTCGCAATGTCGTTGAGTTAGTGAGTAGACACACAACTTACTCAGTTGATGATTGTATAAATCAACTGTCCCAGCCAAGGAAGAACAGAAGAGACCGTGATTGGATTTCATTTTTAATAACAACTATGTTGCCTACAAGTGTGTTTGTGTGTAAGAACCACTTCACATTCAGATAAACTAACCATTCTGAAACGTCCTGCTGCAGCCGCAGAGTCTCTTTAAGAGCCTCTCCTTCTGGGACTGATTCAGGGTTGAACAACAGCATCCATGACTGAAAGCTATAGTGATACATCCTCCGTAAACATTAGCCCTGTTACCAATAGCCACATTCTCTCTGTGAGACTTGCGTGTAACAGTCAAGGTAGGAGTTGACAGACGGAGCTCATTGAGTGACTTTTAGACAGCTTAAATTCAGGACCATGGATCAGTTTGAGGTAAAACATTATGAATACAATTTTCTTTATTATCATTTATCAACAATATAATACTCACAAACTCAGCATATTTACCTCATCAGAAATGTGTGGGATGGCCTGACCTAATTTACTTGACAGTGGTCTTTACAAAAGCAAAGAAGAATTAACCAAACCAAAAAACTATTTTCAGGTTCTTATTCTAATGTTGTTAAAATCTGATGCATGAAAATATGCATCGTCACTTTTCCCCAGGCACGCCCACCTCACGTAGGTGGAAGAAGAGTAGACAAAAACATAAATACAAACAGCCTTATATGAACATTGCAAGTTCCTTTAAGGTCTAGAGAAAAAGAAAATGATGGAGAAAATAGTTTCAAACACCAACTTACTTGTTCTTCAAGTAAAACAAGAAAACGGGGGCTCGAGTGAGTAAACTGGGTCCTGTTTTTGTCCTCATCCAACACATTACCCTCCCAGGAAGTCACAAGATGACCTTTTGTCACACCCTTGTGCACATTGTCTCATTTGCTGTCAAGCAACTCCAATTTTCCGGACGAATGTTTTGTGTGTATGTGTGTGTGTGTGTGTGTGTGTGTGTGTGTGTGTGTGTGTGTGTGTGTGTGTGTGTGTGTGTGTGTGTGTGTGTGTGTGTGGGCCTTCACTCAGAGGAGAAACAATTCATGGATTAATCCTTTTATCTGAATTGAATGGGCTCTTTCTTATTCCAAGTCCTCTTCTACCAATTTTCTTTGAAATCTTTCTTACATGTTTTGCGTACCAGCCAACCAGCCAACCAACCAACCAACCAACCAACCAAACCACCAGTATTTGGGTGAATAATGTCAGTAGTGGACATATTGTAATTACACAATTAGTATTCAAAATTATTACATTTCAAATCTGTTATACGTCACCGTGTCTCAATTCATAAGACATCTTGCATGTTGCAAGAATAGTACTTTTTGCCTGTTTCTCTTACATTTGATCAAAATCCATGCTTAGAAAACACTAACTGAAAAGCCTTGCATATGATGACCATGTGAGGCACAAGTGTTTAAAAGCTATGCAAACTTGTCTGTGCCTCACTTGATATTAAAAACATTTTCAATTAATCAGCCATATGTTTTCATATGAGCCAGAAGTTCAGAAACCGGCATTGTTAGGATCTTGGATCCATCTCACGCTATTTTGGTTTCTCAGATTGAGTGATAGAAAAATATGCTTATCATGACTTTTATCAAAGGCATTTACTAGGGACAAATAAGGGTGAGTCGTGCCTTTTTCATGATGGAAAATCAATGAAAGTGAGAGCAATATTACAATCAAATAGTTTGGTATGAAGGTATGGATCAGCAGTGTAAGGAAAAGAGATGTCAATCATCACTAAATTTTACAGTCTATATTTTATTTCATGAATGAACACATTTTAATATTTTTTGTCATGTTTGTTTTTTCTTTTCTTTCACTTTTCTTTACCTGCAACATTGTTTTCTTACTTTAAAATGTTAAAATGTTTTCAAATTTTAATTCACAAATCTAATTTAATAATGGTAACTGATGTCATTTACCTATACCACTCATTAGATTGACCTTCAAGTGACTATTTGCTTTTTGAAGAACTCTGATGGTGACAGCAAACAGGATGTAGACCAAAGCTCAAACAGAAGTTAAAAAGTTTCAACATTTCCATCAAATCTTGCATTGAATTCTAAAAAAAGATATGGACTTATTTTGTCAAAAGACATCAGCAGAAGTTTATTATTTGCTTCAAATACATAACGGTTTTAAAGTTCTTTTTGCCTGTCACTGCTCTAATAATCAGTCACTGGCAATCATCTCAAAATTAACTCCAAATACAAGTTCACCAACACAAAAATGGTTCCGAAACAACATTATTATGTGTCAAAAGTGTATTGTAGTGAAATATTAAAACAGCCTATACTATAGCTTTAGCTGCAGTCCCAGTTTTGCATTCAGCAATTTGTAGGATTTTATTGAAAGTAGAGGTGCCATAGAAACCAACCTTTTCAATGTAGAGGATATGGCAATCGCTAATCTATGAGGTTGAAATTAAGTGATACGGATAGTTATATTTGGAAGAATGGAATCAGTCTGAAAAGTCTTTTGCTACATATGCAGATTGCTAAAATTATATCTGAACAGGTTACCTGAAAACAGCCCCACATGTTGAAGTTAACATGGGAAATGATTACTGTATTGGTTGCTAAATTCTCCTGGCTCATGCGTTCATGCTTTGGTGTCTGACTCATGCCGCATCGCCTTTTATACCACTGAGAATCCTAGCGTATCCATTGCCTGCTATTGTCATTGTGCTGAGATAAAGAACTTCACAATAAAATGGATTTAAGTTAAAGACTGATGCAATTGGTATTAGGAAACACTTTCAAAGACACTGAGGTGATCACTAAGTTAAGTTGTCCCTGAATAACAAAGGGAATGTACTGTTGAGAGTAACTGCAAACCCCACAGAGTAAAGAGCTGCTGGACAAGCAGGCATTTCTATTGCTCACAGATTTCATCTTATTTGTGTTCCGGATTGGTTATGAACTAAAATTTGCAAAAGCAAGATAATCTGTAGGTATAAACATAGCAAAGATTAAGCATGTGTTTGGTATTTGACTGTTGAAATATGGCAACAAGTTTATTTCATATAAATAATGCTAAAAACACAAAGTATTCATCTCACTCACATCAGACCTCTCACAAGGGTTTCTAACAAAACAACAACCTCAGAGGCACAGTACATAGTTTAGCCTGCATACATACAAATATACATATATGCAAATTCACAAAAAATAATAACCTCTCCATGTGAAATAATGACACTTCTGGATTTCAAATCATATTTTCATATAAAAATATATAAAAATAAAGTAAAAATCATGTGATCTGGATTGGAGAGAAAAAAAACTCAGTTCAATTCAATGACTCAGTGTCTGTGAATACATCATTTTCTGTCCTGTGAGATTCAGACACACATTTCCAGAGGCCATTTTAAAAGCAGCCACTAAACAAGTTTAATACTGTAGTGTAAAAAATGTCCACAGACACAAAGAGAACAAGGTCCTTATCTCTCTGGCCAGCCAGTGAGGTAACATGAAAACTACAATCTATCTATGTACATTACATACTAAGGGATCTCTGACTGCAGGGCATGGCAAGTGCATTTTCCCATGAAAAGTCAGTTTACCTCTTCAGTTCATGGAGACGTCACTGTTGACAAAGGAGGATGGGCAGGTCCCATCAACTCAGGCACATGTTCTACATTAATGAATTCCTATAACACTGTCATCTTGAAAATACTACCAGGAGAAAGTTACGCATGTTTTTGTGGTTGTGCGTATTGTCCAAATATCATATGGCTGGAGAACGAAATGTCACTGTGAATTACAGTACAACAGATGCTCCATAATGTCTCTAGTTGTCTGTTTTTCCATTCTTTCTTGATTTGTTTGTGATTTTATACATTATATTCTCATCTCATGATCAGGACTTTGGTCCAGAGAAGGTTCCCTGGTGCTGATCATGGATGCTGATGGTCCTTGATTGACACCAAACGGAGAGACAGCTGGAGAACGAGCTGCCAGAGGGGACAGCGAAGGGGAGAAGCTGGGGGACATTGCTGCTGATGAAATGGACCCCTCGTGACTGATAGGGGACCTTCGCAGTGAGGATAAATGGGGGAATGTCCGTCCAATTACAGGAACTTTTGGGGGAACTGACATGGCTCCTGGATGGGCCACTGATGTGATGAGTGGTGGAGGGTCAATTCTAGGTTTGGGATCCATTTTGTGCTTGGGCTGAAATGGTTGGCGGGGGTTCTGACTCTGCTGGGCAGTTTCATCTTTCAGTCTAGCAATCTCTGTGAAAACATTGGCCAGAGGCTGGAACTGAGGGCACCAATTGAGCAGGTAATCCCAGTTATAGCTTCCGCGGAGCTCCTCATCACTTGCAACAATAGCTGTCAGGGATCCATCCACTGAAGGTTTACCATCCTCAGGGAAGGCATAATCCTTGGGAAGGGAAATGTTGAGGCCACGGCCTCCTCCAAGGTAACCACCTCCATCGTCCCTATAAACTGGGAGCTGACCAGACAGCAAGGTTCCACTGAGACTGCCTCCAAGTTTCTTTCCTTTGAACCAAGTGCTGCCCTCCAAAGCTGCAGGCTCACAGGAAATATCAGACAGCTGGTCAGCATCCTGCTGAATTCCAGAGTCTGGTCCCCTGGCTGAGATGTGCTCCTGCATGGACGAGGTGATGGAGGCAACTCGAGGGTATTCATTTATCATCCTGATCTCATCATCCTCTGCTGCCTCTGCTGACCCTCTCCCACTTGAGTGAGAAGGATCCAGAGAACCCCCTCTAGTGTAGGGACCACTGCTGGGCCCACCTTGATCTCCAGCATAGCCTGGCAAGGCCTGGTGATAGATTCTGTCTCCTCCCTGTCCAGAGCTGCAATCATCCATTTTCTGCAGGGCAGTCCCTGAGGCAACTGCTCTGTTTCCAGCTTCCTGACTTTTTTTCCTCCTTCGTGACTTGACAAGGAATACCACCACAGCCATGACCACAAGTAATATGATGAAGCCGAGACACACAGCAATGATGCTTATCAGCAGAATGTTGACATCAGCGGCCAAGCCAAAGTTGGTGTTGGTGACATCAATAGTAACCTGGGCCGAAGTGGTGCGAGAGGTATCTAAAGGACTGTGAGCCTTCACATCAAGGGTCATCACCCTCGTCTCTCGTTTGGTCCGTCCAGAGCCACTGCTACTACTGCTGCCTGAACCATCCATTTTCAAAAAAACCACCCCAGTGGTTTTATTTATATCAAAGAATGGTGAGCTTGTAGGAAAAGAGTAGAGAACAATGCCATCCACTCCTCCATCCTCATCATTTGCTTGGACCTGCCCAATGCTCTGGCCTTTTTTAGCTTCCTCTGGAACTTCAAAGGAGAAATCGGAGGATGTGAAGAGTGGGTCATATTCATCCTCACCTGTGACAAACACCTGTACCGTCACAGTGGCTGAGTGGTTCCCTGAATCTACTGCCACTGCTACAAAATCAAAGGAGTTAACCTTCTCAAAGTCAAAGGGGACTTTGCTTCTGATTTCTCCAGAGGTATGTTCCACAGTGAAACTGTCCTTTCCCATACCAGAACGTTCTGTCATGTAGTATTTCAGTTGTCCAAAAACCCCTGTGTCATGATCAATGGCATGTAGAACAGTCACAGCTGAGTTTGGTGGCTGGTTTTCTCTGATACTGGCTGTCAAGACTTCCACGGGGAAGAATGGATGGTTATCATTTACGTCTTTGACTTCAACAATGACTGGAGCCAGTGCAAAGTGGCCATGTCCATCTGTGGCCTGAATGATGACTGTATGTGTGGACTGGTGTTCACGATCAAGGGTTCGCTGGAGCCGTAAGGCTCCGGTCCACTGGTCCACTGTAAATAAGTTAACCTCATCACCAGAGCTGATGGTATACTGGACTTCAGCATTGGGAGTGGAGTCTGGATCTGGTGAAAAGACAAAAACAGAGTGTAATGAACTATCTGAAGACAAAGTAAGGAACGATAAAAGGGACATTAAATGAGAGACTTTGTCCACCTGTAGCAGTCAGCCTGATTATCTCAGTTCCAGCAGCAGCTCCTTCACTCAGTGATACTGTATATTCTCCTCTGCTGAATACTGGAGGGTTATCATTCACATCTCCAATGGTTATCACTGCAGCAACATTAGAGCTCCTCTGGGGAACACCACGGTCTGACACCACCACAGTGAGGTTGTAAAGTGGCTTGGTTTCAAAGTCAAGGCCCTCGGCCAGAAGCAGAGTCCCAACTGTCTGAAAGCCCCGTCCTTCTAGGAAGCGCACACTGCTTTCAATCTGGAATGCGTTTCCTTCGTTCCCATTGGCAATAGCAAAGTCAAAACCACAGTTTTCTCGAGACAGGTCGCTGTCAAAGGCCTCAAAAGTCAGAACCGTTGAGCCTGGGATGGTATCCTCAGAAACGGTAGCCCTGGGGACAGGAGAACATTATGTATGTAAGGGAGCTGCTGATATGACTTCGCACACACAAACCCAATGAATGTAGACCAACCTGTACTCTGATTGGTGAAACACAGGAGCATTATCATTAACGTCAGAGATTTGGACCTGGACAGTGGTGAGGGAGGAGAGGGAAGGCAAGCCTCCATCAGAAGCTTCGATAACAATACTGACTGATGGACGCTCAGGGTCAAACTCAGTTCTGTGGTCAATGAACAGGGTTCCTGGTAAGAAACATCAAAGGAGTCAGACATTTTTTGGGGAAATACTTTTGAAAGGCAGTAGTACTATACTATACTATAATAGTACTTTCTTTTGAAATTGAAACTAGCAGGAAAGAAGTCAAGAGTGTTTACCATTGTTAGGGTCAATGTAGAAACCCTCCTGGGTTGATGACATCACTCTGTAGGTGATCTTTCCATTCTCTCCAGAATCCCTGTCAGTTGCTGTTACGGTGATAACTGCACTTCCTGCTGGTGTGTGCTCAGGAAGAGTTACCTGGAGTGCAAATATATTGTGGAATTTGAATATAAGGACTGATTAAAAAATATTAGCTAATAACAGTTTGAGGTATTTAAACAAAAACATCTATTGCATACAGGCCCACAACCCCTTCTATTGGTGTAATTACATTCCACCAGTAGAAAACTGATGGAATGTAATTACCATTAAAATATTCTGCAAAAACAAAAGAAAGTAGCACATGAAAGGACTTGATAAATTATAATAATGAAAATTGTAAAAACAGAAGGCCATCTTCAGATGTAGGCCATGCTACCTGATAGAGATCATGGTTGAATGCCGGTGCATTGTCATTGATGTCCTCCACCAGTACAGTAATGTTAGCCTCGGTTTGGTGTTGACTGTCAGTGGCTCTGACTGTCAGGGTGTACCATGTCTTTTCCTCAAAATCCAGAGAGGCTGTAAGTGATATTCCTCCACTGTATCGATGAATCCCAAACTTGCCAATAGCTGTTGGGTCCAACTGCAAGGAGTAGGAAAGGGCAGGACTCGAATCGACATCATTACCCGTCACAAGAGTGATCTCCGTGCCAATTAACATATCTGATGGAAAGAGAAAGAGAATTTACAATTTTTATGTTGTTGCACAGACATGGTGTGCAGTTAACCATTTTTAAACCCACATTGCATTGTCTGGTGATAGAATTTGTCCGTTAATGTGTGCATTTATTTTAAATTGACCTTCAAAAGATATATACCCAAATGGTAAAGAAAACCTGAAGATCAAAGTACTCACTCTCTGGGATGCGGATTTCCTGGGGTAAGGGAATAGTGGGACTGTTGTCATTCTGGTCAACAATGATCACTGTCAGTGTAGCTGAACCAGCCAATCGTGGACTTCCTCTATCAGTTGCTGTGACAATAAGCCTGTGGGTGGGCACAAAAAAGCATTCTTACTATGTCTTCCTGTTTAGAGTTATTACTTTTTTTTTACGATGGTGATGAAAAGTGAACAGGATAAGAGCTTGAAATTTTATCTTTAACCTACAATCAACACAGAATTTAACATTTTGCAATTACAGTGTCATTTTATGATTTGACTTATATTTTTAGCAGAAAATGTACAGATACAAAAGGAGTTCCCAGTGAAATTTATTTAACTCCAGAATTGTTCTCACTTGGTCTGAGTAAAGATCTCACGGTCCATGATGGCTGCTGTGGTGATGCTTCCTGTCACCGGGTCAATCTTGAACAGGCCGCTCATAACTGATGACTGGATGGAGTAAGTCACCTGACCATTTTGCCCCTGATCCACATCCTCAGCCACCACCTTGGAGAAAAAAGACAACAATAAGGAAAAGGGAGAATGAATATAATTTCTCTTTGCCCTAATCAAAACTCCAGTTAACCCAATTTCTTTTCATTATTTATTGTGCTGTTCTTATATACTGTCCTCCCGCACCTGTATAATTGGCATTTCATATCCTTGTGTTTCCTTCATGTAGGCTACATAATTTTGCAACTGGAAGCGTGGCAGGTTGTCATTGACATCTTGCAGAATCAAGTTGATAGCCATGAATGATGTGGAGGACACAGTTTCAGCTTTCACAACAAGACGGAGTCTGGGAGTGTCTTCAAAGTCCAGCCCCTTGGAGCTCTGCACCCTGATTTCACCTACAGAACACAGATTGTAGTGGGAAAGAGGACCAGAAGATTATGAGATAGGAGATTAAACTTACTAGTATGTGCTCATGCGAAATTCTTTAATGGACAACTGAATTGTCATTTTATTAGACATTACATTTAAAAATGATTTGTGCTTTAGTGCGACTCTCACCTGTTGAGGAGACAATGGAGAATGCCTGCTTCCTGTTGCCACTGAAGAGGCTGTAACTAATGCCCTTACGAGTGCCATCTGGGTGCTGAGCTTGAGTTTGAGCCACAGCTGTGCCTGGAATTTTCAACGAGAGCAGGAAAAAAGGTTTCTACCAACAGACTGTTTCAGTATCTTCAAACTTATGAAGGGATAAATATACTGAAATGAATACTGTAGTCTGATTCCTAAAATGACTGCCAGACCTTTTGAAGCGTTCTCCTGTATGCTGACATCTCTGGCATTTCGAGAGAAGCGAATGCCGTTGTACTCCACCTCCTTCACAAAAATCACCACCACTCCCTGTGCAGACTGAGCCGGACTGCCCTGGTCCATGGCCTCCACTATCAGTGTCCTCTGAGCCTGAGTTAGGCCCCCCAGTGGCTCAGTGGCCTGGATCTCCCCAGTCAGGGAGTTGATGCTGAAGCCTTTTACCGGCATGGCGAAACGGTAGAACACAGAACCATTTGCACCAAAGTCCTTGTCCTCAGCCTTCATGGTGGCTAGAACACGCTGGGAACGCCTGCTGGACACTTCAATAACCAGTGGATCCTGGATGAAGAAAGGTGTGTTGTCGTTGACATCTAGGACAGTGACTGTCACCTAGAGGAAAGGATCATATGTGGATTAAGTCTTGCTGTAACAATAAAAATTGTCTTCTTTACAGCTTTTCTTTTCAACAAAAGACTTTTAAATTCTAGATTTCATGTACCTGCGCAGTGGAGTTCTTGGGCGAAGCAGGTGAAAGATCAACCGCGAACACCTGAAAGCTGTAGGATGCCAACTTTTCCCTGTCCAGAGGTGCTGATGTGGTGACGACACCAGTGTTCTCGTCGACGGCAAACGCTCCATGTGCCTCTTGGCTAAGGAAATACAGGACCTTTCCATTCAGGTTATCATCAGCATCTTTTGCTGATACCTTGAAATAGATAACAAGTTTATGATTAAGTTTATTAGAAAAGAAAGACATAGAATTAAGTCAAGAGACAAACTGTGATTCTCTGCTTCTCTAAATGCACATTTCTATAGGACCTGCAGAACTTGGGACCCCTCCGCTGCATCCTCTGACACTTCAACAGAGTAACTGCTTTTGCTGAAAATGGGACTGTTGTCATTGACATCCAGAACTGTAACTTCCACTGTGACAGTGCTGCTGAGAGCTGGGCTGCCTCGATCCGTGGCCACCACCTCCAAAGTATGTTTGTCCCTTGTCTCCCTGTCGAGGCCCCGTGAAGTAGAGAGGGCTCCCGTGCTGGTGTGGAGGTGGAAATCTCCATCAGGGTCACCAGCTGCAGGTCATGTGACACAGAATTAAAAAAATTTCATGTTACAAAAAGAAAATCTTGTAAAAAATCTACATATCTCTACACTTGAGTCATTCATATGATGTGCTTTGTGCAGATATATGTGCCAGAACGAGGTGTGTGAGGTGAAAGCCCGCTGTAGCTGTAGGCAGAGCGTGTTTCAAACGCTGAAATAAAACATTAATTTAAAAACCTTTGTGTCTTCTCCTTACTTGGTAAAACTGACTCCACTCCAACACAACGTCAAAACAACTTCATATATCACTAATAATGGTCAAATCGTAGATACAATTTGGGTACAATTGCATTAATCTGTCAAGAACGTGTATATTGATATTTTAACTGTAAAAACAATATAATTTACTGTTTTACCATGACATTGTTATTTTCACATTCAACACACCCTGAGACACCAATTACATCTGTTTTGGCAAACTAAATCACTGTAAATCCATTCCATAACACACTTGCAGACAGGCGGCCCTGTTTCTCACCAGTGATCCTGTACACCAGCTCTCCACCAGGACCAGAGTCCGGGTCTGTGGCTTTGAGGAAACAAAGCTCTACTGGGCCTTGGTTCTCCGGTACCTCCAACCCATACCACAGCTTTGCAAATAGTGGAGCATTGTCGTTAACATCTTGCACCTCCACACGGACTACAGCCTTGGCAAAGTTAGGAGGCAACCCTCTATCCCTCGCGTATACTGATGGGAGAGAGAAATTATAAAGCATATCAGATGTTGGCTCCAAAAAATGGTTAGCACACCATGATAGCATGTAACAGCTCACAAGAGACTATGAATACAGAAATACCAGTGAGTGTGTAGTGGTCCTGTCGCTCTGTGTCCAGTTCCTTTGTGGTTGTGATGACCCCTGTCATGGGGTTGATGATGAAGCCTTCTTCTGTCACACCTCCATATGTCACTTGGCCATTTGAACCTCCATTAAGACACAGACAAGGCACAAAGAAAATGAATGGCTGGGAACAACACAGAACAAGCCTTTAGAAAAAAAACGCATCAAGTGCTATGTCGGCCGTGCCCAGAGTTTCCCCCGCCTCCTTCCCACATTCAGCTGGGATAGGCTCCAGCTCCCCGCGACCACAGCGGATGAAGCGGTAGACAATGAATGAATGAATGCTATAATGGATATTAATGAATATAGGATGGCAAAGAACAGCTGCTATATTATTCTGAAATCATTTTTAGACAATATCTGGAAACCACACATTATATTGAGTATGACCTTTTGGTTTGGGCTAATATGTTTTTTAAAACTACTCATGTGTTTATTCTCTTATTCTCTGGCCTTCCTGATGCAGGGATACTGTATTAGATCTATATCCATGGGTTTTGTCAGTTGGCAGAAACCTGAATACAACAAAAGCTGGACTTGGTTTAGAGATGTTACAGTATGTAATTCTATTTATTAACACACCCCAAATAATAACTGTAGCAGGAATCTAGTTGAAAAGTCATTCCGATTCTGTTCTGGTCCACATTTACCCCTGGCTTTTTTTTGTTTTGATGCTTTGTTTTGATGCTTTTCCTGATTTTATATTTAAATTATGTCCTTCATCAATCCCTCTTGACATAATTCACAACTCTTGTACTGTAAAAATATCTAAGATCTATACAGAAAATTGAGTTAGGTATCCTTTGTCTATTGTTTTCTAAACAAGGAATTGACGCAATTAAACTGACCTTGGTCCCGGTCAGTGGCAGTGACTGTCAGAACAGTTGTTCCTGGTCCTTGATTTTCCATCACATGGGCCTCAAACTCCGCTCTCTGGAATTGTGGAGCTTCATCATTCACATCAATCACCTGCACAGACAGCACCTGAAAGGTGGAAAGCTGAGGAATCCCATGATCCTCTGCTACAATGGTCAGATTGAAGACTTCCTGCTCCTCCCGGTCTAAAGCCTTTAGAATGGAGAGAGAGCCTACAACACAGAAATAGATTCAGTAAGCAGTGATTGAGAACTCTCTAAAACCTCTTGAGTAAATCATTCAAAACATGTATTGTTGGTCTTGAAATGTGTGTTTAGATTTTTTAATGAACATGTTGTTTTGCATACATGGGAGAGCAGTATTAATATTGCCACGAGGACTAGTAAAAACAAAACCCTAACAGACTGGCTTTATAAGAGTTTCCATAGTAGGTGAGAAAGCCTACGGCGACTTCACACCGGCTGCACCCATCTATTTTGGCACCAAAATGTGAATTAGTGCGTTGCTCAGTGATAGAAAAACCTCGTGTAAGAAAAGCCAGAGAATCCATAGTATGACAAACTACTTATTACCATGGCCTCTCTATAGCTTCTTATGCTATTTTTTGTACTTTATGAATATTTTTCTAGTTAGCATTAGCCAGTGTTTTCTGAAAATCACAGCAAATCACCTCTTTTCTGGTGTCAGTTTTGCTCCCACTGAAAGTGAGGTCAGCCAAAGGAAAGGAAATATGTATGTGTGTGTGTGCATGTCAGACAGATGGCAAATGGTCCCAATTGTACTTTATAAACGATGCAGCAGGCCAAATGCATACATTGTACACTGAATGTTGGCATTGTGAAGCTGAGGATCAGATGTTCTTGTGATATTTTGCACGCACACATACTTCAGTCAAACAGAAGCCAATCACATTCTGTACTGTTTTATCCTCTGCAGCCAGGACTGCATCACTAATATAGCTTCAATATCTCGGGATAGGCTTTAATGCAACTTTAATGCAATGCAACTTTACTTGAATGTTTCTGAACACGTCAAACATGTTTAAAAACATACAATCTGCTACACTGAAGGTCTTAATTTAACTGAATTTAATTTTAATTTAACCAGGTTGGTCCATTGAGACCCATTTACCATGACTGAGTGATTAATATTTTCATTTAATACACTGTTCATATCTATTTGGTTGTTTCTATATCAACAACATAGATTTAATGATAGAAGAAATTGTATGTCATTCATTTCCAGTGCTCTCGGACAGCATGAACAAAAATGTCAAAAAAAAAAAAAGCTAATCCTTTATTATAGATGTTATCAGCCATAGGCTTAACTCCAACAGTCTGTGAAACAAAGCAGAAATGAAATCACCCCTTTCTAAATACACCAGATACTTGACAGTAATGAAGTAAAGACTTTCTTCCATCTGGAAGATACATTAAGGTCCAACTTAAGGCTCTTAATCCCATCACAGGCAGACCTGAGCATGCCCACACCACCCAACTCTGATGACATTGAGATTGCACATACACATATAAGATATCAAAGGTTGTCCACATCCCAAATTGGTTCCCATGAACAAATATATCAAGAAAAGAATACCAAAACATTATTCATGTGAAACATTGCTTCTCTTGTTATTGAAAGACTGTTTATTAAAGGGGGCTATAAGGGTCATGAGTGTTTTAGCAGTTGGGACCCTGTAAATGTAATACTTCAGTCAGGATAATTATCATCTTCTGGAAAGTTTTATTCATTCAAGGGGCTTCTATGGGTGGGATGGCGATAATCTATCAATCATGAAATGCCAAAGAAAAAGTCATACTACTCCCACTGATTTAAATATTTCAAAGCAGGTCTGTAAATGGATGAAAAGATGTGGATTTTGCTCGATTGACTCTTGATGGAGTGTAAATCGGGTATTCATGGCGGATCTCCAGTTTGCACAGACCCTGTAACTTCATGGCAATACTACTATGTTTGAAGAAGCTGTGTCTCATATTGTAAATGCAAGCTTACCAGTGTTGGGATTCAGACTGAAGCGCTCTGCACTGTTGCCTGACTGGATTCTGTATGAAACTCTGCCGTTTTCTCCTTCATCTTCATCTCGAGCCATCACATACACAATCACATACCTTTAAGAAAGACACAAACAATTTTTATATTATATTATATATACTATTAAAACTTATCAAAGCAATGGCAGGATAATGCACAGAGAAAGCAAAAACAAGTTACAGGAAAACATTTAACTCACCCTACAGGCTGATCCTCCATGACGCTGACGGCCGACGGTGAGCTGAACACTGGAGGGTTGTCATTTTCATCTGTTACAAACACACGGGCAGTGACCGAACCCCAGCGCCTGTGGGACGGATCCACTGCCTGATCTGTGGCCCGAACCACGAGGTAGAGGGACGGCGTCGATTCACGGTCCAACTTCTGCCCAAGAGTAAGGACTCCAGTGGAGGGATCGAGGGTCAGGAGGTCAGGTAGCTCAGGCCAGTAATGTTCAATGGAGTAACGCAGCTCACTGTTGGGTCCACTGCCATCCTAAAAAAAAAATAATAATAATTAAAAAACAAAACAAACATATATATATATATATATATATATATATATATATATATATATATATATATATATATATATATATATATATATCAAAATTACTATATATATATCAAAATTACTATATATATATCAAAATTACTATATATATATCAAAATTACTATATATATATATATCAAAATTACTGATGGAAAAACAGTCAAAAACATTTTTATCATTTAAAATACATCTTGAGCTTATTGTAGAGTATTTCTTTTGTTCCTGTTTTATGATAACACATTGAATAATCATTATAAACACCTCAATCAACAATGAAATTAATAATTTAGTTTCCAACCTGATCCAAAGCCTGGAATGAATATATGGAAGCTCCTGGCTCTATATTCTCTGGGATCACAATGGTAACAGGATCTTCTGTGAACTGGGGGGTATGGTCATTGCTATCCTGAACGTTGATATCCAACTGCACCAGGTAGCTGCTGGGAAATGCCTGGGAGAAGTCAGAAACCTCGATGTGGAGTGTATAAGTCGACCCCTTCTCAAAGTCGAGGTCGCGCACCAGGTACACATCGCCCTTTAAACGGTCCACCATGAAAGTCCCATCTCGGTCCGTGCCCCCCACCACCAGGTATGTTACTAGGCCTTCCATTGTTGAAGATTCCTGTTGGTCATGTGTCCGGACAGAGCCAATGATGGAGCCTGGAGCAGCACCTTCAACTGTGTTCAGGATCATGGAGAGCATGTTGGATTTGTTGTTGGACCCAGAAGAGCTGAGAACCTGAAGGAAATGACACCAGGATAAAAAAAAGCTCATTCTAATGCAGTATTCATTGTGAATGTCTTCATACATTCAAGATAATCCAGATCATGTCATGCAAATTATCACTGTGAAAACTTTTCAATATCAAGTAAGAAAAAAAAGGGTCAAGGTGACTACCGTTCTTTGTATGTTATTGGATCTGATTTCACTTTGTATCCTGGAGGCAATAAAGGATCCAAGTCCATCCCTAAGCATAGCCTTGAGCTGTAGTCTGTTTCTGTTTGGTTGCTATTGCTATAATAACCCTCATAGGTTTTCTCATTGTGTGCGAAGACTTCCAGTAACTAGGGTTGATACTACAGCAGTCTGGCATTAAGATGAGAGTCAGAGTTTGTGATCTGTAACAAAATAATGAATGGTCTAATGGGAGGGAAAACAGTAAATTTCCCAGTTCAAATAATGCAGAACAATAAGTGCAGCCTCCATGTGCTGCAGTCTGGTCCGATGAGAAATAAATGCATGCTTAAGGGTTTTTGCCGCTCTGAGCATCAGCCTTTGGGTTCAGTGTTGCTCTGGGACAAATCAAAGAGCTCTGAAGCTAGAAAGCAAGAGGAAATTTTAACAAGCGAGTGTTCATCATCAAATAGATGCATGTCCCCTCTCACTTTCATTTCTACGATCTATTACGGTAAAATGGATCCCTCCTATGTTTTTACCAAAAATAAATAGCAAGGATTAAACTAGACAACAAGGAAGGTGAAGTTGACAATGTGCATAATTTAACCTCGTATGACTGCAATGAACGTGATGCTATGCACTAAAAACCACATGTTGCTGACTCGTACTTTTTAAACACAGAAACTACAACCACAGCCCATATTCTTGTCTGAATTTCTACTATAGGGATTTGGAAATCGAGAGATAATGAGCACTTTAATAAATTAAACTGACCATTGTGACATTTTTGCAAAGTATTTTTGCTCATAGAAGGTGACAGGGGGACTAAAGACTACAAAAGACATTTTCCAATTTATAAAATTTACTCTAGTACAAATTAGGATTTCAATTATTTTAAAACTCACTTTTAAACTACTGCAATTTCTCTTTCTTTTTCTTTCAACCAGTGCCCTTTTCCTGTACAAGTTAGACAATGTATGTACTGTAATATTTGAGGTGTATGGCACACTATCCTTGTGTCTGAATTCACTCATACCTAGGTGAAATGATATCTCATAATCATTATGTGGAAATTTGAGCTCACAAGAGTTCTTGTATGTGTCGCCGTAGCGAGTGCGTGCATGTGTCACTGCCTGCTCCTGTACAGTGGTGTATTCTCCTTCTCTCTGAGCGATTTGATGCAGCTGGCTTTCATCAGATCTCATCTGGGAGCATTTGATTCCAAGGTGCCTGTTTCCTCTCTGCCTAATCTCAGTATTGCACAAGCAGAGCACAGGCAAAATCTAAGGCAAACGTTCCTACTGTAATTAGCAGCCTTCTCCTTTTTTGAAATCACGTCACATAAAATCACAGAGCTCAAAGGTTGACAGTTAAAGCAAACCAGCATCATTTTCCATCGAAATACGTCTATGGCAGACCCCGCTTTTTGAATTCCTGATATTGTGTGTTGAAGTGCAAGGTTGACCCCCCAACAAAAAGTTCAGAACAATAACTCAGTAAAGACCACCTCCCTCCTGCAGCTCAGGGTTTCTCACCTTGAGTTTTGGTTACCCACTAACTTCTTGTGCAGGAAACACACACTAGTTTGGAGAGATGCTTTTGTTTGTACAGGCACAGCTTCAGTTTCTCTCCTTCTCATATTTACCTCCATTTCCAATTCCTTTGACATCATACCGTTCTTTTCACACACAGTTTGAAAGAATTATTCACAGCAAGGAATGCAAAAGAACTGACTTAATGCGTAGATGTGACAGTTTTAGGTTTGGTCACTTGAGACACACTAAAGTGCTTTGCAATGAGGATGGATGAGAGGAATTACAGCCTTTGTTTACCTGTATCTTTAGCGTGCATGTGGAGCTGAGGCCTGGCGTGCCACGGTCGGCAGCGGTTACTGTGAGGGTGTACTCAGTCCGTTCCGCCCATCTGAGGGGGGAAGCAGTTCTCAGCTCACCACTGGTCGGGTTAAGAGAGAAACGCTCTGCTCTGGGGCCTTCAGAAGATGGAACACAGATGAAGCTCAAAGTGAAGCTAAATGCTAACTTGAACGATTATAAGTGAACGTAAAGGGACATGCTAGAAACGTACTTACCCGATAAAGAGTAGTATATGGTCCCGTTTTCTCCTTCATCTGGGTCTTTTGCTGTCAAAGTCCTGAGGGCTGTCCCTGATGGAAGACCCTCCACCACCTACATTACAGAAAGATTGTTCATCTTGATGTCTTTCTAAAGTATGGATGATTCCTCATACAGCATGGGATTAGATTTTAAATTTTAAAATACAAATAAACTAACATGGCATGGGTTAGAACTGATTTGTCTTTCTCACCTGAAGGAGCAACTCCCTGTCCGGTCTGGTATGAGTGAAAATAGGCGCATGGTCATTTTCATCCAACACAGTGATGTGAGCAGTGCCAGTAGCACTACGTGGAGGCGTACCTCCATCTTGCACGACCACAACAAGCTGGTAACTGGACTGCTGCTCTCTGTCCAGAGCAAGGCGGGTACTGATCTCACCTTAAAAAGTAGGACAGACAGACTTAGACTGCATCACTTACAATATTTAAGGCGAAATGGAAATCTTCATTTATTTGACAAAGCAAATCCTGACAAAGGAAATCTCACCTGTTTGTGAGTTCATTTGAAAATGCCTGTTCACGTGCAGCAGCCTGTAGTTGAGACGAGCATTTAGCCCTGCATCTCTGTCGGTTGCAGTTACCCTGCCAAAGCCTGTCCCTGCCAGGAGGTTTTCTCTGACAGCCAGGAACACCCTCTCCTGGCTTAGTCTTGGGGAATTGTCGTTCTCGTCAGTTACAGTCACCCTGACTGTTGCACTGCCAGTTCGACCCACCCCTCCTGGGCTTGAAGTGGCCAGGATGGTCAACAGGTACATGTCTTTGACCTCTCGATCAAGAGAGCTACGAACAAAGAGCCAACCACTATCTGGTACAATGCCAAAACCAGCAGCATCGCCGTCAGGTCTGAGTCGGTAGGAAATGGAGGAGGAAGAAGATGAGGAGCTTCCATCACTTCCTGAAGCCTCTGTGTTGAGTGCTCGAACCTGGAGGAAACGGGTGTTGAGAGGTGTGTTTTCTCGAAGCTCCACACGGTAGGTCAGGGTGTCAAAGTTGGGACCTTGTGCATCTTGCGCTTGGATGTGGACCACAAGAGTGAAGGTGGAGCTAAGCTGAGGTGCCCCTCCATCCTTGACAACTACCTGAAGGTCATATCGTGGGACACTTTCGTATGACAGACTCCCAATCAGACGCACCTCTCCACTGCCCCGGTCAACACCAAATGTTCGCTGGCCAACACTACCAGCTGCCCCAGCAGAAACCAGATCGAAACTGAGCTGGCCGTTATGACCTGAGTCTTTGTCGGTGGCCTGAATGGTGTAGATAATAGTGCCCATTTTGGTGACCTCAGGTATAAGAAGGGATTCTGAAGAGGAAGGATGGAAGGTAGGGGTATTGTCATTGACGTCTGAAATTGTAATTCGTACTCGGCTGGTTCCATATGATGGAGGAGAGCCAGATCGTGCCTGGATCTCCAGCTCAAGACTGGAGCAGGTTTCATGGTCCAAAGGAAGGGCAGTGCGGATGGTACCAGAGGCACTATCAACTATGAAGTAACCTTCTGGATCTCCAGAAGAGATGGAGTATGAGACATCCTTGGAACCACCTGCGGGTAGAACAGGAAGACAACAAAAGACGTAAAATGAAATAGAGAAAGAAAAACACTGACAGGGATAAGGGATAAGTGTGGCAAAATTGCACGCATTGAGGCCTGAATCATTGACAGAAGAAACTCCAACAGAAGTAGTGAAAGCAATGATTCCTCACCTGTCTTGACCACAGCACGGACTACTCCTACTGCCGTCCCCCTGAGGACGCCCTCAGACACAGTGAAGAAATACTGGGCCTGTTCAAACACAGGGGACGTCACTGAGCCGCCAACCACACTCACATTTACCCTGGCATTGGTTGGTGCAGTCAGACCGCCTCCATCCTCTGCCGATATGACCATGGAGATTACTGTGTTGGCTTTGCCATGGAGTGAGCGAGACAGAGAAATAACACCTGTAGAGGAAGAAAGGTAAGTAAATGCAAATTTACTTTTTAACCTTCTATTTAATTTAGCAATAATCTATGTTTACTCAGCATGTGTGGATAAGTAATACAGATACCTGTGTCTTTGTTGAGAGTGAAGAAAGCAGAGCCTCCGCCCGGTACCGTGCGGTAAGTCACCCGGCCATTTTCCCCAGCGTCAGGGTCATTCGCCGTTACTTTTACCACGGATGTTCCTGGGGCACTATGGGTACTGAGACTGACTGTGTAAAGGACTGGATAGAAGGCTGGCCGATTGTCATTGATGTCCACGACGGAGACCCGGACTTGAACTACTGAGCTCAAGCCACCCTGAAAATAAAAACAATTGACATTAGATTAGATTTGATTCTAGATTTGTGCACTAAAATGACATTGCAGCTATCAAAGCAAATGAAAGGAAGCAAGCAAAGCAACCAGGGCAGCATGAGCAGATGTGGCACAAATGCCACAATGATCTGACCAGTCTACTGAGACAAAGGAAGACTAAATCATGACAATAATTCATTAGTTAAAACATTGCCTCCCAACCTTCCTACACTGTGTATCAAGAGTATAATATTTAATTTGCCTTCAATCCCTTGGTGAAAAGTGTCCAGCACTTGCATGCGAAGCTCTAACAATAGATTTATGTTGCACAGTGAAAATAGCAGATGTCTAGATGAAAGCATGAATTCTTTGTGGAAGATGCCTAATGTATGGATCCAATCAACTGCAATATGCATTGGTCAGCGAAGAGTAAAGTTTGCACTCATTAAACTGTACATGCCGACTCCTTTTATGGGTTCATAAAAAAAGGGACAGCCAATTGAAAAGGAACAAATACCAGATGAACTGGGAATGTGCTAGGGTGAGAGAGAAGACGAATCACAAAAGCTGGGTGGTAAATTATAGGCCTGAATTCAGTCCGGAGCTAAATTAGAATGACTGAAGTGTGAATACTGTTTGAACACTACTACACTAATTAATACAAATACTTCAATATTAATGGTTACGTTCAGTATATTCTATTTCTTTATATAATAAGTACACAAATCTTTTTTTTTCTATTGTGCCACGTGGAATTTTGAAGCATGTAGTGTGATTACTTAATGCTTTATACATGCTAAAGTCTACTGGGAGGATAAGAGAATGTGTGTAGTTGTGGTTTACGTAAGGCATCATGTAAATGGTACCTCACATTAAGAACTTCTCCAAAACCTTTTTGAATCTGTTTTCCTACTTCTTTACCTTTTTCCTTCCATACTCCCCATTATTTGCTCTGATCGCTTTGCCATGCCACCAGGTTCCCCTTGAGTTGTTTGAAGGCACTTAAAGAAACAGGATGTTTTCTTGGAACCTGCTTCTTTGATGAAATTTATTCTAACTTCATACACCTTTGGTTTGAATTCAGCTCGAATCTTTGATTAGGAAAATTATGTATGGAGCAAGAAATTTGTTTGGTCAAGTAGTAATACCGCTTCAAAATTATCCTTATTAGAAGATTTTGGTCATGTTCAGAAGCCTTTCTTAAAACATTTAACAGTTAAGGGCGTTTTATTTCCCTGCTTGTACTTTATGTTAATATTAAGACATAATAAACAAAATTATTTCCATTTCTTAGAGGTTAGGGTTTAAAGGAACCTACTCCATCCGTTGCAGTGACGGTCAAGTCAAACTTGTCCAATCCCTCATCCCGGTCCAGAGTTGTACGGGTGCAAATCTGTCCAGAGACCTTGTCTATGGTAAAGTGGGTTGGTGTTGTGCTTCCTGAACTGGAACCCAGGGTGTAGGATAGAGCGCCAAAGGAACCACGATCCTCATCTGTGGCTGACACCTGAGGGAGAAAAGGCATGATTTAAGACATGGATGGTCCACCGGTGCCAAACAGCCTGTGAAAGTTTCGGAATCCAAAAAGCATCCCATGAACACGCCCAGCAGGGAAGGAACTCTACATGAGAGACAACTTACATGTGTCATCGCTGTTATATACGAGCTGGGGGCCTTTCTGTTGTCACAATACTGTCCATTAATACAGTTATTTCACAGGCCCATACATCTGTCCAAATATTACACACCATAGCACTACTTGTTATGATTTCCAGGATGATATAAAAAAGTGACCATCTGAGATCACAGATAAGGTATGTTAACATACAAAAACATGTTTTGCCTCTAAAAACTGGTATAGAGACAGCGGGCGGGTGAGGGTTGCTATGGATAAAGAACTTTAGTCAAACAGGGGACAGGAGAGGTTTTTACAGAGATATTCAGACTGGTTCAGGGGTCAACAAAGACTACAGAATGATGGAGGGTGAAGTTATACAACCTGTATTCAACCAGCGTTTACGCAAGAGACAGACTGACTAATTTGAAAATCAAGTTTAGATGAACCTCAGACAAGAAACCTTTTTCTCCACATTTCTCCCACAAAGGGCTTAAAATTGTTTACATGAGGTCTCACAACAGGCAGAGGTCTTGAACAGACCCTTGACCTCATTTGTCTCATCTGACTAACATCTTTCTTTCAATTTCACAGACAGACACACATGGATACCCCCCCACACACACACACACACACATACACACATTGTATGCATATACTAAACGTATCGAAACAATCATAAATCCTTGCAAATGGGAAGTCTCCTCTGTATTCTTTGACAGCATTTTTTATACTGGTGCAAAACATTTTTTGGTGGCATTTATGGTCCTTGTTAAAAGCAGCACCCCCCTCTCAGATCTCAACATGCTGGAGGTGAGCCAAGATTAAGTAGGCTTCATGAAATTACTCTCTCTAACATTCATCATATTTGTCAACAGTGAGATATATGAGGAGTTTCATTTCCTAAAAAACATTTATAGAAGTTTCAGAAAAACAGAGGAAACTTTTTCCAGATTCTATTCTAGATTTTTGGCTAAATATATGTGTTATTTTGAAGGTTTGTTTTCCTTGTCATCTTTTGACCCTTATATTTCTTGTGCACATTCCCATATGTGTGATCATCTGATTGTTTTCACTTGTGATTTGTTCTTTCCTGCAGCTCATTATACTCCTTTCCTCATTCCCCTTTTTCTATCGTTTTCTTGGATGATGCCTTTAACCATAATCTAAGGTTCATTGATTATGGGCTTTATTCAATTTTTACGGACTTTTCTGATTCTTGACCACAGCTATATCTAACCTAGAAACTGAAACTTCACTTTTACTTCCTATTCCACTTCCAGTCTAAAACTAGGTTGTGACATTCAACTCACAAATCAATATCCTATAAATGGGATTGAAAAACAAAAAAACCATGAACTCAACAACAGCAAACAAGTTGCATTAGTTGCATTATAAAAATTTTGCATTGTAATAATTTTCTGTAGTTCATCTTGAAATGATCTGGATGTCATAAATTAATCCATAAATGATCCAAGATGAAAAGCGACTTGATTGAGAAAAGAGGTGATCACCTAGTTACACAGAAAAGTAGTTAAACGAGTAGCTCTCCTGGCCATCACTTGTTCCAGACTGCTGTAATACCCTCATATATCTGCTTCTTCAACTGCACATTCACTGCTTTCCCATTTGGTTTTCCCTTCTAATGAATTCCTCTTTGAAGTAAGAAATTGAAAAACAACAAAAGGCATCTGAAACTTCTCTGGTCACCATAGAAGATATCCAGACACAACCTTGTTCCCATCAGACTAACACATCACCATCACACAATCTACAGACAGGCAGAAATGCTGTCACCTTGACATACTACTCCTACAGGACATTAAAACAAGGGAATATTACAGCAGGGATCTTAATTGTAGCATTACCATGGCTAGACGTTTGTGGTTTCACAACAGGGGTCACTCTGTACCTCTTCCTGTGGCTAGTGTTTACAGCTGGGCTTTTGGATCATTGCTGGGATTTCCCAAAGAGTAACATTGTTGAGACTAACACTATATAAGGGATCTAGCCTCATGTGTGGCGGCTCCTCATATCACTTTGAGTTTTTGAAATGGATTAACCACCTGTGGGGATGGGCGCTGGATGGATGTGTACATGTTCACACATACACGGACACTCACATACATGATGACCCCGTCCTTTTCACTAAATCTAATTAACAAAGCTTAACGGCCCATGACCGTCCACCTGGATATAGGGTGACCTCATCCTCACCTTGGTCTTTGCTCCACAGAGTCTATAGATCAACAAGGAACAGCAAAGGCGTTCCCGTATCTAGGTATCACTGAGTTTTTTAGGTGTACTCTATATGAAATGCAGGGGTTGACCACAGTTTCTATAATATGTTCTGTACATATTTCAACTGGACAGAGGCTTATGTGCAGACTCACTAAAATTCAAAATCCCTTCACCGTATGGTATGGATTCTTCATGGTGTAAAAATATTCAACACAAACACGTTTGTAATAAGAAAAGGCTTATGCAAGCACATTTTCCTGGAAACCTTGGGAGCTGTAAAATAAAAGCTATGATGATTTGAGTTTTTCTGTTGCAACACACTACATAAAGAACAGTGGTTACATGGTTCCAGACATGAGAACCTCAGCGGAACATAAAAAAGATGCAGCGGAACAATACAGACACAAAGATAAACACCCAAGGTCAGAACACATGAAAGCATTGCCAAACCACAAGCGTTTTGAAATGCATAGCAGTAGAAAATCGCATCAAACCTTCTGTAAAAACAGAAGCTGGTAAGGATCAACTCTGTCATCAGTACATTTTCCTCCTGTCAATCCATCTGACAGCACAGCACCAGTGTTGAGTTCACACTGTACAGGCCAGAAGGTTGGGATCAAACCAACAAGTCAATCCAATACCACAAACACCCAGTTTGCTACACTCTCCTCCACTTACATTGTATATTTCAAATAAAGAAAGTAGCACAGTTCTTATCCAATAATGTAATCTCATGAAAACAGAGACTTTGACTTGTCTTCTTAAATTAAGAGATCCGTTGGCCAGATGAGGGTGTTTGTTGAGGAAGATTTCCTCCCACGTTGGAGTCTCGTCTCTCTTCCATGACCAGCCAGCCGAGCATAGCTCTAAACACCTTTTCCTCATCATCATCATCATCATCATCATCATCATCATCATCATCATGATAAACATTTCACTGCATATCCACTTACAGAGGCAGAAGCTTACATTTCTAAATAAATAAATCTCTCTTGTGCTCATTTATACCCATGCGTAGAGCTTCCAAGTTTGTGGATCTTTTACGATAAAATCAACTTTTGGATACGAGTGTATGGTCTATGGTGGAGTGTTCTAGGTGTTACAATGTGTTTTTTCATGTTTTAGTAACATCTTAGTTGAAGCGGACAACTGAAGAACTTCTAAACAACATAAATTATGGTAAGTAATGCAACATTTACAGATAAGAGTTTCACTTGTTTCATTGAGGTGGTTCGACAGTCATGAATCAAAAAGTAATAGCTGGCTAGGAAGAGCAGAATGCCGAGGTTAAGGCTCAAATTGGAAAATGGTTTGTGGCAACGCTAAGTAAACACAGGTTAAGGTAAATGGACGAACCGGCACAACAATGGTCGTTGTTGTAGCAGAGTTCTCGTATCCTACCGAATGGGATCGCACAATTTAAAAGACAGAAGAGAAAGAAAGAAAGAAAGAAACGCACTTTATTTTCCCTCTCGGGAAAAGCATGTGTAAAACAAATTTGCTCAACATGAAAGGCAGTGAAAGAATAAAAAACAAAGGGCTCAAAATTATATACACTCAAATATAATGAACTGTTACAGAGAAACCCCTAAATAAAAAAAATCTTGCAGGTGGTTGCTAAAATTAGTAATATCATTCAGCCAATCCGCCTGTTTTCAGTCTATATCACGTATTAGGAACACTGCTCAGTTTTCTTGCATGTAAATAATAGCACACATTAAACTCTGTCTGAGAACTGCATCATTTCATTTTTACTTTGAAGATACAAACTGGCATTTCAATGCATTTATTAGTGGAAAAAAATGGCCACACTTTTCAGTTCATCATCCATCAGTCAACTGAGCTTGAAATACATGAAGCATAATTTGTTCCAGCATGATTCCAGCAAGAGATTTTTGTAGAGTAATTTGGTTTTCCTGTTGTGTGTAGTAAATTTACCAACTACTATATATCTGCTAAAAGAAACGGGCTCACGCAGCACACATCAGCCAGGTAGGGAATATGTGAAAAACAGTCATGAAGAGCGTGCCGAGTATTGGATCCAGCCAGGACCCGAGCTCGGAGCTTTTTGTCCGTGGAGGGCCATTCATCCCTGGCTGGGACAGTAGAGGAGCAATTACTCAAAGGAGCATTAGCAGAGATCCAGACCTCATCAGTCATTTGCTTCCCTCGTCTTCACAGCCACTCTCTCTTTCTGTCCCTCTGCCTTTCAACTCTGTTGTAGACTGTCATTGTCCATCTTATTCTCCCTCTGTAGACACATGGGGTGGATGGGTCGCCAAGGATCCACTTAGATCACAGACACACACCAAACCTTTCTTATGGGCAACCTGATGCTCACACACATCACCCATGGTCATCTGTCAGTAGTGTTTAATTCTGCAGAGGAGTGGTCTCCTGTCTATAATGGGGTGCAGATTAACAGGTAGTGGAAAATTATACCAGTGGGCCAACATCTGCTCGAACATTTATAAAATCACAAGAGTGACTTGTTCCAGGTTTTCTTCATTCTATGCTGGATTACTTTTATTTTCTGTCTTGTCCTTGTTCACCCCTTCCTTTTCTGTTGCGCTCACGGCTCTTCTCCCCTTTGCTCTACTGTATCGCTGCTTCCCTTTCCTCACCTCTGCGCTTATCCTCTCCAGATGTAGGCGCTGGTCCAGGTGGATCCAGGGCCCTGCAGTTTGTCTCTGTAAAACATCATTTAGTGTCAGAGCGAGACGGCACACGGATTCCCGGGTGCAGCTGCACCGGCTCTGACTTTTTATAGTTTCCCATGAAAGAGAGGGTGAGAGATTCTGTCGACGCTCATAGCAAAAGCTGCTCAATGTAGATAATTGTTTGGGTTAAAAATGCTATTTCGATGTTCCCAAAACATCATCATCATCACCCTCATCACGTGCGTATAATGCTGTACCACTATGTGCAGAATCAAAAGGTTATTCAAATTTATTACAATTTGGATTTTATTTTAATAGATTCTGTCATCATTTGTACTTGTAGTATTATTATTGTGACTTATTTGACAGACTTATTTTTATGGAAGCCATTGTTCCAGACCTCAGAAATTAACATCATATTAAGCTATGAAAACTACATCCATGCTATCATAAACCTGAATCGTCCTTTTAACTGGTATCTTGTAAAATATGGAGACAAACACTTGCTATTGTTTGCTGCTCTCTGTAGTCGGCGAGGTGGCCGAGTGGTTAAGGCGATGGACTGCTAATCCATTGTGCTATGCATGCATGGGTTCGAATCCCATCCTCGTCGGTCTAGTCTTTAAGCAATTTCCCCCTAAGGCCCCCTATTTGCTGACGTCTCATTGAGTACGGCTGGACACGAGACTGAGACCAGACACAAACTGTCAGATTGAAAGAGGCCATTCTAATGTTGGTGGATCATATAGAGAGGGTTTGTACACCGTATGTGATGATGAACATGACAAGCATTGAGAGGTGAAGAGATTGAAGGATTATCTGAGGGGTATTTTAAGAGTTAACAAGGATCTAATTTGTCAACCTTTTGTGTGTTTTTGCTGTGGAGGCTTCATAAGGTCACATTAGCATGTAATTCAGCATGTTAATGGCAGACAGAGTACAGGTCACCTCTACAGGTACAAAGTCATGACACAGCTTTGGATAGTTCATTAACATCTCTGTAACACGTACATAGATATTATAAAAATTGCAAGATTCTGTGAATTCCTTCAGTTCTTTTGTTATTTTAAGACTAAATTCTGGCCTGGCTTAGAGAGTGCACACCTAAAGGAGGGACATTTATCCGAATGCATCATTATTTGATAATCGCACATAAGCTTTTGCAACAAGCTGAAGGAGGAGTCTGGATTTCGAGGCAGTAACTATGATGGACTGTCAGATAGAGCTAAAAGGTTCATTTAACTTTGCTGATCTTTTTCCACCAACACATTCCTTACGCTCTCCAGTGGGCTGCAATACTCACATGAAGCATTTTAGACTCTCAAAATCAATGTCTGCCTGCTTTTGCAGATGCGATGAGGCACTATGGGTACAATTAAGATATATTGCAGGGAATGGGAGAAGGGAGGGGGATGTAGGAGGGGAGGGAAATAGTTTGGCAAGGGACAAAAGGCTGTATTAATGATAACACAAGACCTTGAAATGGGAACGAGGAGGACTGAGACTTCACCTCGCTTCTCCTTCAATCTCCAGTCCTCCCTTGTCCACCCCTTTCTCTTTAAGAACCCCCCACCCCCACCCCCACCCCTTTCCTGTCCTCTCCGTTGCTTGTTCTTTCACCACCCTATTACAGCAAGTGCTTGCTGTCTTTCATGTGGAGTTCACGGCTGGAAGTGATTTGGAACATCAAACCACCAAAGGGAAGAGATGGGGAGGGAGGTAAAGGAGACAGAGTGAGAAGGCTTGACTTCTATATTTGGAAGAAATAATCTCAATATTAGTAGTGAACATAATGAGGGCAACTAAAAGTGCCTCTTTCTGTCCCTGACAAATGTATGTCCTTTGCAGGACATATTTTACATGATTCATATTTAATGAGAAAAAAATAACTACACCTAGAATTGGGATTTCAGCCCATGGAGTTTAACATGTGGTGCCTGTTAGGAAGTTTATCTTAAGGCCGGATTGAATGTTAAAAGACACAGGAGCCGTTGTTCAGGTGTTTTCACAAGCCTGTTCCAAAGTCACACGATTAATGTCTGAATCTTGTTTGAGTTTCACTATTTCAAGTCAAGTGAATTTGTTTCAGACATACTAAAAAATGTTTATGTTTTCCTTATGTGTCTTTTCATGTGTAAATGAAAAATCTGGTACCATTAACTCTGCGTATCAAGAAAAAAGCTCTCTCCTTCCCTGCAAAAGGACATTGAAGAGAATGAAAGGGATGTCAGATAAACAGCTAGTTACAGGGATGTACAGTCACAGAGGAACACAAAGAGGGATGACATCACCTGACTGGACTCTGAAGGGTGATAAGAGATGCAGGGGATTGGATGGTGGTGATCCTATCCTCCACAAAGCTGCAATGTGGCATCTCTTAACTCGGGTGTGTGTTCCCCTCCCTTCAAAGTAAAGCACTGACTGACAGCTGACATAATGAGCACAGAAATCATACATATTTTTGACTCTTAAATATTTATAGCCATTTGAACCCCGGCTCTTCATCTGTGTCCGAAGGCCTCAGTGACAGTCGCTCTGGCTGGCACAGCAGCTGCGAGCAACAGATCTGCATATCTGTGAAATACCTGGGGTTTTTGTCGCTATCTGCTAAGAGGGAGGCTAATGAGGTGCTCAAGGTCTCCTGTCAGAATAAAAAGGGTGAATATACATGTTCATCACCCACAATCGTGACAATGTCAGTGTATTCTAAGTTGTAGACACATATTTTAATGTCACAAATGTTAAAAGCAGTATGACCCACAGTTGAGACATCAGCTGGAGAACACATTTGTGTTTTAAAGTATGATTATGAAAATCAACAATGTGACCTTGAGACTTTATAGAATCACGGCATTTGAGGAGCAGCAGCTCTGATTTATATAGTTTTGAAATATATTGCTAAATGTGAAGGATAGGATGGTGAAATAAAGTGAAAAACACACATCAAATAGTTTATGACGAGGTGGCCGAGTGGTTAAGGCGATGGACTGCTAATCCATTGTGCTCTGCATGCATGGGTTCGAATCCCATCCTCGTCGGTCTAGCCTTTAAGCAATTTGCCCCTCGGGACTGCTAAAGGTCTATCATATAAATTGAACGATGCCTGTTCAGATTTTGCTCCAGAGATTAAGAGAAAATAGTGTTGAAGGACCACAGAGACGGACTGCAGTTGGACATTAGACAGTGCGACACTGTGTGAGGCTGAGCTGTTGGCTTTCTAGATGAATGAGGGTGGGAGTGATTGAGTATGAGTGGCCCAAGGTTACCTCAGAGACACCACTGGGTTATTTCAAATCCTTGTACTAGACAAAACATCAGAACATGAGTAAGAGGACGCATCTGTGTTTCTGCTGCACTGTTTCTCCTTTCTCCTAGGATGGGGAAAAGTGTTAGTGTGTGTGTGCGTGCGTGCGTGCGTGCATGTGTGTGGATAAGAGTGATATTGGTGAAACTATATGGTCTGTGGGAACTGGTTGAATTTTCACTCAGTCCCTGGAGGGACTGAATCCCAGTGTTTTATCCTATAGAAACATAACAAACTTGGAGGGAACTCTAAGAGCACATATCACACATATCTGTACAAAGGTAATTTTAAAGTCATACTATGACATCGCCATGACCCGCTGCACTCTGACTCTGATTGGCTTCGTTTGACAATGATGTTTCTCAGTCGCTGGAAAGGGTGAAGAATGAGAGAGTTTGACCTCAAATGTCATTTTCTCTTTTTTATATAAGTCTCTGAGTCTATAACCTGTTTTAAGAGTTATTGGGAGTTTGGACCTGGAATTTGACGGTTAGCATGCTGAGACTCGTGACGGTTTACTATAGTATTTTATCTTCAAAGCATATTTGGGGTTTTTTGGGGGGGGGGTTCATGCTGGAGAAAAAGAATATCTTCATTTATTCTGATAGGCATTATTTAGTCTGTCTAACGTTTTGACTCCCATTCTGTGTTTGTACGCTTTATGGAGAGACACAATCGTGATGCTAAGTACCGATAATTCTATTTGTGAGAGAAAAAGGAACGTAAATTATTGTAAATAATGATCAGTCATCAGCAGAACTGCACAGACTCATCAAAAAGTTTTGAACCTCAACCAAAATTTTTGGAAAATAAGTAATCAAATACTCTGATATTTACATTTTGAGTTGTTTCTGGAAAACAATGCTTTAAATAATATACTTAACATCAATACATTAGTCTGATGATAAAGTTATGATGAAACATTTTTATGGTTCGAATTGAAATAGAGATACACACAATGCCTTCTAAACATGCGACACAAAGGTTCAGGCTGATCCCTTTTGATTGCATGGCTTTGCTCCACTAAACCAAAATAGTTTCTGTAAGCCTTGGTAGGCCTCCGCCCATTCAGTCATGCTTCCTGGATGGAATCCCATGGGACCTCCACAGACACTGTGATACAGTCAGCACCAACACTGAGGACAATAAAACTGAATTATCTCAACAGAATAATGCAGAATCATGATTATCTGTATTCTGGATTAAGTTTAAACATATTTATTTCACATTTTGATGACAAATTCCTATCCATTACTGTCCAAAACAATGCACATCACAAGAAAGAAAATATTTGTTTTATGACATTTAAAGAGTCCAGCAACCCCTGTGACCCACGAAAGCAGAATAAGCAGTTCAGAAAATGAATGAATGAATAAATATATAATATTTAAGATAACATTCGATTCAATCAATCATCTTTAATTTATAAATCTCTTAATCACATTGACAGATATTTCAAATCGATTTTAAGAACAGAGAAACCTAAATGAACATTCCAGATCATGTACAAGCGACAGCGGCGGGAAAACTCCCTCACTGAAGAACAAATTTCTTGAGGACCCAAACTCTGGATCCACCTTGACAAATTGGGTGGAAAAGAAATACAATGGGGGATTATTTTTTTCATCACTGTCTTTTTTGAAAAAGTAACTGACTGATAAAATGCCAAAGCAACTTGAGCATTTTTGATGGATTAAAAAATCAATCAAGTCTTGTTCTTGGGAGTTGCACAACAAACACAAATCACTGAAAAGCCGCATCCAGCTTCCCAACACTCCCAGCTCTTCAAAACAAAGCAGATAAAAATGGCTCATCCAGCCAGACAAAGGGGTAAACTCCACATATAATTTGTCATTGCCACAACCATTCTTTGTGAAGATCATTCCTTGCCTACAGCAGTGCTGGTTGTGGCACTGTTGCAGGTTGCCAGATGGAAACCTTTAACTCATAGCCTTATTACATTATTTATCTGTTACTATCTCTGTCTAGGGGCTAACAATATCATAAATCTAGCTAAACTTGACTTAAAGGATTCCATACTGATATGTTTCCAATTCAAACTAAATCACAGGTTTTTAAAGCAAATCAGACTGACTGAAAATAACTCCACTTCTGTTGAACATCAGGCTTTTGTAGAGGTTTCCAGGCTAGTTGAAATCTAATTTTCTCGATGTAAACATTTATGTTTGAGCGTCGACCTGTGAACCAACACACAAGCTATGTGGGAGGTTCGCACTAATGAGACAACGTGTGTTTCTCATTGTAACTGAGCTCAGCTTTGTTGGACAGAAATTAAACCTGGGACATGTCCACATGAAAAGCAAATAGTAATTTGACAATATTAGTTTCAAGGATGACTGTTAACACAAGCTGTGTGTCTGTACGCGTGTCCACGTGGTGGTCAAATCAAGATGACTTTTAAAGGTCAAAGGTGAACTAAACTGCCAGCTGGGCCTCTTGTTTCTTGACCGCCGGAGATGGGTTTTTGTGTGTGTAAACGGTCACCCTTGACCCCACGGTTGAAGAGAGAAAACATGTGGCAGCTTTAATCACAGGGAGACACAAATGAGTCATGTGACACTGCAAAATTCAACAGAGTCCATCTATTTTGTTTGTTTTGTGTATACGTTAGTTAAGCACACAGAAGAAATTCAACCAGTAGCATCAGCATGCATGTGTGTGTGTGTGTGTGTGTGTGTGTGTGTGTGTGTGTGTGTGTGTGTGTGTGATGTTTGTGTTTCCTCAATCTATACTCTTTATACCTTCTCCCTCTCCTCATTGAGGTCTGCATCTCGTTTCGGGTCATGCATCCTCTTCCTCAGGAAAGTGATGGCAGTAAAAGCAAAAGCATCCAGATGTAAACCCAGACCCAGGGATTCTGGGTTTACATCTGTTGTATTTCTATGGTACTTGTTGACTGCAGATACAGAGCATTCAACTGTTTGTACACAGGGAATTTAAAAACAAGTTTGTAATCTCTGTGTTTTTGGGTGAAATTAGTCACATCTCTGGTAAGGCTACACTCTTTATACAGACTTAAAGCCAGTTCAGAATGAATGAGTTAAGTATTGAGACCTGCATATGACTGCAGCTGTAGTATCACCCTCTTTTACTGGAAAATCAAATTTAAGTGAAAACTAATTTAGACACAAGAATTACTCTAGGGGATTTTCACTTACAAAAATATCTTGAAATAATTGAATTACAAGTTTTAAAATAAGATTTAAAAGACTAATTTGAAGGAATTCTTATTTAGGGGAGAATTAGGCTTCTGGCAATTTTTAACTGACTAACTTAAAAGAGCTGCTGCTGTGGACTTGAACCAGAATATGGCCAAATCTTATTCACTAGATACCATACATGACCTGGATCATGTGCATTTTACACACTTGTGCATGACGATGGAAACGCCACAGCTAGCAAAGCTGCTTATGTTGGACCTGTGATGGACAATGGAGCTAAGTTGATTTTGCTGTTAGGAGTAATAGACAGATATGATGACTGGATTAGCCTCTCGCTGACCCGAGTCTGAACCACAGAGTCAGAGATGGGTCACTCCACTGTTGAGAAAAACATATAGAGGCTCATTTGTCTGCATTAATGCTCATTAGCATCAGGGCTGATGGCAAGAAACTAAACACAGTTAACAAATGTAATGTTGAGAAGGTCAAACTGTCACATGCCTTAAAAAACCTTAAAGCCACATATGTTTGTTTCTGATTTAATTATTAGTAAATAATGTTAAAACGCACACACGCGCACACGCATGCACGCACGCACACACACACACACACACACACACAAATTGCACACTATGCACTGATGGTGACACACAAACTGCTGAATGTTCAACTTGCAGTCAAGGCAATCACATCTTAATGAATTCTATTGATTAACTTTTTTCTGCAGGATGTTCAAGAGCCATATACATTTACAACACACACACACACACATGCACACACACCATGTCTACATTATTACATAGTTCTGCGTAATTGAGCCACAGAGACCCTAAAATCCTTCACATGTTTTGTGTGGAGACAGGATATTAGACACTGTGATTACATATTCACAGGCATCCTGGGGGGTAAGAACAAGCCTATCCTAGTCAAATTCATTTCATGATGAGGTGAATATGGTGAATATGAGGATGTGCTGAACAATACATTCCTGATTCCTAAAAACCTGTTAAATCACTGCGTGTTTGGACCCAAGCCTCGTCCCAAATGTTTTGCAGAAGTGGCTGTCAGGACTTTAACTTAAGCTGCTAAAATCATCTTCATCTCACTCTCTGTTGTTTTTTTTAACTCCTCATGCTTTTTCATCACTTTCTTGAGAGAGAATTAAATTTAACTGTTCCTTCGGGTCTGCAAATTTCTCCCTCATTTGTTTCTGCGTTGCTCTGATTTCAACACAAACAAAGCTGGTTGGTGTGGACAGCGATGGCTCAGCCAGACAGCGGGGAACCGACCAGATTAAAGAGAGCACCGGATGCCTAATAAAACCCAAAACACACTTGTTAAACCAGGTTGTCAGTGATGTAGACCATCCATTAAAACACACATTCATGTGCACGAGGTTAGAGCCCATGTGCGTAGCTTTCCTCCCTCCTTATCAACCCATCCTCCATGGCTAGCTCAGCCAGTTGGAATTTCCAAGAAAAACAGGTTGGCTAGGCAAGATGCAGCCTTGGGGTCAGAGATGCTGCCAACTCCTGCAGGGAGCGAATCAGGCAGGGATGAAGGAACGTGTAAATAAAGAGAATGCAAGAGAAAAAAGATGGAGAAAAGGGTTAGTGTTGCACACCAACAGGCGTGTGGAAATAAGTCTTAAATCAGCTGCATGTCCGCACTTCATCAGTCAACTCACTGGGAAATGGCTTCTCAAAATAAAGACCCACTACATACACTGTACAGAACAGTAGTAGCTTCAAGCACAAACACTGCTGACATGAACCGGCCAGACGGGGCCTGGACTACAGACCATTCCATAGTCTCCAATAAAAAAGCTGAAAAAGCACACCGCTGGTATTTGAAGAAATGCTGAATGCTTAGACAGTCGCTCTATTTGACTGAATGTTGGGAACCAGAAAGTCATAATTACTGGATCAGAGGAAAAAAAGCAAATATAGAACAGGAAAAAGAATAATTTAAAGCTCAATAATCTTCACACACAGAAACTTTGCTTCAAAGAAAGAAATAATGAGCCTCGAGCGACTGCGATTAATTGAGTGGCCTTTTCTATCTTCATCACTCCATTTTTCATGCTATCTGTATATCTGCCGCTTTCATCATTCACTCAGTCTCTCTTAAGTCATTACAAAAGAGAAGAACTGCACTGATGAACTCATATAAAGTTTAGCTCATTTACATTTCCATGTCATACAATGCCTTTGGCTCAATCAAAGAAAACAAGAGACTCGCAGCAACAACATTCCCAATGAAGTCCATATCTTGGCGGATACGCTAGGATGCACGCACGGTCATGTGAATCATGACGCACCTCTATTTCATTTCCAGAAAGAAAGGGAGAAAGAAGGAAGTGTTAACAAAAGTCAGGACTGAAGGAGATGATTAGGATGATACAGAAAGATGAGGTGATGATGTGTCTGCAAAAGTCCTGGAAACAACATGTGTCAGGAGGGATGGAAATTGTTAGGATAAGAAGTGTGTGAAGAAAGGTGGATAGCAGGGGAGGAGAGTGGGAGCTGAACTAATGTGGTGTTTTGGAGATGTGAAGCAGAGGGGATAGATGGAAAGCCAAATAGACTTAACACTACACCAATAAAGACTGTGACAGACTATCATATAGTATTTATGGTCTTGCTTGAAGTGCTTGTGATAGAAAATAGGAATTATATTCCGGTGGCTCTTCTTCAGATGTCAGTTGTCTCTTCTGGGATTAGTTTCACCCATGAGGGAGGGAAGGCCAGGCGATGAAAGTTGAGAGGTTTAGCTGGGAGTTAGACAGCAGATTAGCCTAAAGTCACGGGGTAAACAGACCTCCAACGCAGTAAGCCAAGGGGTTCAAGTTGGAGGCACTGGCTAAGATGCATTAAGCCACGCAGTAATGGGAAATGATGGGGTTTGAGGTATCACATGGCTGGTCACACTGAGGCTGCCTGGGAGAGGGGTTGAAAGGAGGTGGTGCACTGGGGGTGGAGCAGATTTTTGATCAGATCAAAGCTGTGTTTGAGTGGATTTAGGATTCACAAAAGGATGAAGGGGCTCAACCAAGGATGAGGGGAGGGCAGATACCTGAAGATACAGTAAAAAAAAAAAACATTTCAAAGAGGTAACACCAGCCCAAATTTTGTTTTTCTGTTTCCACCAGTTATTACTTCAAATTGGTACCATCAAGGAAAATCAAGCGTACATCTTCAACCTTTCCTCGAACGATATTTCTTCCAGTTTTCACCTGTTAAGACAAATTTGCATCTGCCCTCCCTTTAATGTCCCACTACCAAAAGCAGCTCCCGCTAATGCCTCCCCTCTGTTTGCTTACCCTTAAATGTATTTACTTGACCTCCAAGCGGCATCCTCATGATGATGTTTTTCCCACCCCATAAGTCCCCCCCCCCCCCTCAGCTCGGTTAGCAGCCTCGTCAGGAGAGTTCACCATCAGCAGGGTCACATTCAGCATGGCTCAGCACTTCCACGAGAGAATGATCCAGGGATAAGAAAATGATGCGGGATGGGAAAGAAAAGACGAAAGAAAAGGAAGGATGAAAACGGCAGAGGGGTAGAAGTAAACGAAGCTTCGAAAAGTTTTAAGAAAAGACGTTCCTTGCTGTAGTTAAAGTCTGTTGTTCTGCTTTCATTACAGAGTGTTGACTTGGCAAAGTTCCTGTCCCCTGTGGACTATCTACTACATTAACACCCCTCCCCCTCCAACCTACACACACACACACACACACACACACACACACACACACACACACACACACACACACACGCACACATACAGTATTAAAGAGAAAGTAACATCATTGTGGAACGGACGATAACTCAAACTCCCAGCATGCAAAGGTTTGCCTCCATGTAGCTAAAAGTTAAATGTCTCTCCTTTGTTTCTCATGAATGGAAAGAGAGTGATTGCCGCAATTTGAAGGACGGACAACCAAAAGATACCGTTTAATGCTGCCTCAAGTTCTCCTTACTACAAATCCCTAAAAGGGAATTGTAATCCTTCCATCCATCTTCTTGAAAATGAGATTGTAATCATCTTATCATCAGCTGATTATCCACTTTGTGCGTCACTGGTCTGCCAGAGTCTATCCCAGGTGGCTCAGGGCAAGAGGCGGGAAACACCCCAGATAAAGCGCCAACTCGTCACAGGCCCATTGTGGACATTTTTTCCCATTTATTTATATTATGGTTTTTCACGCAGGGTTCGTCAAATTAATGTAAAATACAAAACACATTTTCAAAACAACAGATAAACAGTTCTATTTTATTTCTATCTTCTCAAATATTCTGTTATTAACAACAGTTTTAGAGTTGCTATAGTGATTAAATATCGAAGGGGTACAGACTGAAAACCTTGAATCACCTTTAATTCACTCTAATGGCTAAATTTGCCTTTTATTATATGTGACTGGACTATGAAATCAAATGTCTTGGATTTATCTTTGTGAAACACACAACCCAGCAGTGCTGCAGCTGATGCCAATCCTAGTATGAAAATATTTGACATCATCTGGTCCTAATGGACAGAAGAACAGTAAACAACCTTTTTGAAGCAGGGAGAACTTTGATAAGCCTTCATTCCTTTCTCACTCCAGTTCCTGCCAGGTCTTTTTATCCCTTTATTTTTCTTTTGTCTTTTGCTTTCCCCTCTCCCCCGCCCTCATTTTCTCCATACTTCAGTCAGTGCCAGTCTCTGTTCCCTTTGTTCTCCACTAGGTGTGGCTGGTGACAGAATGCTAGGGGGTAGGAAATTCAGGCATTACTCCGACACTGCTTCACTGATTCGCCGCTTTGATAGTCTTGCTAATCTCCAGGACTCACTGTGGCATACACTGGCACAGATCTGCACAAGCTGTGATACGCACATGCATAAACAGGCCTGAGCACAGAACCACAGGGAACAAAGGATACAGATACAAAGTGATTCAGGCTGTCTGGATTATAGTGAAAGCAAGCTTGATGATTAAGACATAGAGAGAGTTCTAATGTGGACACAAATTACAAAGATTTCTGTACAAAACAATGAGGGAAAATTTGATCCTTCCTTCAGCCCTATGCATTAGGCCAACTCATATTAAGGCTTAAAGTCAATCACCAGCTGCAATGTGCCTTTCATTAAAGAACTGGCTACACCTAGATCCCTTGCTGCGTCTTTCGCCAGAACTGTGAACGAAGCAGTGTCAGGTTCAGAAAACCAGGAATGAACAGAGGCTGGATAGACACACACCCAGATGCAATTGATTATTTGCTGATGATAATTACACATCTTCATCGTCTCTGATTGTAGGGTCGGAAACCAAAACTAAATTCTAAATCAAAACCGAGTCCAAGATACCAACAACCAGGTACCGTTTGGTTCTGCTCATTGGTTCCTAAATGCTTCAACCCTTTATTGAGGCTACACACTAGCACGGATGTATGTAGGTATCGTTCAGGAACGCTCCATGTGTTGCTGCTTCAGATACAAGCAAGCATCCATTACTAATGCCCCAACAGTATGATGGCTGGACTATGGGGAACAGTAAAAAAACGTAGCTTCTCTTCAGAAAGTCGGGTCAGATTCATTATTTAAAGCAGTACAATGTCAATCTTAATGACGAATCATCAGCCAGCTCTGCTGGCACCTTGCTAACAAGTAAGAGCTAGCAGCTATATACTGGTATCATTGGTCATAAATGGGAAGCTGATCAAAGACACTATCTGAGGAGTGTAAGTCATTATCCATGAATGCGATGTTATCGTGTCGTGTGGATAATTAAACAACTTGTCATTTGAAGTCAAAAAGCTTCAGTGTTGCATTTATCACTAGTGCTCTATCCTAATTAAAAACACTGGGCATTCATCTGGCCTCAATTCAGTTTATTTGACAGTGGAGACTGTGTTGTCTTTGACGTCAGAACAAAGTATAGAACAAATACAGACGTGCGTTTGTCACCAGAATGCAAAAGTATCTCTCTCCAATATAACCGAAACTGATTTAATTAGCAGATCCGTTTTTATTCATTAAGTATTTTAGAGTTTTTCTTAATGTACTCAGATGTGGACCAGCCACTACTGCGGTTCCCCTTTCTGCCGCAAACCCCACCGAACCAGCATAAAATTAACACCTCCATAGATTAAGATTTCACATCATATCAAAATAACTCAGCAAATATTAAGATGCTAAAGTGACATCACGGTACTACAGTATTTTAATTTCATTATGTGTTGTTTTTATATCTTGAAATTGTTTTTGGTAAGTCTTAGGGAATAGTATTTTCGTATTTAGAGTAGTAATGGACTTTGGATTACCTCAAATGGCCATTAAAGATTAAAATTTTATAAAAAAGCGATTTACAAACATTTCAGTTTACGAACGATCTCTTTGAATCAACTGTATCTTAAATAACAACAACAAACATAATAGATGGTTTCTCTCCTCCTGTATGATGTACTTACAATTAAACACAATGACAAAGAATGACACGACGGACTGAAGTGACTCAATTCTAATCAAATTTAGAGCTATTATTGTGAAAAACAGACCAAAATCATGACTGAATTGGTTTTATATGACACAAAATGATAATAGCTTGAAGTAAAGTATATTTTTAATGTTACTATATCAGTGCCAATGGAGCCAAACCTTAATTAAGGACCAAATGCGCAACAGCTTTTGGCAGTATATAAGTATAGATATTGAATTCTCTGATTTCAACCCCAGAATGTAAATTCTGTTTGTGTGAATTTAAAATGTATTTACATAGTGCACCACCCTGCTCTATACTATTAAAGATTGCACAAAATATAACAGCTATATGTAATTTAATTCTTTATTTTGTCTTATTTTATGAGCTGTTTTGATATCAAGGCCTTCACTTGATCTCGATGAGCCTTTACATGATTGAGCCAAAAAATCTAAGTGGAATGAAGTAATTCTACATTTACATGGTGCCAAATGCTGTGATTACATACTATATGACTGAAAGTAAAACCAGCCAGGAAAATTGCACACAATCAACGTATCATTGCTGCATGGCACTACAAGAATATTTTCATTAGCAGGGTCCCCGGGCAAGATTTTAAAAAAACCAACCAAACAAAAAAAACTTCCAGGCAGAAAATTCATCTCTGCTAAAATTTAAGTCCTTTCCCATTACCTCTGGGTTCACTTTTCTTTGTGCATCTTTCTTTTACAGCTTGCAGCGCAGAGACCTTCTAGGCATTCACAGGTAGTCTGCAGCCCCTCCACTTCTGTAAACAAGGCCTCAGGCCAGATGTACGGTTGCTTTCAAAAGCATTCATACCCCTTGAAGTTTTCAACATTTGTCACGTTACGACCACAAACATAAATAAATTAAATTGGAATTTTATGTGAAAGGCAGACAAAGTGGAGCATAATTTTGTAGTACAAGGAAAATTTAATTTGAATTTTAAAAAAAACATACAAATAAACAACTGAAAAGTGGGGTGTGCAAAAGTATACAGTGAATATTTTGTGCTTAAATTTCAGCGGGAATTCTTTTGGGGTATGTCTACCACTTTGTGAAAAACAGCTCAAATTCAAGTTAGTTTACATGGAGAGCATTTGAGAATGGAAGTTTTCAGACCTTACCAAATATTCTTGATTGGATTTAGGTCTGGCCCATTTAATATATAATGAATATATTTTGTTGTAAACCAAGGTGAACCTCCATCCAAGTCTTTTGTAGACCCCAACCGGTTTTCTTTCTAGATTGCTCTGCATTTGGTTCCATCCATCTTCAAATCAATTCCGAACACCTTCTCTGTCTCTGCTGAAGAGAAGGACGTCCAGAGCACGATGCTGTGTTCAAAGTGATGTGCAGTGTTAGTTTTCCACCACACATTTCAGTGGAAAACTAAGTTCAATTTTGGTCTTGTCTGACCAGAGCACCTTCTTCCACATGTTTGCCATTTACCCCAAATGGCTTCTGCCAAATTTCAAATGGAATTTCTTATGATTTTCTTTTAATAATGACTTTCTTAGTACAGTGCAGGACCAATGTTTGTTCTATGGACAGACTCCCCAACCTGGGAGGTGGATCTGTGCAGTTCATCCAGACTCACTATGGGCCTCTTTGGCTGCATCTCTGATCAGTGCTCTCCTTGTTTGTGCTTGATGCCTGCAGGTGGTTTCCACTGTGACTATTGCATACACGTCCAGTTTGTCAGCATTGTATTCAAACTCAAGGGGTATGAATACTTTTGCAAGCCACTGTATTAGGTAATGTCCCATTCAAGAGCTACAGAGGTAGTCAGCTGTACTGGCATGAGTAAATTTGACACTAATGAAACACAGCCAAGTGGGGAACCATGCTTTTGTCATAGTTGAGCATTCTCAAATGCTCACCTTATATGGTCTTTAAATGAAACCATATAGAAATGAGAGGGCAGGAAGCCAAAGAAGATTCATGCTGTCCATCAGTTGCATTAGACCACCCGCCCTGCGGCCTTTGACTCACTTAAACATGAAGATGACTGATAGTACTTGTGAAAGCCCTTACCTGTCCATGAGATCTCAACTTCCAGAGGAGACAGGACACAGTAATTTCATCTGTTTTGCTTGTGTATTTAAGTCCGAACGCAGAGTTTCAGGTCTATTTTTTACAGGTTTTTTCTGACTAGGGGTGGCATAAATAAACCAGTTTCACATTGATTATATTTCTTTAATTGAGACAAATCAAATACTGAAACTTGATGAAGAAAAAAATTGTCATCCTTTTCTACATTTTTTTTCTTTTTTCTTTTTTTTCTACGTACAAGTCTACATTTGATTTTAACGGAGACCTAACACCAAAAACATTACCAGATATAACTTTAACAGCATATAATGTGTACAAGGACATGTGTACATATATTCATATAGTTTATACAGTTTACTGTGTAAGAAAAAATAATTATTTCTGTATGCATACAAATCACTAAATTTAACTTACTAAACTGAGTTAGCTTTGCCTGATCTTTCGACTTTGAACCTAACCTTGATTGCTTTCTGGGTTAGGAGTGGATTTCCAGTCTCTTGGACCGGATACTGAAGTGTGAGACAGTATTAGAAGCGAGACAGGAAATGATGCGATAAACCAGGAAGTTGCCTCTATTGTTAGGACCAAAAACGGAAGCTCTGCTTGGAATGATATGCTGAGGAACTAAACGTCTATGCAAGAATCAAAGTAGAAACCACATGGAGGCATCAAGCACACACTTCTTCATACATTTTATAATGAGTTGCTAATTTATAAGAGAAAAAATGTACTAAAGAAAAAAAAACTAAAGTTGATATAATGCATTGTTGAATATTTTAAGCCTGTATTTGTTTTAAAATATTTTGATTGATGACAAAAAAATGTTTCCCTAATAGCTTGAGTGCTATTAACATTCCTCCACGGCTTGTAATGAAGAAGGGTGGAAACCCTGAAGTCATAGCAACTTCAACAACAAACGTTTATCACTACCGTGTATAAAGCTCTATGTAGCTCAAACAAAATGTCAATCCTATGAAGAAATACAGAAAAAGTGATCACATATACAAAGAAAATCTAGGTGCAACACATTCAATAGAAAGCTAGATTTTTTAGGATATTATCATTGATCTATGTCAGAGTAATATGTTACATGCAGATATTTGGGGAGTTCACGTATGAGGGATAAAAACCAGGTCACTAACAGACATTCTCATTTTCTAACGCCATGCATGAATCTTAGAAAGATCCCACGCAGAATAACGGTTGTCCTGTTGTTTACTTAAACCTCCTGTTCTGGGTGACAACCCAGCAGTGACTCTGGTGTGACTCAACAATCGCTGTAGTTTTCTAAAACAGATTTCACACCTCTCCTCCACAGATTTAATTAATGTTTTTTGCAGTAACGCCCCAGGAGAAACACACATTCCTCGACTCTGCTTTCCAATGTGTCGCTCTTCCTCTCATCTTTTATGTCGCACACAGGAAACAAGTGCCGACAGAAACAGAAAGTGTTCATGTTGTAGAGCACTGATTTTTCTTAAACCTAAGCTGAGCTTAGACTCCCATCAATATCCCTAATTCTCTTACACAGACAGGAAAACAGACAGGTAGAAAATTAACTGGCATACGAGGCGTGAAGCGTTCAAGTGGCTTCAAGCAATCCATACTTTACTGCATTGAGCACGCTTATTTTCCCTAAAAGAGCTGCCAGACAAGCCTTATTATTAACAAAGCCCAAAAGTGCGGTTGTCAATCAGAACATGGCTAAATGAGATATTTGTATACCACCCACAGTGCCAGAAAAATTATGTGTGCACATGCTAGTGCAAAAATATTAACGTGTTTGTGTAAATGAGCACACCCCACAGTGACAACCAGGCTGCACAAGGCATCAGGGAATAGGTATGAAAACCAATCTCGAAGCAATCCAGCCATGACTAAAGCTCTGAAAATAATAAAGAAGAAAACCGTTGCAGACAGAGGCTGGACGTAATAGGCCTTTCAATGGATCATTATGGGAGCCGACTCACTGGGGTACACATCTGGATTACTCATACGGCTTTAATCAAACAGCTGGCCACGAGTACGACCGGTTCAGAAAGAGACAACAAGGTTAATGTACATCAGTTTGATGGTTTGCATATGCATTTTAATGTGCATCTTGTTCAGTTTATTTCACACAGTAACGTGAATGATGTGCAAATGTATGTTTCAATAATGGCAAAAGTCAACTCTGCAATTAGAGATGAGATCCCTGATGTGGTGGTCTCCTCACTAGTTACTATGGTAACACAATAGTCAAACAAAGAGCTGCCCTGCTCACAAGAGCTTTTTGGCAAGAACTGGGTCATATACAATTAACAAATATATTTTATTCCCTTTGGTTGGTTGTTTAATTTGGTACCACAAGGATTTAAACACTAACAGGAAATTTGGGATTTCTTTCTACAGGGCCCTGAAAAGACATCTGACACACATTAATAAGTGATTAACACTAAATTTCATATTAACAAGTAAATCAATATTAGAAGAACAACACTCCATTTAAGTTCTGTGTGTTTGAGTGAATTATTCCATCTTGATCAATCAGTTTTTGTATCGCTTGTTCCCTTTATTCTTATAATCCATGGAAGAGTGGAAACAGTGAATAATAACAACAAATTTGGTATCAGTTTGCATTTCAACCCTTGAAAAAGTGTTTTTACTGTTGTGTTGACAATAAATAGCCTATTATCTAACACCTTGTCACTGCATGCCATAAACTAGGGCTGAAACTTTCACATCCAAAAGTCTCTCTTGGAATGGGGCTCATAACTGGCGGGATGAGAATTGAAAAAAGCTTTACTGCATGCATTGGACTTTCTTGACAGGCAACGCTCTCCTCAGACCCCAAATGTCAACCTCTCATCTTTATAAGAGGCACAGAGCCACAAGGAGCTGTACGAGTCGATTTGTCATCAGACTCTGGGAGCAGGACAAGTCTCTTTGAAGCAAGGACAATTCCAGGTAATGCTTTCTGATACAGTTAAATTCAGAGTGATGGAGATAATCCTTGCCAAGGCTCGAGCTACATTCAGTGATGCAGGTGCACTGTGAATAACATAGACAGATGCTGCATTGAGTGGAGGCGCTGTATAAAGATTCAGCACTGGTGCTTTCATGCCTTGAGTTTGATTTCTGAAAGGTGGTCTTCTGAAGTGCACCTTCATACCAGCACATGATCAATAGGCCTGTAAATTTTTTAGCACTGCTGCTACAGAGGATATAAAATATTGCAGTGACAGACTGAAATCCAACCTCAAGGGAGTATGGAGGGATAGTGATTGCATGCGGAGCGGGGTGAAGTAACACTAGAGAGCCAGTCAGCATTATAAACTACTCTATCAGTCACACTACACCAGTGTTTGTATGGAGAGAGAGAGAGAGACAGAGACGGGCAAGAGAGCTTGTATTTATATGTGTAGCTCAGCCTAAATTGGTTTCCCAGCTGATTTTTATTGATCTCAAAGTTGGACTGTGAGTGATCATTCGATAAGAGGAGGAGATAAACCAAATGCCGACTTCACCATCTTATCAGTTGGATACCTTTGTCTGTCTATACCCACATTACACATCAATAAGACTGTGATTATACACACAGACAGAGGGGATTCAGGAAGATTACATACTATTTTTTTTATATAAACCATTACATAGTCCAGTTTCCTCTTCAACAAATGATGACTAGACGCTTTGATCACTCCTTTTCCTCCCTCCTACACACTTACAAACACTCGTCTCGGCTCAGGCTCCACATAACATATACATAAAACAAACTCAAACCCAAACATGCCTGTGAATGCACTTAATATATACTGTATGTACTTCAGGTGACTTCTAATGCAACCAACTGCGTGGAAGCAGACCAGACCTAATTTACGATGGGTGTTAAATGACAGCTGGGTATGAGTGACAGGAAGCTGGGGCTTGAAAGCGGGTCCAACTTTATGACAGCAGTAACATAATAGGTTGTATTTATGACGAAGAAAACAGATCTCCAGTCAGCAAGGAACTGGGAAGATTAGGAGATTAAATATGGACTGTTTTAAGGGAAATTCTAGCTCTGGTTAAACTTGGATTGTATTTTTATAGAGGTTATAGCCATCATTTCTATTGATTACTATCATAATATTTGACATCGCTACAGCAAACTCTGACAGGGCAAGAAACATAAGCAGTTAGACGCATCGTTATCCAAACTTTACCTCATAGGAAAGCCCGCAAAAAATTAGGAGCACAATATCCAAGTAAAAACTTGATCATGAAAAAGCAAGATGAGGGGGTGTGTGCAGCCCCCTTTCATGTCAAAGTATTTTCCAATATGTGGACAACGCTGCAACCCTCTTAACCCGCATGACTCTGCAGCCCCCCCTTACTAAGGACATTTTTTTCAAACAGGTGGAGATTTGTGTGTTGAAAGTGCAGTTCTGGAGGTGAATTTTCTTTGCCTCGTTGCTTAGTTTTAATGCTCATTGTTGTTATTCTTCAGCTAACAATTCGCAATCGCGCATTCAACAATGATGACAGATGAAGCTCAACAATAGCACTTAAAAATAGTTTGAAATTTAAATTTCAATCTACAAAGTCAGTTTACACAGGAATTATGACCATAAAATATAATCAGTAGATCAATTTAAGACAAAATGGCGTTTAAAGTGTTTTTAAATGGCAGAATTATGTAACAGGATTCTTCGTAAAGTCTGTGTTACCTCCGTTTACGTGAGAGAGGAAGACCTGACAGATGGCTTAGGGTCCTAACTCACCACCTCGCGTGAGGAGTGGGCCGCAAATCCATCGCTCACCTCAATCTCTGCTCCAGGTTCAAACCTAGACCCAATCAAAGGGATGGATAAACCAGACACACACGTGGATATTTGCATACATCTGCTAAATCTATCCCTTAGGGGAGAAAGGTTGGAGAGGATGAGACGGACGGAGAACTACGCTGACATAATGGGTAGACCCAAAAGCAGAAAAGATGAATTATTTTTTACTTATTTGATGGAGATCAACATGCTCTCCATTCCTTGTCCTGACTCTAGCCTCCATGTCCCCTGCAACTGTGAGCTGTTGCAGATTCAAGCTGCTAATTGCACTTATTTCCTCACAGTTGACTCGCCCTAGAGGTGGCCAGTATTAAACTGTGTGCCAGATGGAGAATACAGCGCAGGGCTGAGATCATTGTTGATAATTCCCCTTTTCCCACCGTCTTATATACGAACAGTAACACTGAGTGATGGAACACGTGGGACCATTCGTGTGCCTTTGTGTGATTGCTTCCAAGTGTGTGAGAGGAAAACCCAGAGAAAATAGGCTTAAGATGAGCAGCCTATCATAAATTAGATGTTTTCATTCAAAAGGACATTTGTCTCTTTTAAAGAAATAAAACTGCCAATAGAGAGAAAAGTTGTACTGAGGAGAAAAATTGACATCTTGTAAGGAAATAATTAGAAGAATAGTGATTTACTATCATTACTCAACTACTGCAGATGTGCAGCCACACCATCCACAGTCTGCAGTCAGAGGGGAAGGTGTGGGTGTTTAAGGAGGAGGGGAGGTGTCTAGTGTGAATATCATAGCTATAATTGATGCAGACACTGCAGTGAGGCTGAGGGGGGGGGGCACTGAACGTGAAAACAGGGTGGGGTGGGTTGCGTGAGATTCTTACCTTAACCCCAAAGACCCAACAGGGAAACACAACACAGAACCATGTGTATACAATGAGACCCTGAGGTTTACTGCGTGTATAAACACACAGCGCACATCACTGTATAAGGTTCCTTCATTACTGAAGTCAGGCATGTCCAAGTCTGGCTGAGCACAAGTACAAGAAGAGACAAAGTGAGGAAGAGAAGCAAAAATGAGGAAAAAGGACAGACCCAGAGATCCAGACAGAGGTATAGACTATTTAAAGTCCTATCCATAGTAAATCATAGTAATAGTTCTCTTTGAAAACTCCTATAAGAAGGGACCAATGGTGGGACACCGCTGGCCAGTTTAATAGCGCAGATTAAATCTCTCTAGCTGAACTAGAAGTGGATAGCTCTGTTTCTATAGGTCTGCTGGAACCTGCATCTCAAATTTCCTCTATCCATACAACTCTACGTATGTCTGGGAAAAGTGAGTCTGTAAACATCCATGTGCATCTACATACTTTTCTACATCCTTTTTGTCAAGATCCATGCATCCACAGGGGGGCAGTGAAGTATTAAACGCTTCAATAATAACAAATAAGATAATTTTCCAACATGGTTGTGTTGCAGCTAGTAGGCACAAAGCGGCAAAAGCAAAGTAACTGTTATCGGCAGTGTTCCATCAAGTCTCGTTTCACTTTCTCTTTTTGTTCTTAATTGTTTCTGTAACCATTTGTCTTGCGTAATTGTCAATGCTTCACTCAAACATTTCCAGTGGGTTTGGTCCATTCCATCTGTCTTAACCTGTATCCATAAGCTGTCTTTACATCTTCATATCCGTCTTAAATGTAGAGCATCAATGGGCCTTAACTCCCAAGTCACTCCTAGGTGAGGGGATCCCAAAACTAGTGGGCTGTGTTTTGTTTTTCTTGTAAAGAGATGCAGAATTAAACCAGGAATTCAATCCCAACCCTTCGAATAATTACACAACCTCTACCTCTTGAGTCTACTTATTTCCTACAACCCACAACCAATAGAATATTTTATATTGTGTGCTAATTTGGACAGACAGTAGCCATGGCAACTGAATGTCAATGAAATCTTTGCTCTGCATTCTTTAACATACAGCCCTCTCTGTCCCAAATGCACATACATTTGGGTGGAAGTGCAGCTAAGCTTTGAGGACGGAGCTGTCAGTTGTAATTCTGTCACAGGTGTTGGGACCTAAAGGTACCTTTGTCTCTCACACCTGAGAAAAGCCACGACTTCTGACACAGTCATCCTGTTTTGCCCGATTGAGCTCCACCCTCAGGCAGAGGGTGAACCCCACCCCTCTTACTCTAGCTTTCCAAAAGTTGGAGAGCCTGATGGATATACCAGACAGTAGCCTGTGTTTACGCCCCTGATGAAGGTCTCCTCCACCGCTCCACCCAGCAGTGGAATCCAAAGAGTCTGAATAAGCCTGGGGACAACCACATGAGAGGAAAGCAGTCTTGCGGCCTTTTTGGTACCGTGGTTAAAAAACCAGCTGTGTGCACGTGTGTGTGTGTGTGTGTGTGTGTGTGTGTATGTGTGTGTGTGTGTGCGTGTGTGTGTGTGTGTGTGTGTGTGTGTGTGTGTGTGTGTGTGTGTGTGTGTGTGTGTGTGTGTGTGTGTGTGTGTGTGTGTGTGTGTGTGTGTGTGTGTGTGTGAATATATGCTCTCCAATGAAGGTGACCTCTCGATGAACATGATTACACGAGCCTCTGCCTTTATGTTCATAAGCAAACGTGCATGTGTGTCTATATATGCATGAATGTGTGTGTAAAGGTCGGCTGTGCAGGAGGGGGGGGGGGGTAGTGAGCACTTATATGCAGAAATGAGTAAAGGACTGATTTACTATGTGTATAATTGCCACAAAATCCTACTATCTGGGCTGTAGAGCTCTGTTGCGTCAGTGGGTGTCTTTGTGCATATAGGCAGATTAATGGAACACCCAGCACACAAATTTGATGCAGACCACCAGTATTGCATGAACCGTGCACACCAAGATGTCAGGACAAAGAGAGCACAAAATTAATCAAATGGCTGGATAGGAGCCTCTTTGCCAACACACCTGCATGCCTGTCCATCTCATTTTCATCTCTCAATCCACTCTTCTTTTGTTTTTGTCATCAAGTGCATGCTTTCTATCCAGGCTGAATATTTTAAAACCTCAAGGTTAGACTTTCTGCTAGTGCTCATCCTGGGTTCCAGCCTTTGGCATTAATTTTGTTCCCCTAGCAACTCAGCGTAACTCATTTGATATGGTGTCCAAATACTTTGTGGTTTGTATCACGCCACGCTGACATGAGTTGAAAGAAGGAGAGACTAAGCTCACACAAGTACATCTAAGTTCTCAAATGTCCAGATAGCTTTGCCAGATGATCATCAAACTTAAAACCGTGATAATGTTTACCTGACTACCGTCCTCCAAATTAGCAGAACGAAATAGCAGGAGGAGGAAGAAGAAGAAGAAGAAGCCAAATCACTTCATTACACAGGGAATGGGCTGAGTGGTACTAAACCCATAACTGAAACCAAAATGAGATGGCATTAAAAAAAAAAAAAAGGCTGTTGGGGAAAGAAAACGCTTCCAAAAATAGGAGAACCTGTTTTGTTTTTAGAAATAAATTCAATCTGACTGCAGGATATGAGTTACACTTAGTAACAAATTGTCAATGCCAGATTTGAAAGGTTAAAGTCGGAACTGTCCACCTATAATAATTGGATTATTTTGAATGTTGCCGTTGCTATACGGACAGAACTCATGTCAGCTCTGCTATGGAGACAACAGCGTGGTTGGAGCAGCAGACGATTCTTGTAGCAATTATGCTCACTCAATAAATCTTCCCAGCCTGCTCGGGTAATGCTCCTCCATTCAACTTGCAGAGTTAAGACAGATCCAGCTGAAACACCACCTCCACACTCTTTGTATATTTTTCCATTCATCTCTGTGAACATTTATGTGAGCCAATGAACTCATATTGGCAAAATTGAAACTAGCCGCTACAGAAATGAAGTGAGGGTGCACGCGGAGTCATCTTTGCTAATGTGGTAGTTTTACATGCATCTTTTTAGAAATAAAGCACAACAAATATCAGGGGAAAAAAAGTTTTTTAATGTAAAATATTAATAACTACAGTAGCTGAAAATTGCTAGTACCAGCAGAAGCAGATAAATAGACATCAGGTCCAACTTTCCATGCAAGGGGATGAAATGTGTTTGTGCGACTTCCCTCAGTGAGTCACATCTGTAGATTGATACCAAAGAAGATCCAGAAAATTCTGTGACCTTGTAGCTGAAACTATAGCACGTAGTAAAATCACTCTGTGAGGGAGTATTCCCTAAAATCACATTTTAATTCACAACACACAACCTCAAATCCACAAGGTGTGTTCCTGATGTACAGTTCTTTAGTTGGAACAGTGGCAGGCAGGATATTTTGTGAAAAAAATGGGTGCTAAACAGAAAGTCCCAGGAGTCTTAGAATACCTGTGAGTGTTACAAATATGAATGAGCAAAGGGCATTTCATTTTTTAATTTTACCTGTAGAGGATGACGGATTATGTCATCTTAGAACCGTACAGTCACCTAACTTTACTGTCACCAGCCTAATTCAACATGTTCTCTCTGCAATGTCTTTTCCACAGAAAACCACCTGCTTTAGAAAGAAAACATGAGCCAAAAACCGGACTCGAAGCATCGGAACAAGTCCTGACTCTTTAGAACCCTACAAGAAGCATCTGGAGGCGAGGCTAATGTGTAAAAATGGAGGATGTGTGACTGAACTAAAAACAGGAAGTCTGCAGGGCAAATAAATATAAAAGAATAATCACCCACGGAAAAAAAGAGAAAGAAAGAAAGAAAGAAAGGACCCACTCTATTCTGTGTTGTAGCCCCCCCCCCCATTTGCAAGTGGGACCCTCCCTCCTCCCTCATATTTCACAGACAGGACTGGGATGGATGGGGCTTTCTGGTGGCACTCGGGATTTAGAAACACCCAAATTAACACACAGACACACGCACACACGGCTGTCCTAACATCAACATGGACCTGCACATTGAACATGCTGAAACACACACACACACACACACACAACAAAGAGACTGAAGCAGCCTGTGAGCTGATTGTTACCAGATGAGGGGGGTCGTTCATCCACCCTCACTGACAGACAAAAGATTGCACTTACTTTTCCCCATCCTCTATTTATGTAAGAGCGTGTGTGTGTGTGTGTGTGTGTGTGTGTGTATGTGTGTGTGTGTGTGTGTGTGTGTGTGTGTGTGTATGTGTGTGTGTGCGTGTGCAAAAATGAGATATTTCAAGCATGTTCAAGTAGTTTTGGGGGAAGGGTCTTGTCACTCAGATGAACACCCCCCCCCCCCATTTCTACATTGGGAGAGCTGGCAGCTGGCATGTGTGAGTCCCATTCAAATCGAGTGACATGTTTAATGAGACAATTAAGAAAACAAAGGATGCGTTTAGAGTCGTAGTTGGAGGCTTTTCATACTTTTTGGGTGAGCGTGTGCACACGTCAGGATTATCTACTGCATTAAAAGAGACAGACGGAGGGAGCTTGTGGAAGCAGCAGCCCGGAAAGTTTAGAGCAAATCTCGTTAGTTTAGATAATCAATTAAAGAAATTTTCAAATTCAAACCACCAGGCTTAAATGAGTGCCGCGCCAGTCCACTTGGCTCATGCATGGAGCATTTACAGTTGTGGGAAGCAGGGTGTGCATTACCTCAGTTTACCTCCAAGCAGAAGCAGATAACAACGACTTAACACTGATCCAAATGCAACAGAAACATGTGGTTTCTTTTCACCCGGCAGAGGGTCGTTAACCTCACATTAAGTCACACGTTTGGTGTTGGAAAATTATGTTGAGCTGTTACGCACCGACACCACTGTCTTACAACTACGCAAACAAATTGCACACACATGCACATAAAACAGGAGAGCTACATATTATTCTGGCCTGTTTTCAAAAAGGTAGAACATTTTTTCCCCTGCATATTATTCCTATTTATAGTTCAAATTAAGCATTATGAGTAATTACATTTATGACCTGGCCAGAAAAAACAAATAGGATTAAATGATCATATATTTGCTGTGTGAGAGGCAGATTTGCATCATTGCTTATCACACGTTACAGATGGCAACCCCGCTCCCCACAATTCCCTCTGTCTCCCCATCACTGTCCCCTCCTCCTCTATCTTCCCTCCCTGTGGTCCTGAGTGTCCTGTTACCATGGTTACTGCTGAGCGATGGTTCCAACCCTTTGAAAGCGTCATGCCTTCACTACCACACACACACACACACACACACACACACACACACACACACACACACACACACACACACACACACACACACACACACACACACAAACACACAAACAGACATGCTATCTGAGAAGTAATGGCAGTCATCCCTCACATATGTGAGTATTCAGAAGACGAGTCTTCCTGCTCTTCTCCGTGACCAGTTACAACAACATGACCCCAATCCCACCTTGACAGCAATGAAGCATACCTTTGGAAGGACGATTCCCCTGTGTATACACACACACACACACACACACACACACACACACACACACACACACACACACACACACACACGCATACAAGTACACATACAGATGCAGTCTGCACATACAGCATTATGATTTGATTGTTTTAATTTGGAAAATCAGATCAAGTCTCCCCATGGCAGCCATTGTTATCTCATCAGAAGCATTTCTAGTAAAGCCTCATGGTAATTTGTGATACCATTCTCTGTCTGCTTGTCGTAAAAGATAACGTCTTTGTGCACAATGGAGAGAATGACAGCGTAAGAATACTGAAAAAAGTCATTTGTCTTCCTTCCCTCTCAATCTCAATGGAAAATGTGTGTTAGAAGTGCTGCATTGCTTGTCTGACCACTCCCTGTCTGCTCCGTATCCAACTCTCCACTGCGTTGCTCTACTTCTTTTGTAAAAATGTGTGTAAATGTGTGCGGAGGCGAAATAGAAGAGGGAAAGAGCCTGTTTCAAGGGCGTATTCAGACAGATAGAGGTGAAGCCACACATTCACTCACCCTACAGTAAGCATTGATGAATTGGCTTAGCCCCACCTCCACTGACCTGCATCAATGTCTCTCGTTGCCTTGGTAACCATCAGCACCTCCACCGCATCCAGCATTCACTCTCACACCACATGCAGGCATCCTTTTCATCATTCCCTCTATTCCACACCATTGCAGGCCATCTAAATTGTGTTGCGTTCTCTTCTTTGAGCTATTAGGTGTTTATTTTCAATTCATCCGTGTTGTCGCCACAAACTCCATTATCATGAAATATGCACGTTTTATTGCAGAGCATCAAATTCATTTCAAGAAGATGCTGTACATCATAAAAATATGTTTTTAACTGCCATTTACGGCAAAAGTATAATTGTGTGATTCCGTGCTATTAAATTTAATTTCATTATCCAGTATGGTACCAAAGGGCAATGATTTTTATCAGTCAATTGCAAAGAATTATCATCATTGCATGCTTCATTATGACGTGTGTTGTAGAGTACACATTGTACTACATATTATTCACAAAGTAAGCAGTATCATCTGTTCTACACTTCCTGTGATCTCAGCCCCTCCATCTGCATGATTTGAAATTACCGTTCTATAGATAAGAAACAAAGGCTTGTGAGAAGAAAATGCCCTTCGATGGATTCACATGAGGCCTCGTATCCGGTTCAGATCCGGCTCTTGCAATCAAGCAGCTCCTCTATAATCATCCCCTGAAGCAATGTACAAAATGCTCTCAACGAACCACCAGTGTTGTGGGTGTTTGCCATTGTGCATGTGTCCGCGTGTTCATCAGTGACCCATGGGCATGCACACATGTGTTTATATCTGCCTTTATTTGACGTCACTGAGCAAGCCAGCAGGGTTACCACCTGTGATGACCATGGACAAGCCAACAAACCCCAGTATGCCAACCTGAGAAAAAACAGGTTCTCCAATCATTAGTAGACAAATAGAACAGATCACTTTTTTAAATTCAGTCGCCCATACTCATCATTTCTGAGAAGAACTGCCTTGACACAGAAAGAAAAAGGTCTTCTCTTTCATCCCCCAACCAACCACTCCTACCCAGTTGCCACAACATTCTCTGTCTGCTGAGCCATGATGTGAAAACATTAAGAACTGGTGAGTAAAGACGGCAGTAAGACAGCAGATGCCAACATTTACAGATGCTGTCACAAAAGCCCTACTGTCAGTTCATTTCAAGTCCTTAACAGGAGCAGTGAGACATCTTCAAAAGGAGCTGAGTACCAAATTGCTCCAGGCTGAAGGTTGTCAAAGACATATGTTGCTGTTAACGGGAATGCAAACATCTTCTATCTATGTTCTCTTCACTGTACACATATCCCATCATAACACTTTTTAAGCAAGATGGATGTGTTATTTATAAAGAAATCTGTTTCAAGCCATGCAAAGAGCTTCCTAAAGTGCACACTACAGATTGGGCGTGTTTAGCCACAGTAAAACTGATCCAAAACCACAAAGCTCAGTTTTGGCCACGTGCACTAGAAATGTTGGTTTGCATAAATTTCAGTGAAGTTTGACACATCCTTACTCCAAATGTTATAAGTCGCTTACAACAACATCAACCTATACGCATTGCTCAGGCTAGACCTGTGGATGTACTTGTGATGGAAAAAAAACACACATGGGTTCATTCTGGAGTCCTTGAGCAACTCCAATACAAACTCCTTGCACACGATCTGACTTCAAGGCATAGTAATATAAAAATAAATTTGATGTTATAGTCCTTACACGCTGTCATGGTCTTACAAGTGCTCTGTACATATGGCAGGGTGTGAGTAAGACAGAGTGACAGGCAAAATGAACAATAACTTTCCTCTAATATTGAGTTACAGTGGGTTGTTCAGAAAAAGATGGACCACCTTTGAGCAGAGGCATCAAGCCGAATTTTAATTGATGAGAGTTTGCAACCTAAACGCCTTGTTAATAATAGTAAAAACCAAAGAACCTAGAGACATAATCAAAGCCATAAGTGATTAAATACAGAAATGTGTAATTAGAGGGATATTACAGGGATTAATGTCAGATGAATATTACAAATATTACAGCACATGTTCATTGAAAATGTCACCACTACTATTTATGCTGAAATTATTAATAAATTAGAGCTTGAGGGATAGACGAGACTAAAATACGCAGTGAGGTAGCTTCAAAATGTCAATTTGAAATAAAAGATCACTGAGGTTTATTCCTCCACTAAAGACTACTTATTAGACCAGTATTCAGCTGTCCAGCATGAATGGGTTCACTGAGTCCAAATGGCTTCTGCTGAAGGATAAAATTCTTTAGTTTGAGATGGAGAAAAAGTAAAATAATCAAGGTCTAAAAATACATTTCCCCTGCTTTGATTGATCTTCTGTTCCGACATTTTTATTACCTTCCTAATAACCTCTCAATTCATTGTCATCACTCCTTCATTCATCCCCGTGCCATTGCCCTCACGGCTCAAGATTTGCACAGTTCATCAAAACAAATCACAGTGGAGTTGCCCATGCAAACAGAAGTTATTTCCACTTGTGTAGTCCTTCCAACAGTGTCTGACAGACCACAGCCAGCAACCGCGAACGCACATGTATGCTCGCATTGCTCACATGCAGTGAGGCCCTCAGTGGAAATAAGTCTCTGACTATTCTGTGGTTTTAATCCCCAAAGCTAAAGAGCTAAACCAACACAGAGCAGACATTTAATCAAAAGATAGAGATTTAAAAAAAGGAGTACAAGGAGTTAGAGTGGGCAGGTGAAAAATAGAAAGAGCGCCCATCTTCAAAGAGTTGACTCTGGGGGAATGGAAACTTTCTTTCCACCCCTGGTCTAATGTTAAGAGACATAGCACATTGACAGCAATCTTTATAAAAGTTGAGGTTTAAAGAAAAGACTATATGAGTGGCATGCGTGACAGAAATGCAGCTGTGAGACGTAAAGACACCTGATGTGAGCCATATTGGATATAAAATGCTTTTTGTTAGTCGGTGCCATTCCTGTGATCTCACAGACCTGACAGGATCAGCAGATTTGTTTAATACTGTGTCTTTTGGCACTGTGAATCCAACGCTAGATCCCAAATACGAACCGTCTCCCTCTTTGCCTCTGTCAGCATCTATCCATGTTTGAGTTCTTGAGGGGGGAAGGACGAGCAAAAGGACAACTTAGAGGATTAAAATATATTTAAAAAGAGAAAGTACATATCTGCAACTCCTCAGTCTTTGACGTCTGAGTGGAAAATAGTAGACACAAAGACACAACACCAGATGATAACACAGAGGCTGCTGTGACAACAGTCAAACACCTACAAGTACAGACACAGGCAACATCTGAAAGTCAAATGCTGCTGAAACAGTGCAAAAAAGGTGAAAATGGAATAAAGAGACTTCGGTTATTGATATATTTTAGCATACTATGACAAACACCCAGCACTTATTTCTCCGTGCAGCCGCAATGACAGAATCTGATACACTGGGAAACAAGAGCTTTTGCCACCCTTCACCCCTAACTTATCCACCACCTGCCATCTCAAACGGCAGGAGCCTCCCAAAGCAAAAACAATCTAAAGAAACACAGGAAGTATTGTATACTAATTTACAGCAACTTAACTCAGCACGTCATAAAATTACATTAGAATGACACCAAGAGCACTAAGAAACACCTGTGTGTCACATGTGTGCAATAAAGCTAAATTAAGGACAAGTTTGTTCTTCAGAATCTCAAAGTCAAGTGTAAGGTGGGAGAATGAGTCATTAGGGCAGGAGATGAGATAAAACACAATGTTAAAGCAGCCAAGAGAGAAAGGCTGAAGGGAAAAGGCAAACAGCAAAGGGATGTAGATGTTATCACAGTTTGGTCTGCATTCTGTAAGAAAGATCACGTGTCTGCAGCTGTTTGATATTTGTTCCACAGTCTAGACGAGAAGATGTGTCCACCCATTACTCCTCAGACACTTGATGGATTGAAGATGAGCAACGGCATCTATGAAGGTTTATATCCAACACTGTGCTGTTTAATCTGTTGGAACAGAGCTACTACTTTATTTACTTCATTGTCTTTTGTAACTTGCATTCTGTAGCCAAAAAAAATGTGATGATTCGTTACTTTTGATAAACTGAACATTTTTGGTGTTTATAACTGTTAATTGGGCAAAACCAGCAATTTGAAAAAAAAATGCACGGTGGATGGATGGATGGATGGATGGATGGATGGATGAAATCCATACTTTGTCAGAAACTAGGGACTGACCATGAGGAAAAAAGTCAAAACCATGAGAAATAAGAAGTGAAAAACTAACTGCTGGTGAAAAAATGAAAGAAAAAATATAAAGGTGGTCAGACTGGAGAGAGACAAGAAAGGGGAGAAGATGGTGCACTGTGATACGGAGTACTGGGCTTACTGAGACAAGAGGCCACTGACTGACTCTAGCTGGTAAGATCACACATGAAGGAACTCTGATAAGTTTAAAACACAGCTTTGGCCAAAAAGTAGTTCCACTGAAGTAAACCGCTGCGTCTGAAGGAAGGAAAAAGACTAAATAAAAATGTACCGTACCCAATTACGGAGAGAATCCATGGAAAATATGAAAAAAACTCATGAATGCAGAGTATTACAACAATCAAAGCAAAAGTTGTTGAGAATTTCACTCACATAAAAAACTGTCAACTTCATCTTGACACTAAAATAGGCTCTTCCAAGTTGGTAAAATTTAATCTCCAGAAACAAGAAATGCATGCAGAAAACTTTGTGATAATTTGCTACTCTACAGCAATGAATGAATGAATGAATGAATGAATACTGTAACTTCAGTTTTCTTAAGATCATTTCCAACAGTTTTTTTTTTAACAAACACAAAGATCCACATTAAGCCAAAAGGTTTAAGGCATGTATCAAGATGAATCACTGCATTTGAGTCTCCAGTAGCAAACAGGTGATTAAATCATAGTGAGTGTTGATGGATGTTATGAGAATAGTTCAGATAGCAGAGACGAGGTCCTGATCCCTCGTCACACACATCCTGTCAGCATGGTTGGCAGCTGAGGGAGAGAGTGGGAGACAGAGACGCATAAGGAGAGAGTAAGTGTGTCGGAACAGAGGCCAGCTGTTAACAACGTGAAACAATGCACCAAATTTTCAATCACGCTGGTGTCTGTTTGTGTGCGAACCAAACCATTTGCCAGTGGCAATCACCTGTTAGAAGCAACTGAGGCATGTGGTGACAGCAATGGCTCCAACCTTGCAGCCTTTCCTTGCTCAGTTATTGATATCAGGAAATTAAACACACTGACAGATTAATTAAAATACTCAACGCCTACTTTCAACAGAGTAGATCCATATTAAAGCACAGCTGCCACTATACAAGAACACAAGGGAGGGAAGACGTCAAGCGGACAATAAATTTCATCTTCCCCCCACATGTTGAAGCTTAATGAAAACTAAAGTGTGTTTTAGTCTGGGCTCAAGGATAGCGTGCAAGCTCAAAGTGGGAGCTGTGGTCTGGCTTTGGTGTCCACAGGAGCCAGATTCAATGTGGCACCAGCAGGAGAATGATCTGGGGATACAGGAAGCTTAAACCGAGCACCTTCCTGTGTTGCGTTTCACCTTATGTCTCTGACCCGACTAGTTTATCAAATGTGATCAATCTCCGTCTGCATCCACGTCGGTATGTTATTAAGTATAACTGCTCTTTCCGCATAGAGACAGATAGAATTTAGTCATAGAGTCCCAGGCTTTGGCCTTTAAAACAAAAAGGCTGATTACTCTGACAGGCAGACTTGCTGTGTTTATTCAAGAGTTTTAGAGGGAAGTTGAGGAGAGCGAAATTCACCTGTCCAAAGAAACCAATCTCCTCTCTTATATGTTATTGTTATTGTTGTATATCACCTGCCTTCCACATGTTCTTATTGACTTTCTCTTTTTCATTAAATCAGTCTGTCATGTAGGTCTGAGTGGAAAATGTCGGCCAAAAATTTTTACCACGATTGGTTTCTGAGGAACATCATCATATCAAAAGAAGCAGTTAAAATTTTGCTATTGAGCATTACTTTAATCCTCAGAGGTTGAACCAACTGGATGCTTCTCATTTGTTCTTGCACAAGTCTCAGGGTACAATGTCAACTTTCACATTCCTCTGGAGTTAACCCTCCAAGGTTTTATGGCTCCTTTCTGTTAACACAACCTTCACAGCAAATTAATCTATCTTCAGTCCCAGCCAGAATATACTGACAGCAAAATTATCAGTATGTTCCTGGTGCTGTCTGCATTTTGTGCTGTGGGCTGTAAATAAAGTTGCACTATCTGTGAGCCAAGTTCCATCTCTCTGTTGATTTTTAAAGCAATTCTCATTAAAATATATTTATTATTTTTAAACCCTCCTGTCAAACTGTACTTTCCCAGCAGATAGTGTGCTACCATAAAACCGCTAGGATGCTAGCAAGCTTTCTTACTGTCTTTGTACATCTCCCAGCAGCTGAGCACATCTGTGTGACTGTCGAGTTGACAGAGTGTCGTTTAACAGCCTTGACCAGGAAACCACATGCTGAACATCACAGAGGAGATGCATCACCTGCTGAAAGTGAGCTATTCAATGGTGCGCACAATACACACCATACACATACACAGACGCATGACAAGGAGGCACGTACATACAACACACACACAAATGTTCTGCTGTCTGTTTTGCTATTTTATCAGTCATTTTTGTTGGAATGCATTGTTTAATTTGAATTTCATTTAAAATGTTTGTTATTTTTAATTCTTGAATCAATGCTTCATCCAGCTTTCAGCTCATCTGTTGAGTCTTGGCAAGAGTATTGCATGTTACTGCAAGTGAGATCAGCAGTGGCTTCCCAGCACTCAGGTCAAGTTGGAAGTGACCGTGTCATTGGATTTGACAGACACTGGGCAAAGCACAACCCACACAAGGAAGAAAACAAGCTAAGGCTCTGGAAAAGGAAGAATGTAACCAAGAAAAGAGAAAAACCTGACAGAAACCTTCTAAGCTGAGCTATATTAACATCACTTGATAAAGGTACCACACAGGGTGATTTCACTACGAAAATCCTGCATTGTTAAATTCATTAGTTCACCATTAACCATAGTTCATGCTGTTCTCATGAACTCTACCTTCTCAGGATATGAACCTGAATGAAATGGATGTGCACACACACACACACACACACACACACACACACACACACACACACACACACACACACACACACACACACACACACACACACACACACACACACACACACACAGAGGCACTGTAACCTCTCCTGTCTGAGAAATACTTAGAGGAAGTGGGGGAAAAGGAAAGCAGGGAAACCAAGAAATAAATAACTCCTTTGTGTTGCGACTACATAAACAGTGGAGCACATTAAAGATTACTATGGTAGCTAAACTGATAAGAAACTTCCGATGTGTAATGTGTGTGTGTGTGTGTGTGTGTGTGAAGTGAATGAAGACTGAGACAAAGCAAAGGAGACAATCTGACGAGGACAACAAGAAAGGCAAACAGAAAATGAAGCAGGATGGCGTCATACACCAATGAACAATGAGAGAATGAGAGAAAGAGAACCTGGAGATGTGGAATAAAGTGAAACTTTGAACCTGGAAGTTCTGAATGGAAAGAGAGAGAAACTGCACCATACTTGGCGATTTGTCCCAGTCTTTCAAACACATTTTCCGATAACGCATTTCCTTTTTTAGACATTAACATTTGCTGATTTCTACTCAATTCAATACAATGCTTCCAAAATTCAATCTCAGCTAGTATAATATTTCCTAAAGCCAATAGCTATGGCAATCTATTGTGAATATTGGTACAATTCTGAGAACATTTTGCCTCAACTCTGTTAGGAAGTTGACAAAACCTTACAACCTGTTTATAGCGCCAAAAAACATCAGACAAAAATTTGAAATGAGTCTGCTGGACCACCTGACCCAATTTTTCACTTTGTCGCTTTCTTGACAGAGTAAAATACCAAATGCTTCATGATCTTGACAGTTGGCTGGCAAGGAAAAAGGAACTGCTCTTGAACAGCTTCCATTAGGCCGTATGACAGGTTTTCAGTCATTTATACGTATGTGTCATATCAGAGTAGCCACTTATTCCACTAACCCAGAAAAGGAAAAGTTTATCCCAACTACCATTATCCTTCAAATAGTAGCCCCTGTGAGGAAACTCTGGCCTGGAGAATCTTGGCTTGGTCGGAAAGCGCCTCAAGGAACTTGTTTGAATGAGCAAATCAAACCTTATTCACTCTCTCTGGCATACCGTAAAATCACCCGTGATGTCTGGCATGGGATGCTGCCTGCACCTAGAGCCTGAATAACAGCTGGATAGGATTAGAGAACAACTAACAATTGATTACAACTGTTGCTGCCACTGGAAGCAAGGACAAGGGTGATCATCTGGCCAGTTGGGGCATGCGATACCTACACGGAACTGTATAATTTATTTAGTAAGAGACATGACTGTATCTGTGGTTGTTCGGACATCCCAAAAACAAATCAGTCAATAAGTCAGTCCACCTCTCTTCCTCCTTTGTATTTCATTTCATCTGATGTCCGATGTCACTCTTTCTTTAATTTCCCTTCTTTTGCAGGTTTCCTTTACTTAGGAGGAGCCCTATAAGCCAACCAAACACCCCTTATGAAAAGATATGAAACATACCCATAAGCATGTAAAATTTCAAAGTTTTTGAGAGGAGTAAAACCAAAGATAGTAGATCTAAAAGGTTCACGATGCAAAGTTAAGAACTTGATGGAACACAAACAGCCATTCATCTTTTTTTCATTTCTCAGGAGAGGTCCTCCTTGTGTATTAGAGCTGCTGGAACTGAGATAAAAGCGAGACAGTCAAGCTGCTACGAGATAGTGTGCAGATACCAAAGGCTCAACCAGCGCTTTCTACATTACCATGACAACCCTATGAGGTGAGGTAGAGGACATATCAGTAAAGAGTAAATCTCATTGCAGGAGCTCCAGGAATGCAGGTGAAGTCTCCCCCTCCTTACCGTTCTGTCTCTGTTTCGCTTTTCAAACACTTTTATAAATCGTCTCCCTCTCAATGAGTGAGATGAATGGTTCTAGTCTTCCTCTCATAGACCAGTTTTATGAATCACATCACCATCCATCAGTACTTCCACATGCACCATACTTTTCTAAAATCAGACTTGGGCAACTTTTCACTTAAGACATGGTTTTGGTTTCCAGACTCATTTATATCGATGTATAAATCAGGTGTTTGTCAGAGGAGTAATCAGAGGGGGCTTACAGGGAGAGTGTCGGTGAAAATACAAAGAAGAAAGAGATGAGAGAACATGGAAGACAGAGAATACTTGATCTTGGCCATATCACTTTAACAATATTGGTGTTGTCATCATGCTGAATGACTGCGACAATAAGAATTAATACACTGCTGTTATCCACAGAAGAGTAGGGTGAAAGAAACAAGGACAGGAGAAGGCAGAGAGGGAAAAGCTGGACTTGTTCAGAGTCTCTTACCTCTAAGAAGCAGGTTCCAGCTGGGGTGTTCTCCTTGATGGAGGCATTGTAGAAGTTGCTAGAGAACACAGGTGTGTTATCGTTAACATCCTGCAGCACAATGTCCACTTTTGCTGTGGACGACAGAGGCGGACGGCCACTATCTGTGGCAACAACAGTCACACTAGGTGCAGGCTCTGACTCAAAATCCAGAGCTGTTGCTGTGGTAATGATTCCCGTGACTGGGTCAATGGAAAACCAATCAAAGTGAGAGTTTTTTCCTTTGAGAAGGCTATATCGGACATCCCCATTGGGGCCCTGGTCCTTGTCTCTGGCAGTAACCTGGAGAACAAAAGAACCAGGATAGACAACCTCTGGAATGGTCTGTCTGTAGGCCTGCTGGTCAAACAGAGGGGGATTGTCATTCACATCAGTCACCTGAATAGTGAATGATGACTCTGCTCTGAGAGGAGGTGTGCCAGAGTCTGTTGCCATAACCCTGAGTTCATAGGAATCCCGTTCCTCTCTGTCCAAGACCTGGTCAACATATATCAGATAAATGATGCTGTCCTTTGTTGTAAGAGCAAATTTTCCATCGCCCCCTTCAAGGGACACGTTCACATTGGCGTACTCTCCATAGTCTGGATCAGTAACAGAAATGCGGGCCACATACTGGCCAGGTTGAGCCCCTTCGGAGATCCTTGGAGAGCCATCTTCACTGAGGAAGATGATAGTCATAGTAGGCTGGTTGTCATTGTAGTCACGAACATGAATGGTCACAAAGGCATTGGTTACCTGGAAAAAACAGTCCAATGATTCATGTTACTTAATATTCACGCCATTTTACTTGAAGACTCTATAAACTCATCACCGTATGTTCTTATTTGGTTCTTTGGTTCCTGTTATTTGGTTCTTTGGTTCCTCTTTTTTCTAAAGTATTTAATAGTTTAAGTGTTTTCAGAGCAGCAGAAAGACAATGTATTCTGTGAACCACAACACGAAACATATTTTGGTTTGTGGTGACATAAACTGAAATATACCCAATCTGGCAAAATCAGTGCAAACTAAAAACCAACTAAAATCATTCAAAACCAGGCACTCTATGTTTACTGCACTGAGATAAAGTCATGTTTCAATTACCTCAGGGTGGCTGGCATTATCTCTCGCTTGGACTACTAATTCATGAACCCTCTTCAATTCATAATCCAGGGGCCTATTCAGAGTGATGACTCCAGACTTGATATCCATGACAAAGTAGCGGTCAGGGTCACTCTGGCGCCGGTTGATTTCATAAAGGACCAGGCCATTATCGCCCTCATCCTCATCCGAAGCAAACACCTGCAAAGATGAAAAAGCCAAACACTGAACCTAAAATAGCCCAGAAACCATTTTTGACAGAAGTAAAACATTTTACTAAAGAAATTAGTCACTCTTTGCACCTATTAATACATGCATTTACCTGTATGATGCTACTGCCTTGTGGGAGACTTTCAGAGATAATAGCATGATATCTGCTCTGATTGAAGAGTGGTGCATGATCATTGATGTCGGTCACAGTCACTTCCAGAGACATGGATCCCATCCTTCTAGGGGAACCGCCATCCACGGCCTCAATGACCAGGTTGTAAGATGAGCGTTTTTCCCTGTCCAGCAGTCCACTTACCACCAGGTCTAGATATAGTACTTTGTTAGCTGCTCTCTTGGTCTCCAGTTTAAAAACCTCTCCAACATTACCCTCTCGAATAGTGTAGCCTTGGGTGGTCAGCTGATCTTTATCCGCATCTGTTGCTGGCTCTAGGGAAAATCTTGTTCCCATTGCTGTGTGCTCTGGAATCTTTAGAACAACTTTCTTTTTGGGGAAAACAGGTGCATGATCATTGATGTCATTGACAATGATTGACACCTCAATCGTAACTCCTGTCATTGTCACGGCAATGAAGCTATAATGGTCCCTTTGCTCACGGTCCAGACGGCGAGCAGTGGTAATGATGCCCGTGGTCTCATCAATATTGAGATCGTTGCCAACGCCTGTACCCTCATGGTCAGAGATGAAGTAAAGACTTGTGGTTTCACCGGGTGGCAACCCAGCACTGATGTCACCAACAATCGTCCCTGCCGGTTGTCCTTCATCTAGCTGGAGTTCCAGTGCTCCAAGGACAGATGAAGCCTGAGCGAGAATAAGGATGGTGCAGAAATAAAAGAGTGGCTTCTGTTGCCATAGACCTGAACACACACAAGGGCCGCTGACCCAAGCCCTCTGTCTTGAACCTTTACTTGTTAACAGCATGGCTGGATACTGCTAAACCTGCAAAAAGAGAAAGAGAAAAGAAAAGAAAGATGTGTTTCAGCAAGTAAAGATATATTTTATGAGGTGTTAACCAAGTTATTGGAACATTTTTTGTACAATATTTGAAAGCTCTTGAAAATTCATTCACCGTCTATGTTCAAAATATTATTTTTTCTTTTTTCAAAGTGGAGTACATATCTTAAATCCTTGTATGGCAATGTGCTAACACTTTTACAATCCAGATCCAGAACCATTAAAGACACTGCCTGATGAATTTCATTTTCCCCATAAAACTAATATATATGCACATTTGGGAAAGACCTCTTCAGCTGGATCAGGAAGCTTTGAAAGAAAGTCTGTCCAGGATCCACGTTGGCTTAAAACACATCATGGATAGAATCATAAACTATATTTATTTGAAAAATAGCAAATGTTTTTTACTAAGTGAGAACATTTTAAAGTGCCCAAAGTGGTCTCATACTAGGAGAAAACACACAACTTGGAAATAGGCATCCTTTATAAGAGTTTAGTTTCTTTGTAGTAGATGCTCACACACACAATCAGGTGGAAAACATGGGAAAAAGTTCTAAAGCTGACACAGCAGGGCCTTTATGGAAAAAATAAAAACAAAAATTAGGACCGTAAACTTAGATTCCATGTTCCCCAAACCCCAAATCATGCACAAATCCATAAAAATAAAAAAAAAAGCTCCACCTGCTGCTAATGCTAAATCAGTCATAAGCATGATCTAATCAAAAACAGATAGAGATACTATAAATAAAACAATGTCATGTAACATTCCAGATTTAAACCCTTGCCGGATGTGTCAGGATATGGCTCACCACATGGTACAATGACTGCAAGACAAGTAGGAAGAGTTTGTAATGGTCTCAAAAATTCACCTGATACATCTGGCAGAAAATCATCCGGTACTTCTTACAAGTTAATTTTACAAATGCCATTTGTAAGTTATTTACAAATGGCACTTGACCCAAGTTTGACATACATACTTTAATACGCTACCAAAAACTCTGACTACAGTAGTCTACACCGTAAACTGAAAAAAATATACCTTTTAACCCTTGATGAGGTCTGCAAATATTTAGCTTACATTAAACACGACACCAATTGTTTCAACGCATGTTCTTCTCATATTTATAGATGAAGATTTACGGAGCTTATGATTCTCTAAACATCCTGCAATGGGTAGGACCATCAACATAACTCCTTCATCACACTTGCACACCAGAGGGTGGTGCTTGAATACACTTCTACACCAATCACAATAACACCACCTTCATAAAATCACATGAACAAGCACTGATCTTCTGTGTGGTGTGAATCACTAAAACCTTACACTGGTAACAGGCCGGTAGCAGACAGAAAGAGTTGTAAAGAGACAGACTTTGCATGGACCATATTTGGCCAATCACTCCCCCTGTGCGTGTATAATTTGGACAGTTAACTTTAGGAATGTTTTACCTCTAGAGAGACAGTCAGCCTGCTGTCGGGTGCACATAAATTGAATTGAAGCATTCACCCTCACACATGTAAAGGAATCATGGACTGACCGTCTTGCAGACCAGTGGAAAAGCTGGCTGCTGTTCTGTATACAATGACAGGGTGAAAAGCAGCTTCCTTCTAACAGATGATAGTTTATTGGAGAGAGATTTCAGCTCTGGGTTTTATTCTCAAAAGTACTATGAGGGAGAAAAGTGCTTCTTTCTCCTTGAATTTCTGGAGACATATTGATTAAGCTGAATGAATAAAGTGATCCCTCATTACTCGCGGTTAATGCGTTCCAGGACCACCAGCAAATAACGAAATTGCACAATATTGCGACTAACTATTTATTTTACTATTTACGATATTTAAACATTTATGAACCCTCCCCATACAGATATTAAAACATCTTATATCTGTATTACTCTTATAGACTGTTTAAAGCACTTTTAAGTGTTTTTTTAATACACGGAAGTGCGCTCCGTTCCGTGAGTTTTGGAACACAGTGCACGTCTGAATGCTGTCAGCCAATAGAATGCATGTACGGTATCACTTGACTAAAAATCCGCGATGAGAGGAAGCCGGGCATCTTGAAGTGCAAATGTGAAAGGGATTACTGTACTCATTTTCTATTAATTTACAAAATTGCTGAAATAGTTTAATTATGCATATAAAAAAGGTAAATACAAAGCATGTCTTCTTATTGAATCCTACATGAACCCCTGACCTCAGGCAGGAGTTTAAAAGACCACTGTAGAGGAGAGATTAATAAAGTTTATAGCTCCACCGGGATGGAGAGTGACACTGATACTGGCCCCCTCTGGTATAATCGCTGACCTCTACATGTGGTCCAAACGGCTGCTCTGGACAGTTGCTGCACAGGCGCACGCTCTGTTTGCTTTTGCTTTGTTTGCTAGTCAAAGAACTTGAGTATTTAGTGCTTCCAGGACAGTCGGCATTGGCTTAGAGAGGAAGGGAAAATATAACTAAATAAGAGAAAAGTTTAATAGAATAGAAACAACTTGACGTACACTGAAAAACTTGTGCTGCTCAGTAGAACATGGAAGAAAAGAAAAAAGAACAAAGAAGAGATGGAAAAGGGAATTTGGAACACTATTTAAAAGAAAAGGTCAGAGGAGCGCTTACAGTCTGCTTTGGCTTGACAACCTAACTGTCTTTGGAGACCTATGAAACGTGTACTCGAATGATTGAAAAATGAAGTCAGAGAGTGTTCTCCAAAGTGTATGTGTGTCTGTTTGTGTCCTCTCTCCCTTGTTGCCTCAGTTGAGCGTCAGTCAAAGGTTACATTGATGAGCAGATTGCAAGGCTGCAATCTGTCACTGTCTGCGAACAGCGGGTCTATGACTTCATCTCCCTTTTGACGTGTGCTGTAATACACTTGTGTTTACCCTGGAAAACGTACGCTGATGAAGAGAGAACGAAGGCTGAAGTGTAGCTTATGCTGAAAGGATATTGGCTTTAAAAGACAGTCAATGAAGCGAAAGACACAAAGTCTGACATGCTCCCCCTAGTGGCACTCATTATGACATTCTGCTAGTTCTAATAAATTATTGTTACATGAATTGAAAATTTTTATTCTTGGCTATAAAGAAAGGTAAGTAAAATGCGCATAAAATGACTCTAATGTAAGAAAGATATTTTCCACCTGTGTCTTGGTTACATAAGTTGTCACATGTCTGTGTTTTCATACTCCTGCACAACACATGTGCACACAAGGAGCGACACCAACTCTGCACGACCACACCGACACACAGGGCAGACCCGGAGGGCTCCACGCAGTCTCGGCCACATTATTATCTGGCATTGCACCCCCATAATCTGCTTCTGCTGTGCGCAAGCCTCAAAGCCTCAAAGACATGGGCCTCCACTCTTAAGTGCAACTGTTAACCATATAATAGAAGACCATAGGGTTTTACAGGACGGGACGAGTTTGTGGATGAGGATGTGTGTGAGTGTGTTTACACTGTTGAATCTCAGTTGTGAGCGATAGTTAATTTTCCTTATGCACTGCCAATTCTAGACAGGCCTCTCTATCTCCCTATCCCTCCTATGTCTGTTCCCCTCCTTCCCTCCATCTCTCCCCTCTAATGGATTTAGCAGATCTCACTGGGCACGCCATCGCTACCAGTGGCCAAGCTAAACAGGACCCAGAGTCACGAAGTTCCCAGTTTTTAAAAAAAAAAAAGGGAAGGTCCGTACTGGCTCTATTCTAATGATATTTCTTGGGCTGTTCATCCAGCTCTTCAGCAGCTGAGAGGTCTGGCATTGGCTGCAGGTAGTTGGCAGTCCCTCATTCAATCCCACAACTGCTTCTTACCCTAAATCAGAACACACAATGACCAGATCCTGTGACTGACAGGAAAGCCAGAGCTGAGAAAAAAAACGAAAAGAAATCCTGGCAAAATTAAATATGTCCACCATAAGGATGGACCGTAAATACAACCTTCTTTGCAAGATTGCCTTGAATCTGATAATATACAGCATTAAGACACTAATCTTAATACTGGTAGTCTGACAGTTTGTGTCATTGTGAATTTGCCTCACAGTTCCCAGCAACTGGGGTCAGAGCGATGCTACGCAAATGACAATGAAGCAAAATGTTGGCAAGGTTGTGGTGAAACAGGCTGCGGGGGGCTGAGGACACAAAAATGGCGAAAAGACAGATGAAAAAAAGGTTCCGGCTCCAGTAGGGGGTGGAGAATGGAGGAATGTTTTGCATCTCAGTTTTCATGTTGGGTTGTGTGTGTTTAGGGGGACGACAACTATGACCCCTGTATCCCCTTGAGTTGCCTTTCCCCGGATATCTGGATATAGACATCCCATTTCTAACTCCAGCTGTCACCTGAATTGTTAGCATGATGTGTGTGTGTGTGTGTGTGTGTGTGTGTGTGTGTGTGTGTGTGTGTGTGTGTGTGTGTGTGTGTGTGTGTGTGTGTGTACGTGTGTGTGTGTGTGTATATATATATATATACCGGTATATATGGTATATGTATAATTTTTTATGTGTGTATACTGTATATACTGCATGTGTTTATTTGGCTCAACTTTGACTTTTCCGTAGGTTTATGAGTCTAAATGTTGATATCAGTCTCAAAGCTATTTAACTGACTCCATCAAAAAGCCATTTTATCATAACACCACCTACTCAGACAGCTCGATGACCGCTGTCTGGACAGCTCTAAACACACATTAAAAAATGCATGCACGCACGGCACAGAAGCACAATCAATATTAATACTACTACACGCTGACAGAGTTCATGACTGTGGTTACCTCACCCAGGGGAAGTAACCATAAAAGCACTCACAGCTTGTGAAACCCAAACCTATCTGGTTTGTGGAGACTGGTAGTGTCTAACTTTGAATTAATTATGATGACATGAGGACCGGTTTCTTGGCAACTCTGGGCTGCTGCTATATTGGCTGAGCTGATGCAGGTTGACAACTACTCCAGCCATGAATGCATACTGTGAAAAGGTTCAGATCCTGTTGCATGTATCATACAGTTTTCAAATGAGATCATTACCTAAATCTTTTAATTTGATTCTACATTTTTCTTCCCATATTAACACAAAAAAACCTATAGTGAGCAAACAAAATCTGCCATTTTTCCCAGTCTGAGTCCTTTGTCTATACTTCTGGCTGTAGCATGCTACTCTGGAGTTTTATTTTATTACCTATTTCCTACATAAATGTCCAAGTCAGTAACATAAATGATGCTACAGTGAGTCTGGGCAAAGGGGAGGGAGTCCAAGTTATACTCAGTTCACAGTACGAGTGAGCATCAGTGCCAGGAGCCTACCAGGAGATTCAGGGCCAGATCAACCTTCTGCTTCCATACTGCAGTTTAATTTAGACACAAAAGACTAAAAAGATATATTAAATGGCACAAGCTTTGTTCTGTAAAGAATAAATTCCCCACAACACGTTTGAACGTATTTAGATAAAAGTTTGTTACACTGAATAGGCATTTGGAAAGAAACATACAGTATATTTGGTGATTTAGCTCCATTGTCTCATTTAGATGTAAAACAATGTAATGAAAATTGAAATACTGAAGGCTTTTGGAGCTTTTTTTTTTCTATTCGGAGCAGGTCTCATAGTACACTATCTCTTATTTAAGCATCTCTGCTTAAATAAGAGATAATGTATAAGATAATTTTAGGTAAGTTGCATCCCATTTGTTACAAACAGAAAAAAAGAAAACCAAATATCATCTAGTTTTAAATGTTTTTCATAGTAGTTACGCTGCTTGATTCATTTGAGTGTTTAGCAACTATATTTAATACAACCAAGTCATGGCTGGTTGAAGTTATCCAATCAGTCTCAATTCACTACGTTTCTGCAATAGAACTTTAAAAGCGTGACAGTCACACTTTTTGGATTCCTAAGTGTGACTCTCCATGGATCTCAAAGTCAAAGAAAAGTAACTCCCATGGATTTAAAAATAATTCTGGAGCAACGGCATAACAATTTAAAATTGTGATGACTAACACTGATGTTTCACTCACACAGAGGCTGCCAAGCTGGAATAATGCAACACACACTTCAAACTACATCACCAGGTCCCTCCTGACAAACGTCCTACATTTCACTGCCTGACAGGCCAGAAGGGGGAACAGAGACGGTTACCGTAAGACGTAAATGGAGCAGAAGAGGAAAACTTTCATTCTGGATGAGGTTTGCTTAAATAAGACGTGGCTGTAACAGAAATGTGAAGAACAAACGGTTCCCTCTGGTTCAAATGAATTCTCAGCTCAGGGTGATTCATAAACCTTCAGGCCAAAACCAATGGATACACAACGGTGGTTGTTCCTCTCATGAATGTGGGTGCTTTGTGTTCGTGTGTATCTGTATTTTTTTGCTGTTTTTAAGAAAAACAATTGGAAATATGGGAAGCATTTAGATACTAAAAGACATGGTGAGATGTCCCTGGAGGTAAAACAGCAGTTGTCATTACCATCACCATCATCATCATCATCATCATCATCACCATCACCACTCCTCATCAGATCACACACACTATCCAACATGTTGTCAAGCAAAACAAGTCCACAACTCCATAAATAGCTCTCATTCTTCATTCTTCTTGAGTTGTGATCTTAAAGTTGAGTGTGGAAGGCATTACAAAGCACAAGGAAGTAACTAAAGGCTACAAGTTGTTTAAAAAATAATTAGTATTCTTCACAGAAAACACAAAGCTTAGGGTACTTAAATACAGTATTTATGGAATTTGTTACTTACATGTTGTACTGCAATGTTCATTAGCCAAATTAGCCATTGGGTTTCTGTTCATGAGCTATTTCCCACACACACTTGCCTAATGGGAGATCATATTGCCTTACGTTGATTCCCTGTGGAGTTATCCTAACCTCAAATACCTAACCCTAACCTCTTGTCTAGTGGTAAACCTTAAACTCACGAATAAAACTTAATCTCTAAAATGAATGTTTAAGTTTGAGGGGACAAGAGTTTTGTTCCCATTTGGAAATGTGAGCACACTTTTGTCCCTGCAATGTGACGACATATTAGCTCACACTGTATTATATTAGCTAGAATAACATCCGTTCATGAATGAGCAGAGGAAAGCTTCAAAGACAAAACACAACAAAAAATTGTGTCAGGAGAAGAGAAACCAAAGATCCATCTTGTAACTTAAACACTCACATATACTCTCAGACAAGCACGCGCTTTAATCCCTCGCTGCATTCCACGCCATGAAATAATTACCAGCATAACCCAATGGCGAACCAGACACAAGCGAGTTCTAATAGGTCATGTTGACATTTCAGACAACAAGTATACATTAATCAAAATGATCAAATGATCTTTAGAAACATTTGTAACAAAAAGAGGTCAGTATCTCTCTTTTAGAAATGCTACAATCTTTTTACTGGGAGAGACTGGGAGCAATTCTTTTTTGGCTGGCAGATCTAGGAAACTATTGAAATGTGTAATTACTCATCTCTAGCCCAGAATATGGGACGGTGGCTTGGCTTATTAGTTATTAAACACTCCATCAACTCACGGGTTAGTGGCGCGCCAACAGCTGTTCTCCGAGAGAATGGCTTTGTATCGAGTTACTCCATTACATTTCTTGTGGTAAGCCCGGGAATTAAGCCTGTCTGTCTTTGTTTTCATTATTCTTTAAAGACTTAAATAGACATCAATACTCAGTCAAGAAAATTAAATCGTGATGAAAAGATGCGAGTAACTGATAAATGTGAAGTCTCAACTGAAGACTACATGTGGACTGATCAATAGAGTTGTAATCTATGACAAAATTATCCAGGCCGTCAACACAAAACAACATTTATGTTCCTATAGGTCCCTGCTTTCAGGTGATATCAAGTAGTGATGCAAATTATACGTTAAATTGATGCTTCCTGGTCAACTAATAGCAAAACTTAGTGTTTTATGTCCAAATTACTGTTGGTCATAAAATGAAACACCATCTTATAATATTTAGCAGTAGGGAGTACAGTAGGGAGTATTATGGCTGTATAGAGTTGATTTGCAATCAGCAAATAAAAACAACAGTGAAAGAGGAGTGTTACAAACATGCTACTGTTTGTTTCCAAACAGCAGCATGTTTGTTGGATGTTTGCTTTTCGACCCCCAGGTTTGCCTAAACTATTGTGTTTTTTTTAAACTATACAAATGCTAAATTGTCGGTTTTCTGATCAGAGTCACCCATGAGTGTAGAGCATTGACGTTGTGAAACTCATCAAAATGATCAGTTACTAGTTTCCACTGAAATATTCCATATTGTGAATCGCTGTTATCAAAAATAAAAACATTTTCCAACAACTTTTTAGTGTTCCTCCAGTTATCACAACCACTCACGCACATCCAGTTTCTGAATCCCTTAACTTACATAATACGTTGCATTACCTGAGCTGCTGTGGCCTACATGTGTCTCTCAGCTCTGCGCAAGTGTTTGAAGTTACCAGAAGCTCCAGATCATCTCACTTACTTCATTAAAAACACATGAGATGCTACACAGACCGCCTCAATCTCTTTCTCTCTCTGTTCGCCTTGGAGCTCAAATGTTTCTCATTCATCAAGCCACCAGATGGGCAGAAGTCACCACGTTTCATTCATCTGCGCTCAGACCCATTCACACATTTAGCTTGTATACACTCAATGAGGAAGAATCAATATCAAAGCACAGATGTCTCTGCAGGGATCTAAAAGAACAGACTGAGTTGAGAATAATTAAATGGATGGAAAGAAATTTAACCCTTAACATTTAGCCAACAAAAGCATCAAACACAACCATTGTCTTGAAGAATTATTCTATGATTTTGGGAATTAAGGTTTGATCAATTTCAGCCCTAATTGGGTATTTCCAAGAACCACAGCGGTATATCCTTTGCAAAACATTTGCATGCATCCATTACATGCAAGACGGCAACAAGCTCGCTTATCCCAGCCACCAACTACAACTACAAGAAATACCATAGACAGACTTTTGGAAACCAGTGTCACCCACAGTTCTCTGTGGGTTGGATGGTGAAACTCGAGATTGCACCAAGCTTAACAGGACTTCCATCTGCAGCTTCCTATAGGGAGTGTACCAACCCATTTCCAGGAGTCATTATCCCACATCCTAATCATGAACTAAAGAAGGGCATGGTGTGGCCACACCAGCACATCTGTCAGCAAATATGACGATCTCACCATAGCAATGTTTATCCACTGGTCTGCTAAACCAGCCTCACAAAAGTGAAGATTTTCTTATTTGGCCGGTGTCTACAGTCATTCATATTCAAGTGACTGGAGCAAGATTCCTGCTGCCTAAACAAAGACTTTGATTAACAGTGCAGGTAACTACTAAGAATAAGAATGATCTCAAACCTGATGTAAGATCAGTCATTTCATTTAGGCGATGCAGTCAGATCTTCTTCAGAGTGGTGGATAGATGAGTCCTCACAATGTAAAAATGAAAGCTATCAGAAAAAATGTCATTACAAGCTGAAAGATAAGGTAGGACTGAAGATAAATATGTGTCCAGGTTTGATTTGTTCTGCCACACTTTATTTTATACACTGTATTTGAAGAAAAAAAACTAGGACCACAAATAACAAAGTATGAACCTCATAATTCAAAAATTATCTCCCTGGCTTGTGGAGGTACGAATGAAAAATGAAACAAGCAGAGATGATAACTGCTCAGAAAATGTCAAAGGGAATGGGTGGTCAGCCAAAAATCAAAATTGGGTTATTACAAGCTGATGCCTTTATCTTCAGAAAATGTTTACTTTTGAAATTCCGCCAATGCATTCATATATTTAAGACTCTGATATTTTTGGTACCAGTTTCTCTGAACTTAACATACACACATAACTCAAATTTTACAACGCTGTAATTAAATTTCACGATTATAATCTCAGAAAGCTGGCAGACTTGGTGATTGTAGCTGCAAAGGCAACCTAGAGGCCCTGAGGGGAAGACTTAATGAAATATGGAGGATACAGCAAACGGGGTTCCTTATCAATGGAATCACATTTTCTAACTCTACAAGTAAAGTTATTAATAACCAACTGCCTGGCCCTCCTGACGGGTGACGCAAACAGAAGTGGCTTTTCAGGAAAGTCCCTCACATAGCTCCTCATAAACCAAAAATTACATGAAATACCCAAAATATTGAGTCTTCGGTTGTTGTTATGTCTCAGATGGTGGTCTGAGAGGTAAATAAAAACACCAACAGTAACCCCAGGCCACAGTAGCATGAAAGATGGAAGGTAAATATTTCCAGCAGTTACCTTCTGGTGCCAACACAGAGGAGAACAATGTTATTTTAGTCACTTTAGATTTGGTTGTTCACCAACATGTGCTACCATGAATGAGTGAAGAGTGTGCGTGTGCGTGTGTGTGTGTGTGTGTGTGTGTGTGTATGTGTGTGTGTGTGTGTGTGTGTGTGTGTGTGTGTGTGTGTGTGTGTGTGTGTGTGTGTGTGTGTGTGTGTGTGTGTGTGTCTACATATGAGAAACAGGGACTGAGAGAGAAAGAGAGGGAGAGTCTCTGAGTCACTTTCCGATATTTGTACTCAGAGACCAATTTCCCAAGCACAAAAAAACAAAACCTAGGAAAAAAAACAATTCTGGACTACATTTAAACAGATTTTTGTTTGAGATTGAGATGCAGCATCAGGCAGAAGATGCTTTGTATAAACACACACACACACACACACATGCACACACACACACGCACACACACACACGCACACACACACCACATCACCCTTTCAGGCTGCCCTCCATAACATGAGTTGATGAGCTTATACTACAAAAAAGTGTTCATCAGTCCCTACAGTATTCTATGCAATATCAAGCATGTACTGTATATTTATGTATTTCTATTGATTATCAGCTTACATTTTTATTGAATTTAAAGGAATTTAGAAGACTAATGCACATGAAATCTGACTGCAGGGGACAAGTGTATCCTCTTTAACTACTTTTGTAGGAGCCACAAAGAGGACAACATAATTTATAATATGAACAGGATTTTCGTTTTGCTGTGGTTGGCAGATGAGTACCGCCAGAACCTCGTATATCTTCAGTTTAAAATCCACCCTGAAAATCAATTCACACTTGCAGGACCTGGTTAATCCTCATTGTAACACAGTTAGAACAAATACAAAGTTAAATAAAGACTACAGATGGTTATAGTTTATTTCTTCTTTTAAAATCCAGTAGAAGCTCACAGCAGGTTTTAACAACATCAGCTGGTGTGACAATGTTATTCAGGATAAAAATGAAAGGTTTCAAGAAGTATGATAATGTGCAGACACCAATTCACACTGTCAAACACTGGGCTCATAGACTCTGACATCAAGAACAGGCAGGTGGAGGGGTAGCAAAGTCATCAGTTTGGAAACTTCTGGATGTATACAGAGGTGTAACTATTAACAACTAGACTGTCAAGAGGAAGTGTGAGAAATAGCTCCTTAAAAGAAGGCAATCTGATTGATTACTTACAGAACCAGCACTACATTGAGTTCAAGAAGTTTGATAAGGCTAGCAATGGGAATAGATTTTGTCATCTTTAAAGCACAAATTCTAGATTCCCAGCACTCACTACATCACAGATCTACAAAAGAAGCACCACTCCAATGACAAAGTTCATCAGCTCCCATTCACACACAGCAATTTGGGTTTGGTTTCATCACAGATTCACAGGCAGTGTTGGCCCAGTGTCTTAATGAGAGGGCTAATAAAGCAGCACCAGGTTCCTTTGATGATTTGCTTCAGGCGTTGTGTTCATGGTCAAACATGAACAAGGTCATGAGTTATGTTGGACTCCATGACTTGTCTTGAGTCAGAATCTCCAGACTGGTTGTTCAGAAGGAAGTTTTTGGCTCACTTAAGTGTCGCTGAGGTGGTAACGGGGCAGAATCAATTTGTTACAACTAGAAAGTAACATCTGGATAAAATAAAACCTGTTTCCAAAGTCAACAGTAATGTAAGTACTCATGTTGGTACTTGGTACTGGAGAATATTCAAAATGTATGAGTACTCTATCTTGTACTTGGTCTAACAAAAATGGCAAAAAGCCCCCAGTTTACTTTTCTACTAAAAGAGATGACATTCAAGTGAATGGATGGCCGTCTTTGCTGTGACACACTACAGCCCCTCTAAAAAAATGGCCAAACATTAACATTAAGTATAACAGTCATTCTTGGTAATTTCATGAGGATGTATTAGATGTATTCTCCACAAGACAGTCAGGTTAAAGTGAACACTTTCCTGGCATGCTCTCAAATTCCTAACTCCCAAATCACACTAAACTATGGTCCAGGCTTGAAATCAAGTCTTTTCATAACAGCATCCCTTATAAATCCACATTATGATGCCTAGCATCAAACCAAGACGCTGTAAAACATTCTAGACAATTCTCGCCACCATTGTTAAAAGTGCTGTCACAGACCTGCTCCTGTAAAGCCACTGGTGTTAGTAATCACATGTCATTTGCACAAACATGGGCTATACTTGGTTGCAGCCGCACCAACAAATATCCATATGGTTCCTGTTAGAGAGTGTCCTGCTGCACGCCTCGTCACTCTGGAAGAAACCAAACTCTCACTGCAGACGTGAGGTTGAGACCAGTGGACTGCCAAGCTAGAGTACAGAGGATCATGTAAGCGGATAGTGTAATGATGCAAAGATGCATATCCCTCCATAGACCAGAAAACAAGGAGCCGTGGATGCCAGCAGACACCAGATATGACCGGAATAACTGTTGTGGTTGGGTGCTTAAACATGCCCTTGGGTTCTCATTTTTAGCTTTTGGCTATGTAAACAAAACTGGCTGCAAATAAATACACTTCATGTTTCAAAAAAAAAAAATCAACTGTGTCAAAGTCTATTTGAAGGAAAACTACCTAAATTCCTGCAAGACTTCTTGTTGCTTTTTTTTACATGATCTTTATTTTCCGCTGAGACGGCCATGCAATAATCTTTTAATTCTGTTTTCATAATCATACAGAGAAGAGGAAACCTGCTATAGCCAGCGGTCTACAGTAAGTGCCTTGCTAAAAGGTTCCCAACAAAACTTCAAATCCTGCCCACTGATTATGCCTCCGTCTCTGCCTTGCCACATCAGTTGGTCTCCCCAGGAGATAGTATGCTGGCCCACTTTTACGCACTTCATGGTGTTTCCCATTAAGTGGTTAGGAACCCTGGAAGGGAAACCACTGACTCACTGTCATTAAATAGTTCCATAAGATGTAATAAGCCTGGTCTGCTGGACTAACATCTCTTTTATGTTTAGCACATATTTTAAAAGAGGCTCTGCTCTTTCCTTTTTCCATTCTGGCAGTTTAGCTGGCTCGATCGTGAACAGTGATGAATAATCAATATGAAGCAATGCTGCATCAACATGATCCATTGATCTTTTAACGCTATTGTAGTCCCCAGAACACACTATGGTCTCCTCTGATCTCAGGATCCAGAGCAGCTAGGAGCTCATTCATGCAAGGTGCAGATGCATCTCTGGAACCAGATGCATCCTTGATGCTACACGTATCTGATGTATCAATGAGAATGAAAATGAAAAAGCTGCCACTTACATTCATCTGACCCACTCCGCAGCTCTGGGTGTGCGCTCTGGATATCCCTTCCAAAAAAAAAAAAAAAAAACGGATTAGTATGCAAACGGGTTTCCAATTCTCTTGAGGCCAGACAATCCACCGGGACAAAATACTGGATGGAGCCGAACCGGCCTGGGCTGTTGTTTGTTTTTTTTACATAATATCGAAACCAATGACAGCTGAGCTCCAGAGATCTGCTGATCAGGGACACCGTTACTCCTCCCGTGAAGGGACGCGCGTTTTGCGGTTCCCTGTCAGGTGAGCGCGCACGGATCAACTGAGAAGGTGTTCGGTTCCGTTGCTGTCTGGAGAGCAAATGAGCTCTCCGTGGACCTGAAGCGTTCTGCTCGCTCTCTATCCGACCTGAAATGATTCAGTCCTTCGTTTTATCCCCCTCAGCATCCAGTCGCTCCGACACTCTGTGAGTGTGTGACTGAGACAGAGCCGCTTCAAGGCACCGCGCACCTCACCGACTGAAAGCCGACTCCTCTCCCACCCTCCCTCCGTTCACCGACTTGGGTTGTTAATTTATTCGGGTATTGCTGCACAAGAAAGGGGAGCAAGGGAGAGGGAGGCTGTGGAGGCAGGAGATTGGAGCGCAGACTTTGGTGCCCCCCAGCTCCGTTTAGTGGAAGTAGGCGCTGAAACAAAGGAGCGCGCCATGCGCCATCAAAGGAGCAGCATGGTCCATTATGTATGGAAATGAGTCATTAACACTGTTGTTTCCATTAATTAAAGCCCTTCATTTACACTGAGCTTTGTGGTTGAGATGGAAACCACTAAATCTGAAAAGTCTATTAACACCTAATTTTATAATACATGTCCTTTTAAAATTTGATGGAAACATAAGAATGGTGATCAGGAGTGCGTTTTTTTTATATAGGCTTCGAAAAAGTGAGTTTAAAATGTGTGCGATTTGATTCTCATGTCCAGGACTTTGCACAATACAAAAATAATATATATTTCTTTTTCACTTTTTGAAATTCTGATCAAGAACATTACAGTAACCTTGTTGTTATGGTTGTATTCAAGCTATAGATGTATTCAGTTTCAGGTTTAAGATCCGAATATTAAAGTATTTCAGACTGGAACAGAGGACGGAAAACAGAGGCAGCAGAGCAGACTGGGCCGAGCTTCAGACACAGTCATTCATCACCCTGGATTTCAGGTCAGGCCTCCACCTGCACCACTGAAGTAAGGCGAGGGAGATTGGGGGGGGGGGTCGTCGTGGAGGTGGGAGGTGTGAACATGAGGAGGGATCTGAGGGTGGGTGTTGGACACAGTTGACAAAAACAGTGATCAATGCATCCCCTCCTGTTAATGGAAACCTTATGCTGGATGGCTGTGTCGCAGTCAAGGGAGAGAAACAGTGCTTGTACTATTTTTTCTACTTAATTAGCAGTGATCAAAAAACCCAAATGTCTGTTAATAATCTGTTAATATCCAATGCAAACAATCACATGTTCATTTTCTCCCCATACTGTGACAGTAGTCAGTTGGGCATTGAACCATTGGATATGGAAATATTCCATGTCAAATATTCATGTCATGTGTTTCCTCTTAACATTATCAAATAAAACCAGTTGTGCAGTTAAAAGCACTATTTTTTTTATTAATCATATGGCTCAGTGGAATCCTGATGCTCTTCCTGTAGTTGAGCAGGTTTATTTGTGTCTAGCCTTTGAAATCTCTTTCATTATGAGAACAGGAAGAGCTCAACTTTGTCTGATATTGTGTATCTGTATCTTTCAGACAGCGATGGAGGAATGTAATCAAACTTTGCTTAATGATATGCCACATTTTCCACTTAAAACTACGTCATACGCTGTTATCCACTCACCTACGTAGAGCTATAAATCTGCTGTTATTGGTGTTTTTGTTTTATTTCACAAAATTGAAAACTTACCTGTCAGTGAACTATTTGCTTCAGCATTATTCACCAGTTAACGTCTGATTCATTAGTCAACATGGCCCTCACTGTTATGAGAGTAAGTTGTACTTTATTTTTACAGGACGATGGTATGTAATAGATAATACCGCTGATGAGTAAGCCCACTCTTGTTCTCTCTCTTTGGTTCTCACCTCCTGAATGAACCCGAGCTCCCAGATATTCCTGTATTTCAAAGAAAACATGCCAGAAGGTTCGTATGGAAGATGTAAATTTATAGCTGAAATATAAAATGAATCACTGATTGATTTTTGCCTTTCCCCTCAGGGGAATACTTACAAAAACCTCAAGATTAAAGTGTGATAATCTTATTATTTAGATTCAAAATAGTCAGACTTGTTTTATCTGGTGTTTTTTAAGGACAATCCTGTAAAGTCTTCCAAGTAAATGTCATTTGCTTTGACTTCATGAGTAACTCTTTATTTAGATTACTTTAACAAGACATGAGGGGAGTGTAAAACATCTACTTTCAAGAGATTTATTTTAAGAACTAGGATGTTAAAGTAAAGAGTCTCATTTAAGTGTTAGTCAATAAATATATATACGTGTGTGTGTGTGCGTGTGTGTGTGTGTGTGTGTGTGTGTGTGTGTGTGTGTGTGTGTGTGTGTGTGTGTGTGTGTGTGTGTCAAATTCCAGTGATAGCAATGGTGTTTTAGAAATTCCAAATCCCTTTCAAAGATTATATGAGCAAATTCATCATAATATTCTAACATATTCTAACATATTCTAATATATTCTAATATATTCTAATATATTCTAAACAACAGGATAAAGAGTCATAACGCAGGACTAAATTTGAGCTAATTCTGTTAATCTTGTCATTATTAGTTTAATATGTTATAAAACATGTTATAAACATGTGGGGGGGAGGGTAGTGTGTTACAGAGATAACATATAATATAACTTCTGACGGCAGCTGCACACATTCAAATGTAAGGGCTCTTGCTGGTTGCTTGCTTTAAACAAACACGCGTATCCATATGAACTCACATACGTATGGAGACATACAGTATATCATGACATAAAGCGTCAAAGGATTTATCTGGCTCCTGTGGCTGTCCTGTTCATCAGTTCCTCCCTTTAACCTTAAAATCCACAGCCTGACCAAGATAACACCAGTTCACGTTTCAAACTTCTAACACACACCCCGGATTTACAGTCTGTCACATCTTAGATAAGCTTTGTATTTATTACAGCTCGATGCACTTAGAACGGAAATGATTAAAGCAAGTAGTAAATTCCCAGGAAACCTTTAGAAATAGAAAATTTAGCCTTTGAGCCTCATCCTAAACTAATTTCAACTCTTCTGCATGCATGGTCATGAACGTGGCACAATAACAAGTTACATGGTGGTTAGCTAACAAGTGGTAGCTGCGAGGTCTTTTGGAAATGCATCGTTGGGCGCTAATGGAGGGGCCTGTCTACATTGGCTGTATGACTGGATTTGTTGGCTGGAACTCTGTCTCCTGCACAAACACCCACAATTGTTCGAGAGATCGCGACGCCTCTGATGGGAATCAAAGCAGCAAATTATCCTAATGGGCATGTTTGTATATGCAATGGATGGAAACTAATTTTTAGATTTCATCACTTTAAAAAAGCACCTAATTCTTTAACATAACTTGTATTATTCGTCAAAGGAAAGTTGTCTGGAAAATATGTCTGAAATAATTCATTTGACTGGCAAGCAACACAATATCCGAGTTCTGTATATTCTGGCAGCTCCATCCTAAAAAGGACTTAATGTGTCTTTTTCCACCATGCTTAATTCATTCAACTGTTATCACTTCATCTCTCTGGATTCTGGATTCTGGCCCATTCCTAACTCACAAGTTCATGTCTTCAGTACTGGATATAATTGAACCATCTTATGTTGTCTTTTGACTCTGTCTCATTCTCCCACACAAATGCATTCAACCAAGTATCCATGCAGGTCTGTGTCCAGTCATTCGGGTCACGTGTCCTGTGCAGCAGCATGGAAAGAGGTGATTTCATCAGAACTTCCATTCCAACAGTAAAAATATCACTTTTAACTAAACACCAACTCCAGCGACACCAAAGCAGCTCAATGTCACTGTTATGTCAATGCCAGTAAAAGCAAGAGTCCCACAATAGTTTGACCAACACCTTATGACTCCTTGAACATAAAAACTGATGTAGAGAATTTAGAACATTCACAATTATATTATTAATTTATGCAGTTATTAAAGAAAAAACATATTAGTGATAATACTTATGATATTGTCCTTCAGTGATTTATAAATGTGAGTCAAATTTAACATCGCCATATCTGGAATATTACGCAGACCCATACCACTACCACTTTGCTCTCTGGTAAATCTTATAGAAATGCCATCAAGGTTATTTTTTTAAATCTGAGAATTATAGGCATTATCCATGTTAGAAAGAAATAAATTGTAATTGGCCAAATCCTGCGATAATGAATTATGGATTTAACAAACAAATAAATCTCTAAACAAGTAAATGTTGTCAGGCCAAAGCAAAGCGTTGTTGCTGGTTCTTGCCTTGCCTCAGTAATCCTTTATTTGAAAGATACATTTTTGACATTTTTCATGATTGTTTTTTCCACACTATTACAACCATAGACCTACATAAACAGTAAAATCATTCTATAGAGTGTAGCCTGTGCGACCTTTCCTCATGGCTGTCATTATTATCCAAGAAAGATTTAACACATAAACGGAGGAGGACCTCGTGCTTGGAATAACATTTGTTTCTTTCTTTTTTATGTGTCTCCCTTCCCAACAAGTGGATTTGTACATGTGTAGTTTTGCAGGGTATTCTTAGACAGATTATTATAGTTTACTTAACTCTGGGCCAGAGTGCCTTCCATGCAACCACACACCAGCCCAATGACTTTGGCTTTTCTTTCAAAGCTTCTGCATTGTTCAATTCTGCAGATGTCACTAAAAACAGACAAGAGTTAAACGGGATAAGATGTATTGAATGGAAACCCTTTGTGAAATTGATTTTGTTCTGCCAACGGGAAAACAAATCTGTGCTCCTGTTTTGCTGGGTGTTGGCACCACATTTCCTGTTGCCTCTGTGTGGTTTTCTCCGGACCTTATTTTAGCTGTTTCTGTGATTTTTACATGCACATTGTTTATGTCAGTTGTCTACATGAGTATATGCAGCTTTTAACCTATTTTAAGGAGAAACTGAGGGTTAATTAACCGTGGGTTGACAGAGCAGGAAATGGGCATTGTTATTTGGAGCTCAGGATAATAGCGCTTCCTCTGTGGTCTGCAGAATGAGATCACATTGAATATTAAAGATCCAAATGGAAATTATAGTTGAAATAAGGTGCTTAAAGGTGTGATATCATCATTGGAAGCTACTGACCCCTAAAATGCCTGCCATACAGAGTAAAATCCTTTCAAAATCCATCGTTAAATCTTCTTTTCGCTTTGCAGAGATTTCATCTCATTCTGAGCTTCATATTTCAGCCCTATCTTGAATTACATCATCTAATTAATGTGCTCGGGGTTGAAAGAAAGGTTAAAACCTGCCTTTTTTTTTTGACTGAACTGTAATAAGTTAAGAGGCTCTGCTCTCCAAGCAGCTGGCCCGCTTCCACTTGGCAAGCTTCACCTGAACGCAGCCTCCCAGCATTAGCTGAACATTTGCCGTGTATCTTATCTAAACATTCGACCGTGAAGGCCGTGAGTTTCTCTTTATCGAGCCGTGATCCTGAGGTAAAGACTGAAAACAGGAAAGCAGAGGTGCAGGTCTTGCTCTCCATTTGTAATGGTCGTTACTCTCCCCTCATCTTTACGTGCTCGCTCATATCGGAGAAGGAGATTGAAGACTTCCTCTGACGAGCTTCCAGGTTTTGTGCGATGGAGGATATTTATGATGTCGCAAACCATTTCAGGTCATCTTGCTATGCCGAAAGGATTGTCACCTTCCCATCTCTTATATCTTTTTCATGAATACACTTTCCCTCTATGTTAAAACCATTATTGCATTTGTGTGAGGTGCAGAATTCCCACTGTTACTTATGGGAGGCTCCATCACAGGATGCAGATGTTAACTGCATCCTCACTCCCAAGATATTATTCCTGAAGCGACAGAGGCTGGTTTTAATATTAGCATCTATCACTTCACTCGGGACTAATTTTATGATGACACCTTCTAAACCTTTACTTCCTTCCTCTTCCTCTGTATTCATCACTCTCTCAATCTTTTGGATGCACATTACCTGCAGACCCTCCTCGCTAAGCTTTTGACACAATCTTCCCTCCTCACTAGATTATCTCCTCCTCTCCATTATCTCTCCATAGCACATCCCTTCCTCCTTCTATCGGAATGTTTTATTGTTTCAGAGTAAATACACTAAGCAGGCTGCGCCCTAAATCAGAACAGGCTCCATTTAAGAGCTGAGATTGTTTAGTTTGTGAGCAAACTATTTAGCTGCTGGCTGACAGACGTGCTATAAAACCTTGGCGACCATGATCGAAGGGCTTAATTGGACTAAAATGACCTTTTTACAACGATTTGTCCTATTTTATTTGAGCAAAATAGCTTTTGTGATGATGTGATATGCGTGACTTCAAGGAAATAAAACTAAAACGTTGGTGTTAGAAGTATTTCTTTCAAACTAGTTAATTACATTCAGTGAATAGCTGCTGAAAACCTGTTCCAACATACAATGTGCTTCTAATACAAGCGTCTAGCAAACAGGAAGTAGCCAAATCTGAGAACTTCCTGTATGAGCCCATCTACTGGCCAGCCGCTGCACTATGGGCACACGAGGTTCCTGAATACACCTTTGGTTTTGTGTGTGTGTGTGTGTGTGTGTGTGTGTGTGTGTGTGTGTGTGTGTGTGTGTGTGTGTGTGTGTGTGTGTGTGTGTGTGTGTGTGTGTGTGTGTGTGTGTGTGTGTGTGTGTGTGTGTGATTCAACATTCCATCCCCTCTGCTTCCTTCCCTGCTTCTGGCCTGCTGCTGCATGGCATCGTGGGAAAGAGAGAGACTCACCTCTACACACCACAGCTGCACACTCACCACACATACAACGGCTGAGACGGGGACAGATTTAAGGGGTGTGTGTGTGTGTGTGTGTGTGTGTGTGTGTGTGTGTGTGTGTGTGTGTGTGTGTGTGTGTGTGCGTGTGCGTGTGTGTGTGTGTCTACAATGAGAAAGTTAACTCATTAGTAAAGTATTTATTCAATACTAACCTATCAAAACCAACTAAAATAGTACACGCTCAATAATTACCCCTAAGGTTTATGTATCTGCTGGTGTGGGGTGTGTGTCTTAGACTTCAGAGGAAGAGGAAGATGAGAGGGTCAAGTGCGTTGGGGGAGATAAGTCGTCCTTCACGTCGCCCTTGTGGATCAGCTGCTTCCTGTTTACTGTTGCATCGACGTGTTGTCCTGTGAAGATAACAAGTCTTTGACCTTTGACTCCAGCGGAACAGAAGCACATCCTGCAGCGGATGCCATATTGTTTCAGCGCCTCGTCACACCTTATCACGTGACGGGTTGTACCGGATCACATTATGAGTCAGTGATTTCACAATTATATAGTCATTAATATAATAACTGAAGCCCTAAAACTTTTATTATTATCTGTGATTGGTAGAAGATGTTTCCAGCAGCTTCTTGTATCCAAAGAGATTCTTAACAACCTGGATCTGATTTAACATACAGAACATGACATGGAAGTTTGAAGGTTTAAGTTTATATTAAAACAGAAGGAGTTGATTGAGTGTAACCAAGAGGCTATGATACAGTGCTCTCAGCGTTTGCTTATCTCTCTAGAATCAGAGTGCAAGAACTTAAGGCCATTCAGCGTCTGGAATATGTTCAAGAAAAACTTTAAAACCAGCTTTGTAACCCTCACAGCTGTCTGTGTCTGGAGCCAGGGCAGAAGCTGGAGAATTTTTTGCGTCCTTCCTAGAGTGTGATTTATGTCACACCCGCCTCCTCCCACTACTCCGACTTTGTACGAGTATTTATTTTTTTGGAAGAGTTTAGGATTTCTTTTCCAATAAATGGCTCACCGCAAAAGGACAATTATCAAGATAACGTAATTCTGGTCTCTGAACCGACGCCACACACAGCACAGGTCGGAATATGTTTACATTAACTCGGACTGTCTGAGCTTTCAGAGGGATTACAGCCAGGGGATGGAAGGACTCCAACCAAGCTGATTTTCGTTCATAAAGACATTTTGCGCCAGTTTGGCTAAGTGATAAAAGTATGCAGAGACCTGGAGAAAGATGGAGAGCAACAGTGAAGTTGAAAGACAAAAAAAATAGGGCACCAAGAGAAGATCTGGCTCTGTACAGGCATCGAATCAGTGAAGTTCAAGAGTATATTTTATCTTTTTTGGACGGCTATTACAGAAAAAATTCTAGTGCCTGTAACAAAGTTCGTATGAGAAAAATATGACAAAATAAAAGCCCCTAAAGGCCCGTTCCAGCAACATACGTAACAAGCTGAGATTGATTACTTTTGGTTCTGAAATCCCCTCAGAGCAAAGTGTCCCCATTAGATCTGCTGTGGAGCATTTGAGGCATGTTGACCTCTAAACAGGAGGTCATTTGTCTCAGTTTCATGTTCTTCTTCTGTGTGCGTATCCCTTCACATGTGACCTGGACCGTGCAGTCTGCATCACTCGAGGTCCCCAGGAATGAAAGGCACACATGTGAAGAGATAAAGATAATTTTGTAGGTGCATGTGAATGATAACGGTAAACAAGATTAAGTTTCGACTCTACACTGACGTGAGGTTGAGATCAACAGGAGCCTCTGGATCTGTGAGGTGTGTTTGTTCATGATCATCGCAGGATACATCACTAAATTCCATCTGAAGTTTCTTTTCAACACTATTAAGGGAACAAAAAAAATTATATGAAGTTTATACAGCAACACACACAACAATAAAGTACTGCTCAGCATCAATTCTCCTTCCGTGTAATCATTCTGTCACACGTGTGTAATTGTAAGAAATCATAAAGGGTTCAGCTCGCGCGACGCTTTCCTCGGTGGGTTTTAACTCTCTCCTCTCCTGGCAGCTTGGCAGTCAGTAAGACCCAAATATTTACTGCTCTTGCCTGACATCCAAACACCCTTTCTATGCAACATATTTTTTCAATTACTCTTCATTTCACAAAGAAAGAGAGGTTTTCGCAGGTCCCAGGCCAAGTTGCAAGCATTTTCCATCGATATTTTGTGTAATCCCGATGGCTTTGATTCAAACCAGACAGAGAAAAACTTTGGATGCATGTGTGACATTTGTTCAATACACTCCGTAAACCATTTTGACCGGTGGGGAAATCATAAACAATACTTCTGCACAAGGTCCAGGTAGGACGTTACAGCGATGTATGTTTTTGGAGTGAGGCCTATGGCTTTATATTACAGTACTGCAGAAGGTGGGAGGTAATCTCCAATTTGAATCCTTTAGTTTTGAACATTTATTTTTTTACCTACAATTTTACTTGCAATATTAAAGCATTTCCTTACAACTGTGTTGAAAAACTCTATGAACCCTACTAATCATCTTTACTCGTCATGCCTACTTCCATATGAACTTGAAATGCGTATTACATATGTGGTTACACAATTTAACAAAAACTGAAATCAGATTTTAAAAATCTCTCTGACATCTTGGAAGTGTATATCCAACCAAAAATTGTGTGTTGTTGTACAAGATGAGTGGTTTTAGTTCCTATTTTGTCTGTCTGGTATCTGTTTTCATCACACCACTGAATGCTGATATTTTATTACCCTCAGTGTGATTAGAAAAGAGTTGGGCATTGAGTGACTCCTCAGCGCAGTGGAAAGAATTTCGGTCTGATTTAGGCAAGCAACAATAAACGGTTATAATCTGGTATAATGCATTCCTGCCACAAAATCTGTTTTATTTTGAGTGTTTTGGGACAAAACTACCGACTTTTGTTCCTTCCATGGAAGGATGCCTCATTCCACTGTTCCACGTATTGCAGTCATGCTGTGGTAGGGCAGACAGTGAGCTGCCAACCACCTCTGAATGTGAGATTGACATCATCATGTCTTCATTAATCCTGCTCTCAGCTATTCAAAGTCACTCAGTGTCAGATAATTCTTCACACTTTGATGCTGGAGGGTGCTGATACACCAAGCGTTATACACCCCACGTGGGCAACTCGCCTCTGCCAATCTCCTTTTCTTAACCTAATTGTTGTTTTTCTCTTCTGCGTTTGCCTCCGAGGCATGAGTTAATGCTCTCTTCTGAAATATCGCTGTGCCTGCAGGGCAGTTTGTTTCATATTCTTGAAGTGTGTCTGGTGCAGGGTGTAGGGATTTGGGGGATTTTGAGGTTGTGGCAAGGGCGGCGAGGGTTGCTCATCCCCCCTCTAGTCAAATGATGCATCAACCACTGTTGATTCCAAATTTTCCATGCATTAGGCAGTTATTTAAAAAGTGCAACATACACACACACATGCAAACATGCTGCACATGTGCAAATCATCATTCCCATGACATAGAGGTGGTTGTGCACAGGGCTTACAAGGGGACAGAGTGGTCACTGCATTTCCCATCATTCTCTGCACATGCAGATAGTCGTAAATGGAAAAGTAAGGTGGTGTGTGTGCAACCACAACCATAAAATCTGCTGCACCGTTTAGGTTACCCACTGCCTGTCCACATCACAGTGACCACTGATTTCTGATCTCTGTAATCACCGTACACCGGGCTATTTCAGTACAATCTGTCTATGGATTAGACAGCAAATTGCCAGGGACAGCGAGTGTTTCCATGGAGAGGGTGGAAGTTGCTTGTAGAGAATAATAAACAGAGTTAGATAAAGATTAGACATGATGGTTTGGGAGCACTGGCAGCCAGAAGACTGTGTGTTTGTGTGTGTAGAAGGACAATAAGGATGGTTGAATGCGGGATAGAGCTTTTGAAAACTTAACAAAAGACAAAAAGAGTTTTTAATTTTATTCTCACACTTCATCAACTTTATTTATACATATCTAAGTGCTGACTTCTCCCTTATCCACTATTAATCACATTTATGTGATGACTTGCTGACATAGCTGTAAATGTTTGTCCTTATCAAGCTAACACACGTGACATGTGATGGATATCCAAAAACCAAGGCTTCCCAGGGTTGAATTAATTGCATCGTTTGCGGCAACAACTGTCATGGAAGTCATTAAAATCCGGCAATCAGCTCCTTAAACAAATAATAACATGAAACCTCTGTCAGTATTCCTCCAGATCCATTGTGTATTTATCAAATGCGACTCCCATCTACTGACACATTGGTGAAAGATAAGTTCACATGTACTGAATGTGTTAGCCAAGTACCCCCCCACACACACACACAAACACAGACATGCATAGATAGCATGTGAACTATAACCCATTAGACTTTGGATGTCAAGAAAGGGACAGAGCCACCTCCGTTTCACTTTGGCCATGTGAGATAGGACTTTTTCCTTCCTTTTTGAACCGATTTTAAATAAATGGATGCATTTGTTTTAACATTTCAAAATGAAGAGGTTTATTTGTTTTTTGGTCATCAGGTTTTTTTTTTTGTCATACACAGAAGGATCACCACAAAACTGGGTGGAAGGCTGCTGCATGTGCCAAGGAGTGAAATCATCAAATTTAGTTATCATCAATGAATTTTTTTATGTTCCCTTAATTCTGCAAGAATGCAAGTGTTTTACGTAAACTGAAACTGGGTGGAAGAGTGAGGCATGTGCCAAAGATGGAACCGTTGAAGCATACAGATCCTAATCCAGAGGTGGATCCTTGATATTCTGTTTCATTTACTTGAAGAAAAACCCTGAGGGAAGAATTTCTGATGATGTTTCCAGTACAAATGATACATGTCTGTGTGAGCATGTGAAACTTTGTCATTTAGTTTCAGGTTTCAGAGCAAAAGACCATAAGTTCATCGATCATGCTGTGCTGTGGAAAATACGGCAGCAGACGTGAAGTCCCTTTTTGGGAAATACTGTATGAAATAAACTTGATGGCATCATTAACCGATTAAGAGACGATCGGGTAGGTAACTCTTTACATGCTGTCATTTCCACACAGAAAAATTGTGGGCAGAAACCAACCATACATAGACTTGAAACCAAAGACCAAGAAACTTTTTAATCAAATCATTAGTGAAATTCTTTCTACTGAATCAAAACTATATCAAACATTTCCGTTTCCTTCCTGTTGTATTGGTCATCAGATTCAAGTTTTTTTTTACTCACATGCTGCCTTGTGTGATTCTGAGTGTTAGCTTTATCACATTTCCCAGGACCCAACCTGGTCTCTAATCACTTCTGAGGCTCAGCAGCTATGCACAAACTCACCTTCACCCTAACTGGTTAATTTCCTGAACATCAGAGAGAGCCGCGGTTGGTTCGACAACAGAGGCAGGAAAGAGCCGGAAAACGAAGGGCTTTGATAGTTATGAGCTTATTGTGCTGTGCTGACTACACTTTCTATGTCTGTATGAGTGTGTGTGGAGGGAAATATGGGCGCCATGTGGTGTCGAAGGTGTGAGAGGAAGCCTACCAGGCATTCCCGTTTGTACACCTTTAGATCCATAGCAGTAGGTGCACACTGAGACCTCTTTGATGACCACCAGTACCTCACATCATGTTCCAGGTGTTCAGAATGAGTAGAAAAAATGCACAGGAGCGCATACTCATAAAATACTGTAATGTTTACAATGCATTATATGATACGGAACACTTCCCTGAACACTCCAGATTCCCTGTGAAGATTTTCTAAGCTTCAGTGCTTTTTATTCGGGTTGATCACAGCTCAGTAAAGATGGCGGGGTCTGTGATTGATTTTAATAAGACCTCTCTAATGGCTTTAGGCTCTTTATGATCTTTCTTTCATTATGTCCATCTGTCACAACGCTGAACATACCGACATTGTTCAGCTCTGGCTAACACTAAAGCTCTGTCGCCTTCTGATGTGGTGGCTTTCATAGGGAGGTTTCAACTGTTTGCCGTGGGGCATTGGAAGAGGGGGTCAAATCTCAGATAAGGTTGATTTGAATCGAGGCAACTGTAATAGATGTTATTCATAAAATGTATCAAAAAAAGATGATGTACTTTATGTTTTCACTTAGTGTGCCTGTGTGGAAGTGCGTGTGAATGTTAATATATAGCAGCAGCATTTGGATCTAGCGTGCAGTGTGTGTGTGGGAAGCAGTCATTACGTCTTATCACAGCAGAAACGCTGCAGTTGAACTTCTTCAAGGTAAAGATGGACCCGTTCCACAAACAAGTAGCAATGACGGAAGCAATTTATACACCTTCCTGTTTCCCAAATTGACACGTCAAAGCTGATGACATGACATTTGGAACAGATTCTGTCGAGAAAATATACCCCCCCCTCTCTCAAGGACACCTTGATCGCTCCCAGCTACGGGGAAGATTCGGGTTGCTTCTGTAGTTTCAGAACCAGTGACAACATCGTCTTCAAATTCTTGTCCTCTTTAGCTCTCTGGCGGCTGCTCACAGTCTCACCATCTTTTTTTGGTTATGGCTCTTCTGTCTCCGTTTATTCTCTCCAAATGCCTGCTTTTTCTCTCCTCTCTCTGTCTTTGCTGGCCTTCATCTCCATAGATGAAAACAAGGATTCTGGAGGCCATGTTTAGCAGGCAATGAGTAATTTAAAATATAAACACTCAAGGGATTTGTGACCCAACTGATGGGAAATGTAATGCTGTAACTTCATCAAATCATTATGAGGTTTATCGTGTAGAAAGTCCTCCAGCAAATTGAGTCTCCAGAATAAAAAAACAAATTAATATGTGCACTCAGGTCAGAATTCACCAAAGCCCCTGGATTAGGTTAAGATCTGAATCAAGAAAAGGGCTCAGCTCTGTCAGTGCAAACTGAGCAATCATTTCTTGCTACAGCGGACGGGAAGTTTTTTGAAAGACCTAAGGCAAGCTTTCAATACTTTTCCAACTTCTTCAGCAAAGAAAAAACTGTCAATCACAAGGAATCAAGACACTCTTGGCAAAAGTACATTTTATAATGGAAAACGGGGGCACATTTGTAGGAAACACTTACAAAAAAGATCCCATGACGTAAAAAAATAGAAGCTACAAATCATTTTGACGGTGGCTTCATTATTTCCGAATAAATAAAAAAAGCTGACTTAACAACTTGAATTTCACTGTCAAGGAAGGCTTTCCAGGTGATTTGTTCTGACTTGTTGGAAAATATATTAGAAGAAAATGTACTGAAGTCCGGGCCCAAAACTGTCGCAACAACACAAGCAAATTCTCCCAGAGTCCCTGATAAATCTTTCAGCTTATTAAATGTCAGCTTTTGTCACCAAAAATGGAGCAAAGCCTGTAGGCTAGTTAAGGCTAGCTGCACTGCGTACACACAATACTCCCATATCCTCATTGTCCTCAATCAACATCAACACACCCTCCTAATTTAAAGGGCCTTCTAAGCTGTAACAGTTTCCCATCTTTCCCTCCGTTGTTGATACTGCTGCTCTGTAAGCGTTGCTGCCTTCACTTCAGCCCCACCACAGCCTCAGCATCCAACTCTAGGTTAAAGTTGAGGTGGGTTCAAGAAGTTCCCTCATCACTCCCTTCTACCTTTATGTAAACATTTGCAGGGAGTGATAAGGTCGGGTCCTAGATGCCAAAACCGAAGTTCTGCTTTGCTGCTGTAATTATAGACATTTCAAAATTGTGAGTTGACTGAAATGAACTCAGGAAACACTTGAAAGCATCTCTCCGATTCTGCAATAATAATATTCTTGGCATGTTGATCCATGGAGCAGCATTCCAGCAGGCTCGTCCTCTTTTTTTTTTTTTTGGCTTATACAATGTCCTTATTTCGTGTAAGACCAAAGTTGTCTGGAAAGGCTCACCTTATGTCTTCAGATGTAGATACAATCATCATATGGAGTCTGCTTGGATTATCAACATAATATATATAGCAACAAAAACATTTACAAATATTTGATTAGAGGAAGAAAAAACCAATTGTTTTCTAGGTTTGAATTGATTAGAATAAACAGAAGAATTGCATGAGCAAAGGGCTAAGCATATTGTATAGGCAAATTTATCATGCTGGTTCTTTTCACTTGTGTGTCATTACCACACAGGTAAGAGTTTTTATCATTCTGTGTTATTTAAGGCTTGACACTTGGAGACATTTATGAACTACAATTTATTTGATGCCGGAGCAAAAACATCAGGACTGAAGTGGCACACTGAGCAGCTCCAGCTGTCTTCCCTCCTTCAACGCCGTCCTCATCCTACGAGTGACATCAACAGGATATCCTACACCGGCGGTGCTGACCTCAGCTGACCTCAATCCACTGCACGTACAAGCATTATACGTCGGCATGTGGTCTGCTGTCAACTGAATGGCATCAAAGAAAGTGTTAGCTTTTTAAAGAGCTTTGAATGCAGGCTACAATTTACTAAAACTGTGTTTAGGATGTGCTCTTGATGCAGTGTATACTCTGGCGGAGTGCTTGGCGCAGCCTTCTTTCCTTAAAATACAGAGGGCGGTAGCAGACCTCATCAAAGTTCAAACCGCTGCCTAAAGCTCCCCGCCGCCTGTGAAACCCACTCCTTGGTTTACTTCAAAGGTCACGTCCGTTCACAAAACTTCCTCAATGAAAGCGCAGTGACCTGTGATGAGTGTGCTGAGAGAAATTCTGGAAAGGTCATGTCTGTGATGACATTCTTATTGGTTAAGCTATCCATCCATTATGCTTGCAGGCTTACTGAGGGAGGGGGTTTGGCTGCAGGCAATGCAGAGCCATCGCTTCAGCTATACTGTATGTGTTTGGTTTGAAGCAGGAGTAACCACAAGGAACCCACACTGGCACAGAAAAAACAGGAAAACCCCACTCAGGACGGCTGCAGGTGAGGATTTGCACCACCGTTCTGAAGCATCACCCCTGGTCGAGTCACGATTCAGCTACAAATGAGCCAATTCCAATAAAACATGGAGAAAATGGGATAATGGTTTGAGTTGGTGTTAAAATAGAAATGAGATTTTAAGGAATTCACTGGTTGAGATTTATGTTACTTCCATGTGTCAGTGAATGTGAATTTATTTTTGAAGTGCAATGCTTGTGGAAAACACTTTCTATAAACTGTAACAGTGAAGCAAAAAGGATTTGGGGGAAGAAAGCATAAAATGCCTTTTTTTTGACTAGGTGTGAGTTTGGCATGATGCAAGTACTGAATAGTGAAAGTTTCTCATGCAATGGGACAGAGCAGAAGTCTTTTCTTTAAAAAGTGTGTTTTTTTTTGTATTTGTATTTCACTACCTACGTTTAAAGCAGCACAAAGATGTTTATAATCAGGACAGGGTGATAAAAACATAATCAATATGGTCAAATGAAGATTAGCCGCCCCTTTCTGCACAGTTGCTTCACCTCACAGTCCGAGACATGCAAGCTATATCACAAAAAATCTGAAAATCTGGCTTCAGTTTGCTATTAAAATGGCAACACATGTAAAGTTTAAAACTGATGAGGAGCTGGCTTATACTATACTTTAAAGCAGCAAAAGATCCTTTTTCTTCTTTCAGAGCGCTATTTATTTTTTTAAAAAAATTATAATTAATGATTTGGCTCTATGGCTTGATTAATAGAGGTTGTTTCCATTCTATCAGAGTGTTTGGTGGAATAAAAGGATTTGATTGTGTTGCTTAAACATCTGGTTTCACCCCCTGGTGTGGCAGTTAGCATGCTGAAATCCAGGAGAAATGCCTTCCAGGTGCAGTGAATTTATAGCCCTCAACCCCTTTTTATCTTATGGAAGGAAAAGAAAGATATTGCTCTCAATGCTGAAACATAAAGAAAGTGAGAAAAGCTGCAAAAAAAGAGGGTGTGTGTTTCAATGCATACTTGTGTTGGTGTTGCTATCTTGGTTTATGTGTGAGGCTGCATGTGTGTTGGTTTCTGTGGTGGTATGGAATATTCTTGAAGCTGTTGTTTGGCCATACTTAGCCCTGGAAAACTTACATAGATTATTATTTGACCAGTGGTTTCCTCTGAGTGAAATGTGAGCTGTCATCTCTGTAGCTCTGGATCATCTGGACTGAAGACGACATCAAGTGGAACACTGGTGACTGTGTGGACATGTAGTTTATATTGCAGTGAGCATTCATGGCTGCAAAACAGATTAATTATATATTTTTTTGTTATCATGGGTACAATTTGACACAGAACATTAATGTGAATTGATGTTGCTCCTCTCATTGTTGTGACCTGTTATATTTATTATCTATTTTCCAAAAAAGGGACAGAGCTTCACCTGACATTTTCCTTTGCCGAAAGGACTCACAATCCAGATCCCAGGGTTGGATTTCATTTAACAGCCAACATCTCGAAAAGTGTATTCATTTTAAAGAATAGTTTGCATGTTGCTATTGAAATGGAATCAGGATTATAATAAAGAAAATGCACCAGATTAACAAACCAATGCCCAAAGTCTAAATCTTTACCATGATCTCATAGAAATTAGTGACCTATGCACACCACATATGGTAGTGGAGACTGCAGATAGTTATGGCAGGAGTATGTGAATGGCTGTAATGGGTCAGCTTTGATTACATCTCAGGAAGTAAAATAACATTCAGACAGATTTTGTCTAAGCAGCCTAAATGACTTTATTTTAAAGTTATGGTTAAGACTGCAGGTTTGTTTGTGTAAGTAAAACAATCAAAGTGATTGGAAATAATTAGAAATTTGTCTTGGCTTTATTTTTGGTTCCATGACCTAAATCTTAAGTTTCCAAATATATAATATACTCTCACATGACCAACTGCAACAACTTTGATTGAAACTTGTCTTTCACCCTGCAGCTAATCCACTTCATGGTGAGGTAACATTTTTTACGCACCTTTAAAGGGCAAGAAGATCGATCTCATCCATACAGATACGGAAAGTACAGGTTTCCATGAAATGAAACTCCAAAGACTGTAAATGTGTCAAATTAAGAGCTTGAACCGTGGAGCTGTCAGCCAATGATGCTATCATGTCCACATGTCGGCTTGTCTGCATGTGTTGTGTATATTTGTGCTATCTCTGATATCACTCACACGGCTGACATCAATTACCGACAGATATTAGACAGATGTTCCGTAGTGTTCCAGTAGACACAAATAAGTTTAAACAGCTGGAGGAGGAGACCACTGAAAAAATGAGGGCAACACCACCCTCAGGATACTCCCTGTGTCCTGAGACTTTCCCTGCAGTGAAAAGAATATCTGCTGCTGCTACGGAGGTTTAAACACTCAGACGGGGTTTTGTTCCAGGCCTTCCTTGTGTGATGTGACAATCAGAACAATGAAAGGCTAAAAGATGTCGTTCTAACCTCATTCTGTAGAGCCCTCACCTCCCACTCCCCCAGAGAAATGTCTGGCTGTTTGAGAGAAAGAAAGTAGAGAGGGAGGATGCCCTTGGGGTTTCAAGGGTAATAAATTGAGCATATTATCCCTTCGATCCCAACCCTGACTCATCTCAACTACTGCTGCACCGTTTATGACAGAGACTTCCTGTCCTCTGTTTGGGTTCATCATGCCAGGTCGCCCAAAAAAACACAAATCTATCTCGAATAACTGACTTAATTAAGCCTTGGTCCAGATGTATCATGTGCCTCCATTGTTGAACATGGAAGGATTCACTAATTCAGATAAATGAAAGCAAAACAAATAATGTTTAAGGTTCAGTGACAGAGCGCTTCCGGCCAACGATGGTTGGCTGGGGAAAGCTTAACATAAAACTGAGCTTTTGTGGTTTTATGAAAATAACAATATAGCAATAATTGAAACCCTGAAGTACTGCCAGTGAAGTCATTCTAGTGTTCATGTGGGCCATCAAATTATTTTTTCAAGTACCGTAAACAAACCAGTTATATTTTATTCAGTCAGAGTCAGACCCTCAAACACATAACAGCTCCTTCTTAGAAAGATTCTGGAGGATGCTGTGGAACTCAGATCAGCCCTATTACCCCTGTCAGGTCGTAATATTTACCACTGATCATCGCTCCACTTTCAGTTCATAGCCACTCAACCTCAACTTCCACACTGAGGTGTTGTGGATTTTGTGAACCAATTTCAGCTCAAGAATATCAATGTAGGAGCACACCAAGGTATAAAATATTATTTCTGCTGTTTCTAGGTGTTATTTTGGGCTGAACCACAGGACAGTGGAGATGTAGCTTCCTGCTTCTTGATGGAACATCGATATTTGCCACGCTGGAAAAGTCTCAGCTCTTCCCCTCCCCAAGGCAGGGTTTTCCACCAAATATTACTGAAAACAGTTCAAAACATTATCCTGTGTACAAATGAAATCACACACACAAACACAGTTTTTGGATGTACCAGTTTTGAGTTCTTGTGAAGAGTTTTGTTTACATGTCAGAAAACGTTGAGATGCAAACACATTGTTGATTTGTGTGTTATCATTAGGTTTTTGGACATTAATAACAATTTTAAGAATGCTACTTATCCTTTATTTAATACACGTCCAAAAACAGTTTATCCATTTATGGTTCAACATGGTTCAGAGACGCATGACAGACATCTGGTTATCTGCAGAATCATGACTTCACATCCCCTGCGCTACTTGATTTGGAACTTTTTTTGTGTAACTGACACTCCAAAGAGGTAATCAGAAACCTGATGCTCGTGAACACTGGAAACCACATGCAAACCGAAATGAAAAGGTCTATTAATAGACCAGGGAAAAGCAGGCAAAGCCAACTGCAGGCTGTAAAAAGAGTTCAGTTCAAAAAAACAGAGGCATGGGTTGGGTCGGGGAATCTGATAAATACAGATGTGACTGTGTGCTCACACATCACTCCACAGCGTGCTGGGTTACTGTTTGCCATTGTGGCTAAACAGAAGATTTACTGGCTCTGTGGTTCCTGTAATGTCAGAGTGAAAGAGGACGCTTCCAGTCTGACCAAAGATACCTCTCTCATGGTGACGCTGGGAGGGTTATTGTGTGTGTTTAAGAGTACGCCCCAACAAAGGGCAATTAGTGTGAACCCACTGAAGACACATGTAAATGTTAATATACCCAAAGAGACAATAAAACCATCACAAGGAAAATTGAATACCACAGACACATGAGTCACCTCAGCCCGACTATTCCCTGGTTCCAATAAATAAATAAAAAAGGCTACAATCAGTGTGTGACATATCTCCCAGTGGATAGCATGCCATCGGAAAGAGTGTCATTCTTTTTGGCAGGGTGAGAAACTGGAGATCTGAGGAAGATAACTACAGAGAAGTCACGACAAAGATAGGTTCAGCAGTTATGGTGCCAGAAGATTCAGTAATGCTCACTCCAACTCCTTAAAAGATGCTGAATGTGGCCCATTAATCACTCTTGATCAAGCCTTCTGTTTTTTTCTTCAACCAATCCATGCAGCCGCCTGATTGGTCTGATGCACTGAAGCAGAACGAGGCTAACAGAGTATTGATTGGCACACTGACCTTTGGTTGTTTCAGATGTGGGGGTCGCCATCCTTGAGGATTGAGACTCACCATCAGTCAAAATGGGTAAAGATAGAAACACAAATGTTACACACTTTAGTGTAATGTTTTGGTCTCAGCACACTGGCATCGCCATACAACAACCGTGTGTGTGTGTGTGTGTGTGTGGGTGTCTGTGTGTGTGTGTGTGGGTGTGGGTGTTTGTGTGTGTGTAGACATGACGAGTGGTGGAGGTGAGGATCCAACTTTAAAACCACTTCTGGAGTCTGAGACACAGTTGGAGATGGCGACGAAGGGAGGAAAGGTCTGTGGTTGAGTCGTGTGCCAGTAATGGTGAGCTACAAATCTATGTTTGAAACATTTAAAAGAGCCCGTCAGTTCTCTTAAGTGAAGTAGTGAAGGGAAAATAAGGAAGATGTGGAGATGGGAAGTAGCAGGACCGACAGGGTAATTTATATTTGGCAGTCAGGACAAGTAAAAGACATCAAATCAAAGAGGGTCAACCATGTGTGGGTATTTAAGGTCAACAGATGGGAAGTTTCATTTAGGACAAGTGATAAAAACCTATCTTAGAGGAGAAACAGTGGGGAATGGAGGTAATTATGGTTCAGGGACAGAACTCCTAGAATTCAGATAAGCAAACACATAACCAGGAACACACAGATATCACAAAGGAAACGCTGGGCGATCACAGCATGAGCAAAAACATCCTCAACAAACACACAATATCTGCAGACAGGCCTGCCAGCAGGAGATCACCAGCATTGTGACCTGTGCAGAAGAAAAAAAGAGACAGACGGGAAATGAAACTATGAATGACCTCCAGCTGATAACAAGAGTAGAACAATCCATCCTGACTAAATCTCTGTGAGGTGGAGGTGAGGATCTGCATGCACACTAAAACCCTGCTCCTTCGTTAAGAGTGCAAACACAATGTATATATGTTACTATATAACTTCCCAATTTGACTGAAAACCTGCCCCAAGAATTTGGAATCACATTGGTAGTGATAGCAAAGTTGACACCAAACTGAATCTTAGTTGTCGGTGTTATTATGGAGTGTTATTATTTGAAGTCTCAGAGTACCACCCTGTGAGTTCTAAAGATTTGAACTTTCTGGTTTGCCAGGTCTGGACTATCTGGGATTTAGCTCACACTTTTGCTATAGATGTGTACCGGTAATTGTAATTCCAAAAAATCTTGTAATTGCCTCATGCTGCAACGGTGAGGCAATTACAGTCCTTTATTTCCTTTTTAAAAAAAGGGGGACAAAGGGACTGCATTGCCTGATGAACTGGCTCACCACCAAAATCTAATGGATTGTTGCACCAAAAAAATCTGTTCATTACCTCCTAAGAAATCCTGGCAAGTGCAGTTATTACATAGTGCTGGTGGTGGGACTGTAAACGACAAACTCTGGCCTTATTAAGAATTCAGAGAACAACATGCAAGCATGAAGGTCATAACACACCTTTGAGGGGACTGTTAAAGCTGTATTTGAACACAATATCTAGATAGACCTGTATCAGAGTGTTTCTGTGTGTGTCAAAGTAAATGATGTGATGGAAACAGCTCAGAATCAGCTTTTGGCTCCAATGTAAAGGAAGATCAAGAAAGGAAATAATCTGGTTGCATATCAAAATCAACCCACATTTATGGTAACTGTCAGTGTTATAGTTAATTCCATGTGCCTTTGAGCCATGAAAAATTATGTGAAAGTGAAATAAATTGAAATACGGTGGATCCTCGCGTGATCAAATCATCCTCCGATGATCAAACCACGATATATGAGATCTTCCCCTCCTGACCAGCTTAGTCTCGACGCACAAGCCACCTCAAATGGTTTTGATATTATTGTGAACAGGCAACAGAAGGTTAAAATAAAGAGAGGTCTGCTGAGAAGATACTGGATCCACATCAGAGATGAAGCTATCAAGGATGTGATGTGCTGCGGCACAGAGGATCGTACTGATGATTGAAATCATTTGGAAACCTAAAACTAAAAACTTGATCACTTGCCACCTTTTCAGATATCGAAGCGACTAAAAAACCCATCACCAGGGAGAACTGTCACCATTCATCACACCTTAGTCTGCAATTCAACATGAATGCTGAATGCCAGATGAGCCCTTCCTGAGGAGATCAGTCATGTGACCTCGAGCACCGAGGAGCTTATTCCAAAATAACGTCAGTTCTGGTTCACAATCAAGCTTCAGTCCCATTTCTCAGAACCTAAGGGGTAAAAATTAGACAGTAACGCATTATAATCAAACATCATTTGGATTTTTGTGAATGAAGCCCATTCAAAGTGATAAACCATGTAAGAATGTTATCAAAGAGAAAATAAATTTTCTTGTTTCCACTTAATGTTCTAAAGCAGCCGGATTGTGTTTCTCTTAAAAGCAATGTGTTCTACAAGGCTACAAGTTTTCTATTTCACACAGACAAATTTAAAACATGTGCATCCAGGTTGTTTCTCTCAAGGAGTCGCTTCTCTAACATCTAATCATAACATCTTCATCTAATCGATAGACGGGAGGCACAATTTAAAAGTTCCAACATACAAACCCCACTTAGCCTGAGCTGATAAATATACCCATGGTGCATCACATGTAAACTGAGTCTAATCTGATTTTATGTGACATATCCAGTGCAGATTCCTTGGAGTGTTGTCGCCATCATCTCATTAATCTTTTGTGATAGCAGACAGTGGTTGCATGCTTGTCTTTTTCCACACTGCTCCAGCAGTCCAGTAACTAAAGCGTGCAATCTGTTGGGACCCCAGCCAAAATTTCTGTTGTCCATTCATCAGTGATAAAACACACTGTTTGCATGCTTGCCACGATTTTCTACAAGGCAGACTGAACAAAAATCGGTTTTTACACACGAGAATATATGCAAAATGACATCCCTTTGCCATTAAAGGTGGGAGACAGGATGTGGGGAACAACAATGCACAGAAATCAACTAGATTAACTTAAGTATATGAACATCAAGTTAAAAAAAAACATTCTGTGTGGGTTCAACACTGGAGGATATAAGGAGCTGCTTTTTCCAAATTAAATCTGTTCAAGAACTTGTCACCAATGTCATATCACAAGCATTGATGCTCAGAAACTATTATGGCTTATGACAGATTCCATGAACGTGTGGAGACAGTTTCTAAACAGTTATCAGACCATAGAATTCAGCTGTACACAATTTAGTTTGTTACTGGGAAACTCAGTGGCTCCTTCTACAGGACATGTAGAGTACAAACAAGTATGTGTGATCCACAGGAGGGTGTACAAATAATCAAGAACTGCAGTTATGTTATTTAATTTTAAGACATTATAAATGTGTAAAAAGACAGATGTTTTCATTTTTTTCTTCCCATGTCTTATTTCCTTGACATGCCTAACGCTGGTTGATGGCACTGGATGAAACCTCGGAATGTCTGTAAGAATGACCAGAGTGACACCTAGTGGTGACGCCACAGATGACAGTGTCACTGAAGCCGGGAAGCAATGGAATTTGAAGCTGTTCATTCTTTCCCTTTGCATAATTATATCAGAATATGCTTCTATAATGTCTATACATTCACAAAATAATCAAAACCCAAAACACTCAAAACTTCAAAGAGAAATTCAAAAAATGGTACAAACCAGCACCCAATGTTTTATAGTAACTTATCCTGACCCACCAAATGCCAATAGGATGAATCTGTCATGTTCAGTTTCAGGCTTAGATGCTAATGTATTCACACATTCTTGCTACATTTCTGATACATGAAAAGTACAAATCTAATAATAAGAGTAAAATGCAGTATGGTTTCACTTCCTCTGATTGTGAGATCCCCTACTGGAAACGTGGGGATCTCACAATCTGAGACTCAGACAAACCTGTTTGTCTGGACTTTGTCCCTGAATCCCCATACAAGCCTGAAGTTTGGTTTGACATATTATTCGCACTTCGAGATTCCTGAGAAAGATGATTCTAGATTCATGCAGATCCTTCATACTCAAGGTTTTCATAATTTAAGGCCTGTTCGGTGTTTTTTCATTTTACGAAATTCAAAACTCAATTATAGACATCTCAAACTTATAGTTTTTCATAATCTTTGTGACTGAAGGTCAAGATTAATTGCATTTCTTAAAGAATAAAAAACAGAAATACACAATTAAAACAGCAATAAACCAAAATTAAACATTGATGCAGTTACATATTCAAAGATCAGAGCAAGATCTTCTCAAAGAACAAATAAAATGTATTGCAAAGCCACCATAAGAAAAAAAATTGTACAATTTCATTGTATTTTAATTACATTTGTTGTACACATCTGTGATGTGCTGGCGGCGTGTCTGGAGCGTCTCCCTCCTCATACCGCTGGGATAGGTTCCAGCAGCTCGTTACCCACGGAAGCGCAAAGAAGCGGTTCGGAAAATGAATGAATGAACGAATGACAATTAACTATTCATAAGTTAAATTAATATTATTAATTAATAATAAGTGTGATTTTCTTCCCTTATGATCTCTATGATAAAACAAAAATTGTAGAAAATGTTTGACTTACAATCCATCCTGACAGAAATCAATTATACTACTGAAACTGAAATTCTACTGTTAAAAATGCAAATCATATTACATTACAATCCTTCTGAATGTGAATGAATTGCACAGTGAGGTTATTTTGAGGTATAAATATGAACGCTTCCCTGTATCCTTAGAGATGGAGCTGTAAATTAATCCATTTAATGTTCCACTACAAAGTTCCCAAGCAAAACAAGCTTCATCATATGGAACTTGCATCATTAGCTTATGAGAATGACACCAGTCATAGAGGTACCCTGAGAAAAATATGCATGAAGAAACACCGAAAGAATCTGGTATGGTTTGGTGACGATGTTCCTCAGCTGAAAAGAGGACTGCTGTCCTTCTCATTTCGAACCGCCTCCTCCTCCCCTGAGATGACCGGCTCAGTTATTTCCTCCTGTTGGGCAACATCCACTCCTATCAGCCCCACCACCCTAAAATGTGGACACACAGGATGGCTTCAGTAACTTGATTGCCTAAGAGTCCATACAATTCCAAGGGTTAATGAAGTGAGAACATTCAAAACATTAGAAAATGTTGTTTCTGGCTGTAATACTGTGTGTGCTGAACCAACTGTGTTATGTTAAAACCACTGACTGTACAGCATAATAAGCAGAACATGTGACACAAACTGACTAAGCAGCAGCACTTTGCAAACTCAGGGAACCTGAAGCAGAATGGCTCTTTTTTTTTACTGCATGGTGAACAAATGCATTTGGTAAAAATTTTGAATGAAAAATTGTGTACCACTTAGACCACATCAAAAACCGGCACAATGGTGTGCCACCTAAATGAATATAACCACATTTACAGTACTTACCCTAGGGCAAACAACGGAACAGCACAGAGTCCTGCAGACAATGCAAAGACGAAGCCGGGGTACCATGCCACGGTAGCAGAATACACACTGTTGAAGATTGCGTTTGATATGTTGGAAGTTAAATTCTCCAGGAAAGAAACACAGGCAAAGAGGGCTCCTGTGAAACACACATAGGAGAGAGGAGAAGCAACCTTTAACCATAGAGTGACCAAGAACAGGATAAACCTTGAAGCAGGTTAGTCAATAAAACCCCCTTCGCTGCAGCAAACATAGGCGCTGTTATTTTAAGTGTGTCCTGAGGTTACTGAGCCTCACGATGCTTCACTGGCCTCTAGCATCTCACACACAAACACACACACCCAAACACCACACACACACACACACACACACACACACACACACACACACACACACACACACACACACACACACACACACACACACACACACCTGTGAAGCCCAGAAATCACTCACCCTGCTCAGACTTAGAGATGATACTTGACATCATGGACCGCAGCATCGGGAAAGGCATGACAGCCAGTAACACCAACACTCTTGCTGTTGTAAGCAAATAACAGAGGACGTATTATAAAGTAGGGATGGTAAATATATAACACAAAGTCAAATATTATTTTGTAGTTGTAAAGCAAATTATTTAAGGATTTTTATGCTATAATATTTAATGACTATTGGAAAAACTGTCATTTGACAATTTAACAAACAATATAATCTCGCTGTCATAATTATATTGTTTTATTAGTTTAGAGTGCAATAATCAAATAAAATGTGTCATATACTGTCCTCTTAATATACTGTAAATGACCATATAAAACAGTCCATTTATCATGAAGACTTCTCTCACCTATAAACACCATTAAAGTTGTCTTTGTAAATGCCAACACAATCATGGCTGATGTGACAGACAGAATCCCAATCATGATAATAATCAGCTGTGGAACACCGCAGTATGTAAAAGCAGATATTCCCAAAAAACTGGTCAGGAACACAGTGGCGGACAGTCCTGCACCGTAGCCAATCAAAACTTCATCCCAGCACAGTGGCTCACTGAGTTCAAAAAGTGTTAACGTGGACGTTCCACCGAAGAAGGCGAAAAAGAAGCTGCTGATGATGAGAAGCAGGAGTAACAGACGGGTTCTGGACCTCTTGTCGGCCCGTCTAAACATCTGATAAATCCCAAAGATCATCTGTTTCAAGGCGGAGCTTTTAGGGGAACCGTCCAGATTGACGGCATCAGCAGGAACCTTCTTCACAGTCTCTTCCAGGATGAAAGTCGCATAGAGCAGGACCACACACTGGCACAACACAGATGTCACAAGAGGCCAGTTGAAGCCTGCATGTTTAAGAAAGGGTCCTGTTAATACCGAGCCCACCCCAGACAGAAGGCCGATCATCATGTCCACCCCAGCTAAGCGCAGTGTCTTCTGCCGATCGTCCTCACACAAGTCTGCTACGTAGGCGAAGCACCCCCCCATAAATGTGCCAATGCCTCCAAACAGAGAATTGATGACCGAGAAAACAATGAGCAAATAAATGTTCAGCCTAAAGTAGGACACCATGAGGAACGACAAGGTGAAGAGCGTCGTGCCGATCAAAGGCAGGATGATTGTGATCTTGCGCCCTCCCCGGTCACTATAAGCCACAAGCATGATAGTGACAATCATAGAGGGGACTGCAGTGAACACCTCCGAGTAGAGGGAGAAGAGCGATGCCTGCCTCTGTACCTCCTGGAAACACAGAAGAGAGAACACAAAAAGTCTAGGATTAGATGTGATGTCACACAGGACTGTCGGTTGTAACTACTGGCCTAGGAGTTGGTAACGATCAGCAAACAACGTGTGAAAAAGAGATACTAAACATCTAATGTCAGGATATCAACATGCATGCATTTTGGAAACATTGCATGTGAGTTTTTCTTTGTCAAAGAACACAGGTGCAAAGCTTTTTATAGAGCCGCAGGTGCAGCAGTGACGCCTCACTTTTACTTCCTTATTAAGTTCCATTATTGATTAATGACTACACAAATAAAAATAGAAATATCATTGGATTTTTTTAAATTAACTTAAGACATAGCAGACTGAATTGCTGTGTGAAGTAATAAGTGATTGTTTGCTCTAACATAAAAGGCATTTTCCTGAGAGGTGAAGATATGTATGTATGTATGTGAGCATGTCAGTATGTACCTGTACAAATTCAGAGCAGTAAAGTTTAATCACATGCCTCACTGCACATGATCATATAGCAAAGATAAGCTAAATCAGTTCCTTCAAGTGAGACGTGTTGCAATACGGTATCTGAACGGGTTACAGAAGATTTTACACTGAACCATTGGAATGAATGTTAAAGACAAACACAGTTATTTACACAAAAACTAGTTGATGTGCATTGATGTGATCAGTTACAGCTACATAATACTTTATGGATACACTTCACTTCATCAAATAAATCATCTTTTTCATGCAAAAACGATTCAATTGCAGTGACAGTAGAGGGTTTTTTTTTGTCTGTCTGTGTAAAATGACTTTCAAACAGTGCTTATAATGTGATTGTCATTACAAAGGTTTAGTACTTGTTAACTAAAACTGTAACAGAAGTGTACACTGGAAAAGTTCTTTAAGTTCATTTAAATGCTAATCCTTGTGCACACGAACATCTTTGTCCAATGATTTCATACTGACCTCGCTGAAGTGTGAATGGTTGCTGCTGCTGTTGGTGTCACATCTGGAGGTGTTGCCAGAGATCGGATATGAGGTGTTTGTCACTTGCTCCCAAATTCTCCGGTAGATGTACTGCTGCAGGAGGGGAAACGTGAGAAACGCGGAGAAAGCATATAAAGCAACAACGGGCTCCACGAGGAAAAGTCCCCTCATTTTGAGGGACAGCTGCAGGATTCCCTGAAAAAGACAATTAGAGAATGCAATTAAAATTTGTAATGAACTATGAAGACTGAGTCTAATACACAATAATAACTGTGCTACACACGTCGTTTATGGGTAGCTAGTCTAGCCATTTCAAAACAATGAGAAAAAGAACAGTCTTGATAACTTTCTTTACTTTTTTTCATTGTTACATTGTCATCCACATGTAGAAAAACACCTACCTTTTACACAATCGCCGCAGCTCCAATTCGATTAGTTTAAGAGTCCTGGAAGACATTGTTTACAAGGACAGCTGTACATCTCTATTTATACCGAGGAGCGCGGTGTTCTAATGAAGTCCCACCCCTTTTCAAATATGATTGGACAACAAAGTCTCACGGCTGCATTCATTCGATGAAGTAACTGTCTGTTAGTAGTGAAAGCGGATGGGAACACTCCGTGGCTTTTGGTAATAGGTTGTATATAAACCTAATTTTAAAATACTTTTAAACAAAAACAGTCTTAATTAGATTTCAATTAGATGTAAAAAATGTTCTATATAATTGAGCTATTTTTACGGCAAAACGTAAAATGAGCGAGCTTCTCATCGGAATGTACCATTTCTCCAACTACCGGGGGGATTTTGTTGTGACAGCGGAGTATCAACCCGGCGAGCGGAGACGTCAAGGCGAAATCCGCAGCCCTTACTCCATGTAATGGTAATCATCCTTATCATGGCTTTATAAAGCTAAAATATACATTTTGCATAAATTCGTGTGTTTAATGTGCTCTAGTAGCTTAAATTCATGATGCAGCAAATGGCAGCTCGTCACCCTTGGACGGCTATCTAAATAATCGTGAGCTAGCACTTAGCTGCTTATTGCTATGCCTGTGATTAATTTGGCTAACTTAGCTAAGGTTACCAGGTATGTGTTAGACAGGTGAACGATATCAGTCCTGTTTTCAATTATCAAGGGTTTCGATCTTTTTTACTCGTGGATTAATATTACACAATCACTCGCGTACAGTGGTGTTTTTAAAAAAAAAAAAAAAAAAAGGCTACCGTCGCTTGCTGCAGTTGCACTATCAAGTCGTGACTGTCCAAGGATGGATGATAAACGTTCCAGACCCTCGGCCTCACGTTATCGGTCACGGTGTTTATAATGTCCAGCTACCGGTGATATTTTTATTATGTTTATATTATGTGGTATGTGGACGTGTTCTATATCCGTGTTCAATGATACCTTCAGCTCTGATTTCGCAATGAAAGTTTTCTTCACTGATCTTGTAATAGTATTGCTTAAGGAAATGGCAGATTTTTCTTAATGATCAGCAATTAGATATTAGGAAAGCATTTGCATAACAGTCTTTTTCTGTAAATTATAATTTTAGTAGCATCTTGATGCTTGGTGCATTGACAGTGTTAGATTTAATTAGTATCTTTCAAATAAAATATCAAAAAAACGAGTGGTGTTCAGTCAGATCATATGTAACTTATTCATTGGTCATAAATTCAGCATTATTTTCTCAAATTTTAATATATTGTCATATCTTCATATACAGTACTGCCTTTGTGTCTGATTGAGGATGCCTCTATTTAATCAGCTTTATTTTCTTTGTGATTTTCAGGTCGAAATTTTTGTCGTCTTTGGTAAATAATGGCTTTCAGCAAGGGATATCGGATCTACCACAAGCTGGACCCACCTCCTTACAGTGTCGTTGTTGAGACCAGGACCAGGGAAGAATGTCTCATGTTCGAGTCAGGGGCTGTTGCTGTTCTGTGTAAGGCTTTTTTTTTTTTGGTTACACAAAAGTACAGTACTCTAAACTTTGGCCCAAAGTAAGAATGCAGCAAGAAACCAAGCTACAAGACATGTGTTGACTGTCAAGTGATGTGGATGACTCTTGCCTATGAAAAAGTCACAGTTACGTTTAACTTAAGGTTTAATGGAGAGTGATTCAGACATTTTCTTTGTATTGTGCTGTGTTTGTTTGTCTTCTAGCTGCAGCAGAGAAAGAGGCCATTAAAAACCAATACACCAAAATTGTTGATGCTTATGGAATCCTGGGGGTCCTCCGTCTAAACCTGGGTAAGCTTCAGAAACGTCTTCATATCCTTTGCCTTATGCATTCGACAAAAAAAACCCACTGGGTGCCTTTGTCTCTGTGAAGGCCCTCTGGTTCATAGCCCTACTTCTGCTTACCTGTAAGCTGCTTTCTGCTGTCCTCTACATGACCTTGTAGGCTCTTCTTATCACAGCAAGGAAAAAATCTGTAAAAGATTATAGCTCAATTATATAGGTTGCTGAGATTTAACTAGATAATTTAGTTGTAATTTCATATGTATTATTGATACCAAAATTTCATGAACCAGCCCCGTAATGATGTTTTATTTATTTTGAAATGTAATGGTGTTAACAGGTGACACACCTTACTTCTGCAGGTGACTCCATGCTCCACAGTCTGGTGGTTGTCACAGGATGTAGCTCTGCAGGGAAGGTCCAGGATTCTGAGGTTTTTAGGGTCACACAGACAGACTTCATATCGCTGAAGAATGATCCAGCAGATGAAGAACGGATCGCAGAGGTGCGAAAGGTCCTGAACTCAGGACACTTCTACTTTGCTTGGTCTTCCTCTGGAGTCAGCATGGACTTGAGTCTCAATGCACATCGCAGAACCCTGGAAGACACTACAGATAACCGCTTCTTCTGGTAAGAGTGTGAAATAATTACTAAGGTTATAATGGTTATAAGGTTATATTGGTGATATGAGGTTATAAATAATTCCAAGGTTATAATGAGATCAATAGGCTACTAATAAGTACTTGTTCTGCTATCTGTAAAATCCTTCTGATGTGCTGTAGCAGTTGAAACATAAAAGAAATCATTGCTTGACTTGAATTTCTTTCTATGTTTTCTCTGCTCTGATGTCATAAAATAATAGGAACCAGTCTCTGCATCTGCACCTGAAACATTATGGAGTAAATTGTGATGACTGGTTGTTGAGGCTGATGTGTGGCGGGGTGGAGATCAGGACTATTTATGCAGGGCATAAACAGGCCAAGGCCTGCATCTTCTCGCGCCTCAGCTCGGAACGAGCCGGCACACGATTCAACGTTCGAGGAACAAATGACGATGGACAGGTGGCCAACTTTGTGGAGACTGAACAGGTGACGGAATTTTACAGTTTTAATGTCTTTCTCTTCCTGTTTGTGGTGTGATCAGAAAGTGGTTAGTATCACTCTCTGTAAGCTTCCGGTAACAGCAAGCTGTGCTGCTATTTATAGGGCCTTCCTGCTGAGTTTTATCTAGTTTCTGTTCATATTGATTCCCATCCCTCAGTTTGCTTCAATTCCTGTGAATTTAAACTTTAATCATGCAGCAGAGATCACCCACCCAATGTGCCAACATGATTATTGAATTTTCAGTTTATTCTTAAAAAACATATACTGTAAATTCCGTCATATAACCCTCTACTTTTTTCACATGCTTTGAACCCTGCGGCTTAAACTGTAATGCGGCTAATCTAAAGAATGTTACAGGCTAATGGCCTCAAGGGAGAGTTCTGGCAGGAAGGAAGAGAAAGAGCATAACAAAAGAATAATAAGAAGAGATAATAAGACGCTACCGTAGTTTGATTGTGTTTTGAACAGACATGTTTTTTCCCTTATGATGGAAAAAACGCCAAGGAAGTCATATGATGCAGCTTTTAAGTTAGCAGTCCATGTGGGTGTGGAAATAGAAAGAGCTGCTGCACATAAGCTTGGCATCAATGAACTGATGGTGAGATGTTGGAGACAGCAGTGTTGTGTTACTGCTGTGTTACAGGTGCTGTTCAGAAAAAAGCGGTAGTAACAATTTGGAAAAAACTTTTCTGTGTAAATATCTAATGTTACAACGCCTTGACACCTGCAGCTTATAGAGAGCTGTGGCCTGTATATGTACAAGGTTTATTTTTTTCTTTTAAACTTCAGTTGGTGCGGTTTATATTCAGGTGCGTTCTAACAAGGATCACCTCCGAATCATCAGAGACACTGCATTAAGTATAGGTGATGGTCATCATTTATGTATTTGAGTGAATGGATAGAGTTCAGATTAAACACTTCTGTAAAACCTGTAAAAAATAAATGAATATATACTGTATGCAGCTTTGCTAGTTTGCATCAAGAGGTGGGGTCTCACATTGCAGCTTATCTAGTAGCTGGAAATGTTGAAGTACTGTGTTGCTTTGATTGTTTCTTGTAGCTCTAGCTGTTTAATAAGAATGAGTAGAGATGGAGATAGTGGGCATCCTTGACTCTGCAGCGTGAGGCTTTGCCTTGATTGCCCAGTAGTTCATATTTTTTGTGTAGGTTTTTATTTCATTCTCTTTTTGTAGCTTGAATAGTTGTAAGCCATCTTATGAGCTTAGTTAATGCAGTCTATTGAAAAACTGGTTACTTATTGACTCTTTAGGAGTCAAACCGGTGCAGCCTTGTAGCTATGATAATCATGACAGCCCATAAAATAAATGAATTCTTTGAGCCTGAAGCCTTTTGGATTGCAGCTGTTTAACTTTTCCTATGAGTTAACAGTGTATGTGTTCTCTATCCCAGTAAGGATGTTGTTAGAAGACACATACATCTGCATAAATTAGCTTAAATTTCTCTATTGCAGACACAAACACACATGTGGATGAGACGGAATTTGTGGAATGACAACATTTATTGTAAAATGTAATGCAGTGCAACAGGATTCATTTTATCTCAAGAAAGTAGTACATCCCTGGGATGCACTTCAAAAAAATGTGTGCGTCCCAACATGACATTTATGCATCCCAAAAGTAATAGCAGAATATACGGTAGAAGCGTACGCAAGGATTGAGGTTTGCCAATAGTACAATATAAAAACTAAACAAAATTTATTAAATTATTTTATTAATAAAGACGTCATAATCATAAATCATATATTCTATTGTGCACACTGCACCAAGCTGACACAGCCTTCTCCGCATAGAGTTTTTGTAAGCTGCACCATCATTATTTTGTCTTGGGTGATGACATTTAGCCATGCCTCACCCATGGAAACAATTACAGCCATTGCAGTGCATTTGTTCGGATTGTTTCTGGTTTTCGCTTGGCTTCTTCTGTGTCGTTATCCGTACTGTCCGCAGTAATATCTGTCTCTTTTCCTTCTTTACCTTTTGATTGTTATTTAGTCAAGAAAGCACTCATTGTCACTACTCGTCGCTCTGTCACTGTAAAACAAGTAGACCTCATAATGCCGGATGGTCAATTTTAATAAGGCTGAATCACGCAGGTGAGTCTCGTGACGAAAAACTCGCATGAGATCAAAACATAATGGTGATTTCCGGGTTCAGATATATTGCAACCACACCACATGTGACACACTGCCTGTCAAATAACCCTCTACATTTGCTTTGTTCCGTGAAAAGCTGGCTTGAGACACATGCATGCATTGTGAAGTCGTTTCCCTTTCTGATTTATAGACTTATTTATATAGACTTATTATTTATGCGGTCCATTGTGTCTGTTTGGAGATGATATTTTACTTCAGTAAATTCAGTATTTCTGACTACCTATGTGTTTTGTTACATATAGGTGGACATTAACAATCTTCGTCTTGTTTTAACAGGTCATTTTCATGGATGATAAAGTCTCATCGTTCATACAGATCCGTGGGTCCATTCCTCTTTTCTGGGAACAGCCAGGAATCCAGGTAACTACTCCAGCAAAGTAAATCAAAATGAAACCTATTTTGAGCGTGATATTCTATTTGATAAAAATTCCTCAAATATTTGTACAGCAGTAATCCTTTTATTATGTAGTTGCATGTAAGGCTCAGTCCTTTGGCGCAGTGTAAATGTAAAAACTGATTTTAAATGACTGTCACTGAAATCACACCGGAGATTTTTATCCTGGTTTTTAACTCATTGTGTCCATGCTCTGTTCAGAAAAAATCCATTAAGGGTGTTTTGTTGCAACTGAATGACAATCGGCATCCTAAACAGCTGGATGAGAACCCCCACTTGGTAAAACCCTTTTCTTGAGGGGGGGGGCGCCTCTTGCTGGTGCTGACGCTTTCATACAGGAGACGAGGGTTTCTCTGTGCAATGCCAAACGGCAGACATGAAGACTAAGGCAATCTTACAGTGGGTTTTTATGTTAGTTCATCTACTGTACCTGACAAGGACATGGGACCATTGTGTAGATTTTAAACAAGAAGTAGAAATACTCACAAAGTGCACACCATAAACAACCATCACTGGGATTCTCCTGTTCTTCTTCTGACATTGCACAGACTGGTGGATTAAGACAGAAGTTGTGGGATGGGAACGTTAGATATAGTGATTGGTAAAGGGCATTTTCTGTTTTCTTCAGCTCCCAGACATCTTTGTTCAGGTGAGAACCTGGTCAGAAAACAATCCAGAGCCACTTTCTTTGCACTTGGTCTGCAGATATTCCGCAGGAATGTAGTTGTAACTTTATAATTGGAAAAATGTGCTTTTAAACCATAATGTGGTCCCTAAGGTCTAACAGCATCAGCAGTGGTTTGGTCAAACAGTCAAGTAGGGGCTGGGCTCGGGGTTGTTTTCTGACAGAACTGCAGTCCTCCTGCTTCCAAAGCATTGTTTTAGCTCCTACTCCCCTCTACCCATTGTGGCTTTTGTAAGCTTAATCTCTCCTCCCTATGCTCTCTAATTCAGTCCCCGGGCAAGACGGATAGTTTTGGTTTCATCCAGAGGTTGTCTTAATGATCTTCCTGCAAAAAGTTTGCTTTTAGAAATATAGTAGTTAGTCTTTAACTGTATTTATAGTGACATATCATTAAACCCTACTGGGAAAGATACAAAGCCTCCTCTTAAGTAGTTATTTACTTGAGCCCTGGCTGATCCCAAAAATATTAATTATATTTTGCCTGTTTTAGAGAGAGAATAATTAGCGGCAGAAGTGCTTATTTGGGGTATATTATTACATTTGACATCACAACAGTGTTCACAAATACTAATTTATTTACAGATTTAGACATTTAAAGAATTTGTTGAGGCACTTACATTATTAAAAGCCAAACAATAGATGTCTTAGTCAAAGACTAACCTCAAAGCAGCATAAAATAAGATCCTTAAAAATAAGTTGTGGACACAGTCATTTAGTACAACAGACTAGTGGCAGGTGTTCTGTGTTAACGTACAATGAAAGGGCGAATATCTGTAACCCAAGTCATGTGTCGGTGCCGGCTCAGGAAGTTATTAAATATGCACAGGACAGTCCTACGCAACTGTAGAGGAAGGAATGAGTGACAAAATGGCAGCATGGCAAAATGCCAAACAGTGCTTTGCACCGGCTTTGCTGAAATATGTGCAAACATTTGATCAACAGCTCCAAAGTAGAGGAAAAGATTAGCAGACGGTGAAAAAAAAGAGATATTGAAGTTTAAAGGACAGTGAGAATGAATAATTTAGTATCTTAAATCTCCAATGTGTCTTGTGACCTTAATATATAGAAATGGATATTTAAATTATATTCTCCTGGAGGGAGAATATCCAACAGTTAGTGGCCTCAGCCTTCGGTATACTTAGGTTGTGTTGCCAGAAAAACAGAAGTAAGGTTCTGGATTGGCCTAGTCAAAATCCAAACTAAAACCCTTTAGTGTGGCACAATTAAAAGAGTTTTGTAAGAAGCGTGGGTCAAACGTCCTCCACCGAAAGGTCAAAGACTCGCTGCTACTTGATTATAGTTTCTGCTACCAAGGATGAGACAACTAGTTATTAAGCTTCGGGACAGGCACATGGGTGATATAGCCTTTGAATAATTAATACATAATAAATAGCTGTTATTAACTTTAAATAAATGTGATTATTTGCATTGTCTTTTTCCCAAGCAAAAGGGTTGGGTTTTTTTCTTAATCTGAAACATTTAAGCGTGACAAACAAGCAAAAACATAATAAATTCACATGGAAAATACTTTTTAACAGCTTTGTAGATAGCCACAGGGAAACAAGTAGGGACCTGCTATGTCGAGTAGATTTCCTCCTCGGAGCGACTGGGAGAGTGTCCTATTCCTTTTAAGGTGTGGTCATGCTTGCCTGAAATTCTCTGCTTGGCTCTTTGGTGTTTCATGATTCAGTCAGCACCAGTATAGTCCCAACATGAGAGGTTTTGAATGAGAATTAGTGAGACAATTTTAAGCAAAGAGGAAAGGAAACATTTGATCTCAAGTTGTAATAGTTGTGTTGGAGAGATGACGGTGAAATGTCTCTGCTGCTCCGTGTCTTTGTCTATGATCACATCTACCGTTGCTAGCCCTCTGTTGCTTTTGTCCTATGTCATTTTTATTACTATAAAGACATTTTCCCACTATGCTGATGCTTTCCAGAAGTGTATTTATTCCAATTTATTCTTCACCACAGACTCACTTTTAAACAATTTGATTTCAATTTTTTTTTTTAATTCTGAATTCTTGATTGACCTCTTTTGTCTCTTCTCGCTGTCCCTGCCCTCCAGGTTGGCTCTCATCGTGTCAAACTCTCAAGGGGATTTGAGGCAAATGCACCGGCTTTTGAGAGGTAAATGAAGTATTATGTATGTGCGTGCTGCAGTATTTTTTTTGGACTTCAAGATTTCCAGGGATGGTCCATCATTCTACAGCAAATATTCTAGTTTAAGTGTGTCTGTAGCATCTCATTATTGAAAAGAACTGAATGACAGATTTTAAAACCATGATTAGCAATCAACCATGATAATGTGCATATTTTATTTACTGCAGATGGTGTTATTCAAAGTTTCTACTTTGTCATGCAAAATTTATTTCTTAATGCTCACTGTATAGTCTCTGATTACTTATCTATTGTGCCTGAGGACAAATTGTTAAAATATTAACAAAAACGATTCATAGAATTCAGTTTAAACATTTATGTGTTTACTGGAAACTATCTTGGACTTAAGAAGACAAACTCAACAGACCTGAGCTCAGTATAAATGTCATGATTCCATCTGCATATTTGTTTCTTGAACATGTCAAGGCAACCACTTGAACTGAGTCACCGTCTGTAATTTGTCAAGAGTGAATAGTTTTTCACCACAAGCAGTAGATTACAGGTCCACCTATCTTGTCAAATAAAATCAAATAATAGCCATGTCAGTTTCCTTCAGTGTTTCTGGTCTTATGTATGAAACTCTTAAGAACAAGACCAATTATTGAATCCACATTTTTCATCTCATTGTTGATTTGTTGTACTGCCATTCAAAGCTCCGTGCATTTTTTCATATACATGTACTGTATATAAAGGATGATAAAAATATGTTGTGCTGAACGTGGCGTTAGCTCACCATTAGTCTGTGATCTCATTTTAGACCTAAATATTGCTGGTGTGTGTGTGTGTGTGTATTTCCCAGACACTTCACTGCACTGCGGAACCTGTACGGTAAACAGGTGATCATCAACCTGCTTGGGAGTAAGGAAGGGGAACACATGCTGAGCAAAGCATTTCAGGTGAGAAGAATAATTGTGAATCCTGAAATTATGGCATTTAGTGTAAGATGTTTATCTGAGCATCCTGGGAACTCATTCAGAGCTCATTGGCAGAAGATGATTTGTTTGAATTAAATTCTACTTTTCATTGATGGGAATTCTTTTTTTAACTCTATCACTGCACCAGAAATTCTTCTACCTCTCATTTTCTTATTCAGTCTGGCATTTAAACCGCAGTTCTGGAAAGATGACATGTTTCTGAAGCTATAATCATGTTGACAGACTATAGTCAAACAATACCTTAGGATTATAGCCATTGGTTTTGCATAAATGTATGCAATACTTTGCTTTATTGGCACAAGTAGCATGTCTTACATTGTTTTTTATTGTCTAAATCTCTGGGAATAAATCCTCTTCCCTGTCTGTTACTCTCAGAGCCACCTGAAGGCATCAGAGCATGCAACATCTGTGAAAATGGTCAACTTTGACTACCATCAGAATGTGAAAGGAGGCAAGGCTGACAAACTTCACAGTGTCCTCAAACCCTACCTCAGCAAGTTCATAGAAGAGTGTGGATGGTTCTACTACTCTGGAGAGACAGGCATTGCAAGGTTCTGAAATCAATTCTCTTCAACTTCAGGCCCTAAACATGTAATTACTAAGTAATGGTTTTTACCTCTTAACATCATAACAAATCACATTTAGGACTCAGGGTGGGACCATTAGGACCAACTGCCTGGACTGTCTGGATAGAACCAACAGTGTCCAGGCCTTTTTTGCCCTTGAGGTAGGAGTTCACAGTGTGGAGGATAAATTTGTTTTGTTTTAAAATAGCATGTGTATTTTTTCTGCTAACAGTGATGATTCTGTAAGTTTAAACCGTGTGCTTCACCAAATCAGATGCTTCCAAAGCAGCTGGAGGAAATGGGACTCACGGAGAAACCCCAGCTTGTAGCCAGGTTCCAGGAGGTCTTCAGGACCATGTGGTCTGCCAACGGAGACTCCATCAGTAAGATCTATGCAGGCACCGGTGCCCTGGACGGCAAGGCAAAGGTACATAGCATGGAAAACAACCCATACAAGGTCACAGTACAGTATGTCATTTAACCTTTGAGGCATTACTCAGCAGGTTATTAGAGCACATTGAATTTAGAATTTTTTGTTTTGTGTTGTTTTTGGGTAACCAGAACATTGCAGGATGACATTTACAGTGAGATATGCCTCACATTTTTTGGGCACAATTATACAATCCAACCATGTCACAAATGCAAATACACAAATCAGGGATGTATTGTAGAAAAAAACAAAGAATTTTGACACTTTGCATTAGCCTGCCGTAGCATTGTATCAGTTTGTTGATAATGAATGGGAACATGAAATCATGACTTACAGCAGTGTGAACTTCATTATTGAATCTATTATATTTAAATGCATGGCTCATTAATAATTTCTGAGTTAGTCAACCAGATTTAAACAAAGAATCCGTGTTTAACTCTTAAACATTTCATTAGACTATCTTGATAAGGACTTGAAACAAGTCATGTATTTTCCATCAAAGGAGAATAAATCTCAAATTGAGTCACGACAGTTTTGTATGATCAGTTGTTTGAACCATTAATTTCTACAAAGTGCATCCAGTATACAGTAAACATAGACCCTGTCTGCTGACAGCATTGACCACTCAGAGTGTTGCTTTGGACTTTGATATTTAACCACAGTCAGGGTCTCAGGTATATGCTAGGTTGTGTAATATGACTGCAGCCACAGACTTTTACTTGAGCAGTCAGTTCTTTGGAACTGTGTACTCCTGTTTCATAACTCTCGTGTGCTATCTCTCTCTGCTGTCCTCTGGACCCCCACCCCCCTTCCTATGTGGTAAGTTTAAAAGCCCCTAAATGTTGTACTTTAGCTGTGGGTGTATTTTTGGTGCTTTTTTTGATTTTTTTTTCCTCTGTTAAATGTTGAATATAATGGTGGATGTAATAGATGGGACCTTTTGTTACTTCCCTTGTGGTATTTTGGTGTCTTGACGTAACAACTACAACTGTAACAACATCCACATGATCTCGATAGTATGGTGTTGAGTAGCCTGCCCCCTGTTTGGGCCCATTATTGTCTTGGTTGCATTTTTTTGTTAGGCCAAGCTCATGTTTGTTGAGGCAATGTGCATCAGAGCTACTATACATTCCCATCCAGGAATCTGATTGGTTGACATCAGGAACACAGCCTCAATTTGGTGGACATACAGTGGTTCAAAATAATCTTCATTGAAGATCTGTAATGTACCAAAATGCAGTTGCAAAGAAGCATACATGTATGTAGTCATTGCCCACACGTCTTGAGCTGTTTCCAGTTGTTATCTCATAATTTCTGCTTTACTAATCAAAACCTGCCGTGTTGCTCATGAATCATTGAAGTTTCCATATGGCTCCTTGTGAATCAGTTTTGATCCTTTTTGGTCACATAAAATTCATATGTGTGTATATTCATATACGGTATGTTAGGGTTGATAGATTTTTTTTCAGAGTAGTTAATATACAAATGTTTTTGTTTTTGCCTATTTGTAGACGGGGAAGCTGAAAGATGGCGCTCGCTCGGTCACAAGGACCATCCAGAACAACTTCTTTGACAGCTCCAAGCAGGAAGCCATAGACATCTTGAGGCTGGGCTCAACCCTGAACAGCGATTTAGCAGACAAAGCTCGAGCCTTGCTCACAACCTCCAGCCTTTATGGTAATTCTTTGCTATACGACAGAGTACATGTTGCATAATAATCGTGAATACTGACAGAAATTATCCATATTACATGTTGCAGCTTTGTTTTGTAAATGACAATGAATTTTTCTTCCTTCTCCACCAGTGAAGTGAATTTTTTTAATGGTTTTGAGTTTCAACCCGTAGCTGTCGCAGCCTTATAACAGTTTGTGTGCACTTTTTGAGTGGGAAGTGTAATCTCCATGTGTCAGTTCTCTGACCAGACCAACTGCTCTGCTTATCTACTGAAACACTGCTTAACCCACCTTTTTCTTCCCTCTCTCCATTCCTGCGCTTGTGCACAAACTTAGTCACTGAGCCCGTCTTACAATCAGGTACAGTATCTGACTGCCCCCATTGGATGATCTTTCCATGCCATCACTCAGTTTTCCTATGATTGTGTTTGCTACTCATTATAGTTCATCCTTTATGATCCAATGCTAGCAGTGGTTAAACTTTCTGTCTGTTGTATATTTTCTGCCATTTGTGCTTTTTTTGAGCTTTAATTTGAACTTTACAGACAGAAGTGAACCATTACTAATGTTGATCATCTGTATTTCAGCAGAAGACTGTTTTTAATTTTTTCTCCCATGCCTCATATTTTAGAACATTGTCTTCCTTTTTTTGTTTGTATTTTGGATGTCCCTCCATGTTTCTTTGATTTTGATTGAGCATTTTCATGTTTTTGTGTCTTTGTTTTCCTGTAGAGCCCAGCCGATATTAGTGCATCAACATGTTGATATATATCAGCATATATACGGAATAATCTTTCTTTTTGAACATAACATTATATAATAAAATTTTTAAAATATTATTGTACATTTTATTCAATTTTTTTTCCTGTCTATTATTATCCTCTACGGCCCCAAAATTCCAGAATCGGTTGGGCTTTATTTCCCCTTATGCTGCCCTTTCTACAGACGCACCTCACACTCACCCAGTTCACACGCGACTCTCTTTTTTCTTACTTCTAAAGCGTCACCAAGAGTGTTGTTGGGAATGTGTCAGAACTACCGGAAATACACGAGGCCCAAACAAATCCGAGTGGGTGTCGGCACCTGGAATGTCAACGGGGGTAAACAGTTCCGCAGTATTGCTTTCCGCAACCAGACACTCAATGACTGGCTGTTGGATGCACCACAGAAGGCAGGGCATCCTGAGTTCCAGGGTATGTTGATGTTCATTTATCTGTACTCATACAGGTTGAAAAATTTGTATTACAATGCATACATTTTGGTAAATATGTTTATTCGCTGTCCTGGTAAAAATTTGGACAAAGATCAGTGCTACTGCCATGTCTGTACCTCCAATAGGAAGCTGCATTAAGAAGCTTTTTAGCTTAGCTTAGCCCAGACAGTGAATACATGGAAAATGGTTAGCTTGATTTTGTCAGAAGGTAATGCAACCTTGTAGCACCTCTAAAGCTCATTACTTGACACACAATATCTCTTTTGTTAAAGTCATGAAAAGACCTGTTTAGAAACAACCCACACGGTTTATGGTTTATGTTCCTGGCTATTTCTGTTTCCATCTACATTAACCTTAAGAGTAGAGTCCCTGCATGTTACAGTAATGGCAAAATATCAGGAAAATACTGATATACAAAGGCAAGCAAGAAAGGAGAGAAGGTCATCGAAAATCCTTCCTTTGAGATGCAAGATGCACATGTTTTCTGATAAATTTTCAGAGTGAATGAGAAAGTGTTGACAGGAAAATGTCAACACTTTACTAAGAAACACGACTTCTTCGGTAACTGATATTCTAGCACTTCTTACTATAGCAAAAGCTAAATAGTCCACAATGGAAATTGTTAATGCAAAACATTTTCTAACAAGAATAAGAAAGAATTGTGAGTGAAAACAAAAAGATTAAAAGAATATGTGCGAGGAAAAAAATGTCCGTTTTTTTTCTCTGTTCAGACAGCAAAGCCAACCCCATAGACATCTTTGCCATTGGTTTTGAGGAAATGGTTGAATTGAATGCGGGAAACATTGTCAGTGCCAGGTATGTGTGCAAGATAACAGACCTGCTTTTGGCAAAGGTGGCCATGAATGCTTCCAGATGATGAATTTTTTCTTTCAATAATAAGATCTCTAGGATCAGGATAAAATAATTCACAGAGTTATGACTTTTTTTCTGCACTATGACAATTGCTTCTACTCTTGTCACAGCACTACTAACCAGAAACTTTGGGCAGCTGAACTACAGAAGAACATATCGCGGGACCACAAGTATGTGCTGCTTGCTTCAGAGCAGCTGGTGGGAGTGTGTCTGTTCGTTTTCATTCGTCCACAGCACGCACCTTTTATCAGGTAGGACGTGTTGGTGAGCTGTTTAAACAACTCATTTGAGCTGTTTGTCAGATAACATTTTTGATCACAGTTTGGTATTCAATACATTCTCCAGGGATGTCGCTGTTGACACTGTGAAAACTGGAATGGGTGGGGCTACAGGCAATAAAGGAGGCGTGGCCATCCGTCTGCTGTTCCACACCACCAGCATCTGTTTCGTCTGCTCCCATTTTGCTGCTGGCCAATCACAGGTCAAGGAGAGGAATGATGATTACAGTGAGATCACTCGCAGACTCAGCTTCCCTATGGTACCAGCCCTGATATTAATAAGTTAACATTAAGGCATTTCTTTTGCATAATATAAGCATAACCGTCAACACCTCATCCCTGGCAGGGGCGTCTGTTATATTCACACGACTATGTGTTTTGGTGCGGGGACTTCAACTATCGGATTAACCTGCCCAATGAAGAAGTAAAAGAGCTGATCAAACAACAGAACTGGGACGCCTTGACAGCAGGGGACCAGTTGCTGGACCAGAAAAATGCTGGTTTTGTATGTCACGCAGCACACCGAAATGTTTACATTATTAGTCTGAGAAAGGAAAACCTTGAATCATGAAACTGCATCTCAAATTGTGTGGTCTTTACTAATGCAGGCAAATCTTCAACAGGTTTTCCGAGGTTTCATCGAGGGGAATCTAGATTTTGCACCCACTTATAAATATGACCTGTTCTCAGAGGATTATGACACCAGTGAAAAATGTCGTACACCAGCTTGGACTGACCGCATACTCTGGAAGAGAAGGAAGTGGAATTTTCACAAAACAGGTACACGGAAGATGGAGCCACCTTCTGTGTTTAATGAAGTAATGAAGAAGATTATGAAGTAAAGTGGATCTTCTAATTGTTTTATACATTTTTGCAGCTGAGGAGATGAATGTTGTCGGTGCAGCTTCTACATCTGGGGAGAGTGAGGATGATCCAGATTACTCATGGAGCCCTGGGAACTTGAAATACTATGGCAGAGCTGAACTTAAGACCTCAGATCACAGGTAGGTAATGACACATAGCTGTAGAATTTGATTTTTTTTCACAGACCTATAATTTTCTGTTTCCTTCCTAGGCTGTATCTGTATTTTGTTGCAAAGTGGAGCCAACTGATCACATTATCTCCGAAATTTAGCAATCATGCAAACAAACTAATGATGTTTCCTCATAATCCATCTATTTCCTCAATATCGTCTTGCATTTTCTAGGCCTGTGGTTTCCATAATAGATGTGGACATCCTGGAGGTGGACCCAGAGGCCCGGCACCAGGTCTACAAAGATGTCATTGCGCTGCAGGGACCTCCGGACGGCACCATCCTGGTGTCGCTCTGCTCCTCCGGCCCCGACGACTACTTTGACGACGCACTCATAGATGAACTCCTGGACAAGTTTTCTCAGTTTGGAGAGGTTATTCTCATCAGGTGAGACCGATGTCTCCATCATAGGTGGGTAAACATTGATCACCTTCAGACAGTTATTCTATAATCAGTGTCCACGTTTCTTCAGGTTTGTTGAGGAGAAGATGTGGGTGACCTTCCTGGAAGGTTACTCTGCTCTTGCTGCTCTCTCTCTCAGTGCTTCCACTGTAAGTAGTCACTGTCATAACAGTCATAGAAAATTGTAAATCCATGTTTACCTTTTCAAATCATAGTTGCATAATGTTTTGCTTTTAGGTTTTGTGTTTTTTTTCCACACAAACAGGCTACGGTAGTTTGCTGCAACACTTTTTAAACACTTGTGTCCCCCGTGAACAATCTCTAGGTCTTTCTCATCTGTTTTTTGGTTGCATTTAAGGTCCTCGGCAAAGTTGTTGACATCCGACTGAAGAGTCCAGGCTGGATCAAAAGTCTGGAGGAAGAGATGAGTGTGGAGAGGATCTGTGGGAGCATCCCCACCTCGGCCAGCTCCACCCTGCTCGCTGAGGACACGGACATGGGCGACGATGATTACGATATGGAAGGTGAGGATTAACAAATACCCACCAAAACGTAGATGGCATGAATCAAATTTACGAAATTTCTGTTTTTATCCTGTGTTTTGCATTAGGCGATGTGGACGATGAGGTAGAGGAGATCCTTCCCCAGCACCTGCAGCCCGGTGCGGGCTCTGGCCCTGGAAGCTCACCGCTCCCCTCCCCACGCAGTAGCCCCTGCCCCTCCCCAACCCATGGTGAACCTTCGGCTCCCAGCAGGCCGAGCCGTGGACAGCCCTCCAGACCTACACAGGGTAAATGCTGCATGACAGAGAACTGGAATCAAGTCGCTGAAAGCACAGCTTTGGTCAGGATCCAATCTCTGCCTGCTGGAACATGAACTGTAATTTTGTTGTTTAGCGTGGAAGCAGACTTAAGTTTGTCGACATTGAGGAGAGAGAGAAATGTCAGGAAACTTGAGGTGGTTTTAGGTGTGTCCTGCAGCAGAAAGCTTGTTTCCCTGTCAGATATTTCATATATTTTATTGCAGTGCTATAAACTGGGCAGTCACAGTCTTAAAAACACTTTTCAAAACCACTCTCTATATATACCTGTTTTGTTTTTTACCTTCAAGGACCTCCTGTTGACTTCCAGCCTGGTGCCCCCACATCCCAAGTCTTGGAGCCCAAACGCCCACCTCCCCCTCGTCGGCAAGCTCCCCCGGCCAGACCAGCACCCCCTCAACGCCCTCCACCACCTTCAGGTAAAGTATCGTCTCAATGCCTACTTTGTCACATTTGCATCACAGACATATAACCTGCAGCCTCAGCAGAAGCTGAAGAAAATAAATGCAAGAAGAGAACATTTAATTTCAGCAGTTGTCAATACTTTTATTTTTATCCCATTGCTTCACTCCTGTTTGAAATGAACTTAGAGGTCAAGTGATACCTGGAGGAATGTGTGTTTCCTCTCACATTGACAAAACTTTAAACTAACAGAAGTTGCTTTCCGTAAGATTTTTCTCATATTATTAATAATAATAATAATAATAATCAGTCCTTTATTCGTCCCTCATGGGGAAATTCTTTTTCACTTCACCCACACATGTACAGTACATATATGTGTTAATTACACACGGGGGTTACAGGTTACAGGCCCCTGAACACAACACACACTAGGGGCCTGTAGGCATGCAATTAGTATACAGAGAGAGGACATACAGAGGTACAAGGGAGGCGGAGTGACGGGTCGCAACCCCAATGAGCATCTTGTAGGGCTTTGCTCAAGGGCGCCTTGGCAGTGGCTGGGAGGTGAGCCAACACCTCCCACCGTCAGCTCACACTCCGATGTTCTGGCGGGAGCGTTTGGTTAATTTGGTTTAGGTCACTCTGCTACATTCTGGCTGTGCTACGTGCAGTGGCATTGTGGGTTCTGTACAGACCATTACATGTGATTTATGGTTGTGCTTCACCTCGGCTTCAGTTTCAGCTATGCAGCTTATTAAAACATTAAACTTTGCGTCCACTTCAGTCGTTCAAAGCCTGATTTAGCTGAATTTGCATTTTTGGTAAGAGAGTGTGGCTTCCCTTGCAATAATATTTACGACTATCCCCCCCCCCCCCCCCCCACTGTAATATGCAGTATCAGTTTGATACTGTGTGTGTTTGTTTGTTTTTATCGCAAATGTTCATTCAGCACTTCAACTACAATCTTTTTTTGTCTACTGTTTTCTCTTTTGAAAAACACTGATTCCCCTTTTGACTTTAAGACTGTGGCAGGTGTCCCAGCCCACTGCTTGGTAGGAGGAGCAGTGAAGGTAACCAACCCAGTGTCTTCACATCATCTGATCCCTGTAGCCTTTGACCCAGGCATCAATGTCACTGATTATTTTTGACATTGATGGATCAATGTTGACTAATTCTGTATCAGTTTATGTTTGTGTGGAGGTAGTCTCTTTGAATATTTAGAATAATGCTTATTTAAATGCAAAATAAGCAATGGTTACACATGGTGAGGAGTAATTTTATAGCTAAGTGGATAAAATTCAAGAAACTCCTTTTGTCAGATGAAAGTATTCTAATCAGCTCTGCTGCACTGAGCCAGTACAATTAGTGGGAACATCCTCCTCAGACTGGTAGATAGTCCCAGCATCTCAGGCGTAACTGATCTGCTGCATCATTACCACCACATGTTATTCCTGGTGTCTTGTTGAGATTACGGGAAAACACCGACATCATGTGATCAGTCTGTGTGTAACAGTGATCTGGTTTGGTTTCCTTTGTGCTGCAAAGGACAAAAAAGCCCCGCCCTCCCTCGGCCTGATGCTGCTGCAGGTAGGGGCTCTGAACGCACCACATATCCAGCTTCACCCAACATTACTGTACCAGTGAAGAAGTAGGATTGTTACTCACCTGTGTTAGTGGTGTTGCCTCGAAGTTCCATCTTTGTGTGGAGTTTCGCTCTCCCTGTTGGGAATGAAATGGGTCTTAGATTGTCCTCGTCTGTCTGTGTTGTTGTGTTCTCTGTGTTCATGTCCTGACAAGAATAAAGCCTGTTTCAGGGTCAGTTTTCAGCATACCTGTGGGTGAGATAGATAAATAGCACTTGAGATATTGGATGTCTCGTCCCTGGAAACACTCCTGCTATTCCTAATGTATTCATGGGGGGGCTTAGTACACATTGCTAATGCTAATGAAACCGGGTTGCCCGTCTTAACTCTTACAGGGCGAGGCCAGGCAGCAGTGGGAGCTCCTGGACCTGGAGGTGCTCAAAGACCTGTAAGTCTGCAACTGATGGTTCAAATCTTTTTGTTTGTTTGTTTGTTATTTATATCTCATTGGTTAAATGTTCCCAATTCTTGTTTTGTTCGTTAAACAGAATATTCCACCTCGAGTTGGGGTCATCAGTATGCCCCCTCAGTCTCGTCCACCACCTCCAGCACACCCTGGAGCACCTAGACCCATCCCAGAAGTGCACCCTGGGGCCCCCAGGCCAAACCCAGATGCCCACCCCGGAGCACCGAGACCTATTCCGAGTGCACAAGCTAAACCGACTGACCTGCCTCTGGGTAAGGAAAAGGGTTTCACAAAAGTCAGAGTGTTGATTATGAGGCTGACACTGGTTTAAATACGGTCAGTGATTACTCTCGTTTCCTTCACCTTCAGGTCCACCCCCTACAGAACCCCCTCCTGTGAGACCCCAGGTTCCATCACCCATGCAGCCACCCATGCAACCCCAACCACCTGCTGCTCCCCCTCAACTCCCACCACCGATCCAACCCACCCTTCCAGCTCCACTTCAGCCACAGCAAGTCGCAGCTCCAAAGGCTGGTCCCCCACCTCCTGCTGCTGCTGCTCCTGCTGGCCCTCAGCAGGGCCTAGCTTCCCCTAAACCCCCACCGCGCTCCCGCTCCTCCCACGCTCTACCACCTGATGCTGTCAAGCCTGAGACAACCCCAAATGCTCAGGTTGGTGCCAGCTGCTATTGTCATAAAGTCACTGAAATGTCAGCACATGGTAACACGTTTGACTTCCTGCTCAAATTCTCATTAGAAACAAATTTTCTGCTAAAAACTGTTGCTGATGACAAGAATAAAAAGATGCAGGAGCATGTAACCTCTTTCTGATTCTTTGTGTTGCACAAAATGAGCTTAGTTGTGTGTGTCACTCTTCCTGCTTTTGTCTCTGACACAATTGTCTCTTTCTCACAAGCTGGAGAAGCCCTCAGGGTGACAGGTACTTGATATTAAACCACCTTTTTGTCTCATCCTCCATAACACAGAAGTCCTCCTCCTCTCATGTCGACTCCCATTCATTACACCCAGTAAACTCCTCTTTTTATTTTTAGTTATTTTAGTTCACTGCAAGGCCATGCATTGTTTTGTGCTTGGCTCTCAAAACGAAGTACCATTTGTTTTCCTTTTAGTCAGTCAGCATCTCAAATCATAAATGTCATTACAAATGCAGATGAAAATATGACGTTGGTCATTTTCCGTTCACCAGTTCTCTCATATCTGCTCACTGTGGTTCAGATCTTCAGATTGAGCGCATCTGCAGTGACTTCATAATTTGATTTGACATGTTGTTACTTTATTATTAGTTCTGTTATTCTGTACATAGAGGATTTTCATGCATACATTCGCTGTGAGCAGCGGTCATACACTAGTAAAGTGAACACATTTGTGTTGGGCAGATTAAAGGTACCCTGTGGAGATTTTGACCGTTAAGGATTAGAAAAATGTGTGAGTCGATTTAAATTCCTGCCGACAGCAGAGAACACAAATGCACATTTGTACGTCAAAAAAAGGTGAATCAGAATATCAGTGTATAAAATCAAATAGCTGAAACGGTTTTATCAACAGCTGTGGAACATAACTATCTAATGCATTCTGAAAAATCTTTTGAGATAGTTTAGACAGCATTTACCTCAGAGATGTGCTATAATGTTTTTAGAGCAACATGATATCAGAGCTAGTGGCTGCTGATGGATGTGTAGTTTTGAAGCGTTGTAATGATGAAGTAAATGTTTCAGGTTTCTTAATGAGCCTCGCTTGGCGTTAACTGAGAATCTCCTTACAAAAAGATTTATAAAGCTCCAAAGGGTATCTTTAAATGTTGTTGCGAGCTGAAGGTTATTTTAAAAAGAGTGGATTTTTATGTGTTGTCTTTCTTCTCAGATAAATGGACTGAATGGAATCCAAAGAGAAGCACAATGGAAGCCCAGCCCCTTTGACACTGACTTCCTCTCCTCTTCCTCATCACCCTGGCAAACCACCCAGTCCCTGACCAGAGGCTCGTCTCTGCGTAAACCCCCCGCTGTTCCTGTATCTAGGTCGTCCTCCAAAACCCTCTCCTCGTCATTGTCCCTCCAGTCCTCCGCCCTGTTAGACCTGCAGGTGCTCGATTCTTCCTCTCGTCCGATCACCACCCCGTCGCCGTTTCCCAACTCCTTACTGCCCCCTCCTCCGGTCCCATCTCGTAGTCGCTCACAGGAGGCGCTGCGGGCCTCCCCAGGCCCTTTCCCATCTGACACGGTTCCTCCCCGACCCAGCAGCACCAATCCCTTCACGGGACCGCTGGCACAGCAGCAGCGCTCTCTCACCCCAGATTTCAGCTCCCAGCGTCCTTCCCCCTCGCTAAACCTTCAGAGGACCACGTCTGCTTTCACGCAGCCACTCGTACCCTCCGTTGCTCCAACGGCGGCCCCCACCACTGCCCCCACCTCCCAACTCCAAACAACTATGTCCGTGTTTGGACCGTCATCCACCCTCACACCCACAGCTGCTCCTCTGCTCCCCCTCAACCCCGACCTGTCTTCTGTCCCTGTCTTGCCTTTTGCAACACCCTCCTCCATTCCGATCCATCGCCTGCCCCCTCCACCAGTAGGAAAACCAGCTCAGCAGTGGGTCACATTTGATGACGATTTTCCAACTTCCAGCGGAGCACCGCAGGCCCCCATCTTTCCTCCCAGGGCCCAGGTGTCCCGTTGTCAGACTCTGCCCTCCCACTCCCTGTTTGACTCGGAGCCTGATTGGCTGACATCAACACCTTCAGTGTTCCCATCGCTTCCTGCGCCCATCGCCAGTAGAACGGTACCCAGTAACCCAAAGCTCCCAGACGGACCCGGTGATGACTGCTTCTTCCCCAGGGAGTCAACAGAAAGATAGGATCAATCTCTATATGTAAAGGGCATATCTATAGATGTATAGATCTATAATAAATGTGTGTGTGTGCGTGTGTGTGTGTGTGTGTGTGTGTGTGTGTGTGTGTGTGTGTGTGTGTGTGTGTGTGTGTGTGTGTGTGTGTGTTGTACAAAAGAGGCAGTATTTAAGAAGTATAGACCAATTTTCCTTTTGATTCACAAGAAAGGATCTATATCACAGGCAGAATCATGAGATGAATGAGTCCACAGATGTGTTCAGACGCCACGGGGGTGTTTACCTGGCCGCTGATATTTCCATTTATCCGAATGAGTCACTGATCTTTTTTTTTTTTATAGCAGCAAATGTGCCTGTGTCTGCAAAATACAATTACACGACCTACATTTGTGCTCACAAATATTGTGTGTAATTACCCACTTGTGCAATATCAAGACGTGTGTGTCCTCAGGCAGCCTGCAGGTTTTACCATGAGTGTTCTCTTTGCAGCTCCTCCGCCGGCTGACAATCCGTAGCTCACGTCTGTCCTTTGGACTGATCCGTACTCAACACTGCAGCAGTCAGAGAATTGCTTTGTGTGTTTCTCAACGTGAATGTATACTTTATTTGTGCACTGGGTTTTGTCTTTTATCATTCCTGTAGGACTGAGACTCCGTAATACATCTCATCCACCCAGACGCCATTTCTTGTCCGCATTTGTAGCTCTACATCAGAATATACGTATCTACATAGGAGTAATGTATAAATGTATGTTTTCTAAATTGAAGCTACTAGCTAAATGTTTTTTTTTGTGTTTGTGATGACCTCATGATGTTGATCTGCACTCAGACTCGGTGTGTGTTGTCACTGATGCCTGACGAACAGAGATGAGAGTCCACGGACTGAACAGATGAGAGCTTTTTTGACTTTTCCACCTTTGTGGTGATCCTTTGATCCTTCTTGGTTTTTGAGCTTTGAGCCTCGCTGTTGTACTTTCAGAGAATGTGTTTTATGTGTGTCAGCACTTCTGTTCCGTTACAGTACGGCCATGAGATTTGGGCTCCTGTTCATATTAATCCATGCATAATAAGAGGGCACTTTTTTTTTTTACTTTGTTAGAAAAGTTGTGCTTTTCATTTCTAAGAATATTTTCCTGAATATATTGTTGATACTGTGGTGAAAAGTATTGTGTCGTGTTTGCATATTGTCTATCGTGGTGTTAATGTTTGGATGTGTGTGTGAGCAGAGGAGCACCAGGGCTTTTTCCTAATGCCATCAGACAGTGTTTGCTTACAGGGTCTGAATTAACAGCCATGGGTTTAACCGTATTTTCACCCTTCAGCTCACTGTATGGGAAAATGTAAACAATGCAAAATGCCAGGATGTTTCCCCCCACAAAGCCCCCACCTGATTGAAAATTCCCAGTACAACAACAGTGTGACCTGAATGCCTCACTAGACGGTCATGTCCATTTGTTGTTGTTTTTTTTTTGTGACCTACATTCCAGGCAGTTTTTAATTTCAAGTGTTGGATGTCGAACTGTTCTCCGCGTTTACAGATTCGCCTGTGATATCTAACCCATATGTTTGCTCCAGATAAAACACGTCGCTACTTAAATGCTCACTGACTTCATTCCACATGTGTGTGCTGTAGAAGGTGACGTGCCAGTATTTTCCCCTATACTTCTACTATGTTCAACTGTGCAGATCAGATGATGACGAGCAATAGTTTTGTAAAATGATAACGGAACGTATGACTTTCCCTAACAAGATGTCCGTCGGTTGTGTCTACTCAGATGTCATTTCACCAAGAAAGTACAAAACTGGCTGAAACTATTTCAAGGCATTTAGAAATCAGATATCTGAGCTCCATTTAAACACTGTAAAATACAAACAATCTCCATTCACTGGACTGAAAGCAGTAGCTATCTATGTAAGCAAGTGTACGTACTGGTTTTGCCTTTGCTTACATGCCGCTGTCATCTTTAAAAACGCATATACTGCATTATCCAAATGTGTGCAGTAGAAACTGTATCTGCATTTAAAGTAGGTAAATCGCCAGCACTTTGTGTCATGTAATGTTTTTTTGGTTTTTTTTTAGAAAACAAATTGCTCATGTGTGAGGTTGGTGTCTAATTTTATGACTATAATCCATAGTAAATAAGAATCTATCTTGCGGAACATATTCTGTATGTATTAAAGAGTAACAAAGCTGTGATTCATGTTAATATCTAATGTTCCATATTTTAAATGCACGGCTGATTGCGCATTTATGTATGAAGCAGTTTATGTTGTGTGTATGCAAAAATAAATGTATGTTTACCTGAATGCTGATTTATGTCTTGTTTTTGACTTCTACCTTCAGCTTCATCCCATTAAATTGTTCAATAGTCTGGAGAAGCATCCAGGGGCTTAGATCTGCCCCCGGGGGTCACAAGCAGGTGAAAAAAACATGTCTTAATCAGATTATCATTGTTTGATTACTAATTATTATTTCACTCTGACAAAATACAGCACAACCATTTGTGCCTGTTTGTTCATGTCTATCCCATCATAATTTAGTAGACTTTAGTATGTTTTACTCCCAAGAAACCACTTTCTATACCGATCGCCCATCTAAACCAGTGTAGCTCTTTAATTTCAAAATTTAAGAAACATTTAATTCATCTTTATCTAATGGAACTTTTTTCTGTTTTTTGTGTCAATGAGGTGCATTGTGCTGTTTAAAATAGATCTTCAGTAATATTCTAATGTACAGAATACATTGCTAATTTTATGCAGTGGAGATATTTCAACTGCACATTGACTTTCAATATAAAAATCTTATTCTGACATTTAACTTCATAGAATTTATTTTCATTGGAATAGTTAAGTTTCTGATCAAACTATAATCCAGTGAAAATGATATAGCCAATTAAAAAAATAACAAGAATGTACTTATTTAGTGCACTTTCATTTGATTTTCACTCCCTTTATGCTGAGCCATGATGTTTGAATTTCAATGCAATAATGAATATTTTTTCTTACTTCAGCCCTTCAGGTTACATTTTTAAAAGATCTTTCATTATTTCCACACATAGACATATTTTACGTTGTGCCTATACAGTATAATATCATATTCTGCACATAATTCTGCAACATTTTTCCACCATAATCTTTGAGTGAGTTTTGATAAAAGTGGATAAAAGCTGTCCATTAGTTGTTTTGGCGTTTTGTGTTTAATCATATTTAGAACATGACATTGTGTGTTACATGACCGTAGATTACATTTCATTTGCAGCATACAGCTGTTTCTATGAAGCTTGCACTTAACACCTCTATCATCCATTTTTTGTGTGATTTGGCTGTCAAAGAAATATTTTGGACCATCAACCCTACATCTTACATCCTTACAATTATGTCGATTTTGTTTTCCAAAAGAATGTTCATCAACAACAAAAAAATGAGGGAATCAATATTTCAAAAACTACTGTGAAATCTATTTATTTATATTACAACATGTACAAATGTGGGGGAAAATGAACAACACAATTAAGTAATTCTAGGAAAGTGTACATCATTAAAAAATATAAACATTTTATAAACACCATCAAAATATTTCTGGATTGAAATGATAAATTCATGTACACAATGTAAGTTCTTTGATATTTTAATTATAAAAATCAGATACTTAGTACTTTTATGATTAAATCCATATATATATATATATGTACTTATTTAGCTTTTGCAGAGTTCTGTAGGCTGAATCTGGAGAAATTAGGTCTTTTTTTTTATCCTCCAATTTGACCTCTTGGTCCAGAGAAAATGTTTGATTTCACTTCCAAATGTGTAATGGCTGGTGCAAAATAAACATGCAGGGATTAAAATTGCTACATTTTACAAAAATGCATCATTAATAATCTATTGTACAGCCATGCTTTACAATAATTATATACACACAAATAGATTCTGTAGTATTTCTTGTTTTGTTAAATTGGATTTGCTTGTCTATGACACTCCAGTGACCCCTGTAGAGTCCTTCCGCTTCCTGGTGTGGTCAGTGTGGTTTGCTGCAGCCAGGGCCAGGCACAAGGCCTGCAGCTTGTCATCCGCTCTGCGGAGAAGGTGATCGGCTGCAGCCTTCCAACACCTCCAGGAACTGTTCGACACAAGGAGCCGCAGACGTGCAGCGAGCATTGCTGCTGACCCCTTTCATCCCGGCCACAACCTGTCCCAGACCCTCCCCTCTGGCAAGAGGCTACAGTCCATCCGGACCAGGACCTCACGCCACAAAAATAGCCTATTCCCCACACTGCAGTCAGCCTCATGAACAATGATACAGGCGAGGACATGTAAACTTGACGTTTGGCACCGTCTCACCAGTAGAGGGCGGTGTTACACATCACCTTCATGTAATCTGCTGCTAAAAGTCAATCAGAAGAAGTCTCGTGGGGACACGAGTGAGTAAACATGAAAGTCAGCTTTAATGTCGGTTCTTCTACACCTTATAAACAAAGAACTTAGTATTAACTTTGTTTAAAGACATTTTGTGTTCACTCTTAACAGTCGTTTGAAGACTTCAAAGGTAACATATGTATTTTCTTCCTCTGTCGTGTAGAAATATCTAGAATAGTGACAAACAAGCTGCTGAGGCAATGTCCTCGCGTAGCCGGCGGCTATTTTTAAGACGAATGTTTTTCCTCTCACGGTTTTTCTCCCGGAGGACGATTTTAATCTCAAAATTCTGGAGAACGCCTGGAGAACTGTTGCCACCAAAATGGTTTTAACGACGTCCATTCTGTTTCTATATGTAAACACGGGTCACACACAAATGACGTCACAGCATTTTCCGTCGCAGACATGACGTATCAAAACTTAAAACTCGGTTACAGCCGTCCACAAGCAAATACATACCGGGCGTGTTCAAAAAATACATCGTTTTTGTCACGGAGACAGGCGTTTGTCGTGTGGACGGTGATCCTAACCGAAGGAGAAATGTGCGTTTTTAAAAAATACCCGGAAGTGGTGGCTCAGGACTGTTGCTATGGCTACACTGTTGACTGTTTCTACAAACGAATAGGGTCTCAGGTCGTTGCGTGTTCCTTTAGCGATAAAATCCCATCAAACTTTAATACATACATCTGGTTGCAGAATGGTGCAGCTGCATGTGAAGCGTGGAGACGAGAGCCAGTTTCTCTTCCACACCAGCGTGGACGCGTCCCTGGAGACGGTGATCCTGCAAGTTACGGCCATTTACAACGGGAGACTCAAAGTGGAAAGAATATGTTCAGGTGAGCATGAGGTACACCGGTATCTGAACTACATAGCTGGTCTCTAGTCAAACAGACAAACTAAGAAAGAAGTCTCGTCTGTTAGTTCATTTGTCTCGGTCTTGGCTTACATGTCATCTTCATTCCTGGTGGCTTCCATGTCTCGTTCATTCCTGCGCCCTCAGAGGTCAAAGAGCTGGCGGACCACGGTATCACCCTGCCACCCAACATGCAGGGGCTGGCAGAGGAGCAGATCGAGGAGCTGAACCTGAAGGATCAATGGGAGGACAAGTGTGTGCCGAGCGGAGGGTCTGTGTTTAAGAGGGATGAGATCGGCAGAAGAAACGGACACGGTTAGTATGTTATACCTGCAGGTTAACAAAACAACTACCCCTAGATTCATGGTTTATGTTGTCAGAACGATGTTTGCAGTGTGTACCCCCTCTAGATTATCTACACCGAGGTGTCCTTTACATGTAAACTGAGACACCCTGACTCATCTGACATGAAACTCATCTGGAGAATTGCATGTTTCACAATAAAACAGTGTTATAAAGTATGTAATTTGTTGAAGTTGATTCTGCATCCCCTTTGTGGAACACTTACAGTACATATAATACTGTAAATGATAATGGTAATTGAATAGTGTTGGAAAAAGTACACTTTATTTCATCAGTGATTACATAGTCAATAAATTTCCAAACTTTTTTAAATGCCTTTTATTCATATATTACAGTAGAAGTGGATGAAAAAGTTTTAGATGTAGGCAATTGATTCTCTGTGGCGACCCCTGAAGGGAAAAGCCGAAAGGAAAAGAAAAAGATTCAAATATTACAGTATTTTCTGCACTATATGGCGCACTGGATCATAAGGCGCACCTTAAATGAATGGCCTATTTCAAAAAATTTTCATGTATTAGGTGTACTGGATTACAAGGCACATCTGATTATAAACCGCACCCTCAATGAATAGCCTATTTCAAAACAGTTTTAATATAAAAGGCGCACTGTCGGTTTTTGAGAAAATTAAAGGCTTTTAGGTGCGCTTTATAGTGCAGAAAATACTGTATTTCTTGTGGTTCAAGCAAAAACCCCAAAAAATGCTTGGGCTTTTTTTGTCAATATTGAAAGAAAATTGATTGACCAATCCATTGATTTTCTATACCAGCTCCAAATGACAAAATGAAAGACGTGTTGATGAGAACGGTAGAGGAAGCCAAAGCACTGATCTCAAAAGTAAGTATAAGCAAAAAGAGAAAATATGGTTTGTCTATTTCTCAGATTATTAATAATATTTATTTGTCTTTCCTTAATTGTTTTTAGAAAGAAGTTACAGCAAATGTTTGTGTCACCATGAAGACGGTCCAGGAGGCCCTAGATCAACTCAGGGGTGCTGTCATGATTGTATATCCAATGGGGCTTCCTTCTCATGACCCTATCAGAATGGAGTTTGAGGAACGGGAAGACCTTTCAGGAACACAAGTACACAGCTGATCATGTTTCAGTAGACAGAGAAAGTTACAATAGCTACTGATTGTCTTTATACGTTTTGTTGTGATGCAGTTTCCTCTCATCCTCTCTATCAATCTCCATACATCAGGCGTCTGTGCAGGTGATCACAGAGGACGAGTGTCAGCTTTGGTGGGCTGGCAAAGAAATGCAGAGGGGGAAGAAACTGCAGGACTACATTGGTAAAAATGAGAAGACAAAGATTTTGATAAAAATCCAAAAGGTGAGTATGTTTTGGCAAGTTTGTTAGCTTTGAGAATAACTAATCCATTAGTTGCAATTCCCTTCAGAAAGGACATGGGGCGCCAGCGAGGGAGCCTCTCCTCAGTGATGATCAGCAGAAATACATGATGGGATATTATCACAAGAGGCGGGAAGAGCTCAAGGTAAGGAGAGGCTGAAGAAGTAGGTGTAAACCTTTATAACTACGTTTGCTCTGCACAAATTTTTAACCTACTCCTGGTGATGCTTGCAGAAACTGGAGGAGGCAGACGACGACAGCTACTTGAACTCTGATTGGTCAGACCCAAACAGTTTGAAGAAGCAGTTTCAAGGCCTCACCAATATCAAATGGGGGCCAAAGTGAAGACTACTACCACACAGAATCTCACCTTACATCTGCTGAGCCGATTGTGCTCTAAATGTATAGCCTAAAGAAAAATTGTGTATTCCACCAAAAATCCTCCGCTCATTATTTATTTTTCTTATTAATTTTTATCATTTGGTTTCACATTCATTTTCATGTCAGGAAAAATTTGTGAATATTGAACTTTTATTTTGGGTTGATGTAACTTTTTCCCAGTGATGTCACTTCCTGAGCTGCGCTTCCCTTTCTCAGTCCCGTTGTAGTAATGCTTGATAGGGGTGAGTCTGTTCAGTGCCCCAGTTAAATTTAGTTCTAAAAGTTCTATGAATGTATAAAAAAAATTAGAAGTTAAAGTTAACATGATTCAGTTTCTGTTACGATTATTTGAAGTTTTGTCACAGATGGAGTGTTTTATCAATGTATTTTGTGTATTTTGCGAGACAGATCTCAGGGACATCGTGACAATATTTTTTTTTCTTGAGTTTTATAATGCGCCACGGAGCCACACAGAGACAGACAACCAAGCATGCTCACACCTTAAACCAGCTTGGATAGGCTCCAGCTCCCCGTGACGACCCATAAAGCGGTGAAGGAAAATGGATGGAGTTTTTTAATGCTGGAGATTTGTATCTTCTGTCCCGCTCATGATCCACAATTTGTGTAGTGTCACTCCATTTTATGCAGGCTGCTTTTGGCTGTGGTCAAAGAATAAAAAATATGCCACCTCTTCAGCTGAACCATCACACCGAGGATTCCTCATTTACACGACGCACACTAGTAACTTCATGGACAGAGCTAGGACCAGACCAGCAACAGACTGTGATGACTTACACTGAGGTTGCTTGTCTGTATTATTGGAGACTTTCAGAGACTAACATTTAAACTAATGTTTTCATATGCCTTGGTGTTGGTTTATGTCTGAACCCAGGAGAAAGTATTTGCACACATTGTTTGAAAAAGGAAATGGTGACATCAGCAGGATGATGTGAAGGTTTTTTTTTATTTCCCTAAACGTTTTTAACCTTGTGTTAAATTGCATTTTATTGAAGCTGTGCAAACAAAAATCAAGTTCAATCTAAATTTTCTGTATACTTTTGGTCTGTGTATATTGAAAAACAGCTAATAGGAGGATTTCCATTGTAACTTGTATGTACTGTATACATTTTAATGAATTATATTAATGTGTATCGTTCATAAATACATGATATGATTCTAAACATGCAGTTTTGACATTGAATACACAATAAAATGTGAACATATGTTTGTACATATAGTTAAACTCCTGGTGTGAGATTCAGGTGCTTTGCGAGTATCCCAGTGGCTAAAATGTTAGCTTTCTTCACTACCTTCAACAGTAGTAGTGACACAACTACAACAAAATTTCTATGTCCCTTGTGGTGCACGGAGAAGGATGCAACACCTTTCCTCTCTTTGTCCTTCATTAGCAACACACACATTCATCAGCATGAAGTCAGGAAGTTGCTGTGTATTAGATGGTTGTTCCACCTCTCCTCCTGGCAGGAATAACGAAGCTTTAGAGCATCATGGGACGGTTGACGTAACTGATGCAGAGGTAGGGTGAGGATGAGGTGAAATGGGAACAGACCTGTGTGTGGAATAGACAGCTAGCTCTAATGACATACTGCAGGGAAATCACTGTAATGTTTAAAATGAACACTTAAGTATTTCTAAGATATTATTACAGATGACAGCTGGAGGTAAAACAGCCAAGATGTTTCGTTGTTGCTTTTGGTGAACAGGAGGATTCATAATGTCTTCTTACCTAGTTTAGTGTGATTTCGGTTTCTCCTTGATCAGTGTAATTATAATCAGTATCTCTTATGGGCTGTAGAAATTTACCAATGACTAGAACTAGAACACCAACTGGATCCTCTTATTTTTGTTTCAGTTATATCTGGTTGTTGGCTGTCAGAACTTTACTGGGTTAAACCTGAGATTCTTCAGAACAGTATTGATGTGCTTGGTTTTCATGAAACAGTATTTACTGAAGCTTCCCCAACTGACTGTTCCACCCATGTTGCTTCAGTTTCAAACTAAGACAAGGAAGTTGTATTCATCTATTAATTGACTGTATATTCAAATAAATCAGATCTGATATCAAATTCAAATCATTTGTAATAAAACCATCTATCTAAAAAAAACACATCAGAATAGGCTTTAAGGGGCTTTAAGACTGGTCCCATCCCTTCTGACGTTGTGAAACCAAACAGCTCTGCCATCAGAATGTCTCCCTCATTAACCACCACTGATGTGCCCTTATTCAGGCCCTTAATCCAATTACCCAAACAGCTCCAGCGCTGATGCTCAGAGACCCACAAGTAAGTTGGGTTGCATTGGTCAGCTTCCAGGTGTGAAAGAATGGCTCTTATCCAAAGTAGAGATTTTATCCTCAGTAAAACATTTCTGTAAAAAAAACAAAACAAAAAAAAAGGACAAGAAGGAGGCTCTGCAGCTACTGGCTCGATAAATCCTGTCAAAAGATATAAACAAAGTTAAAGGAAGTCAGCAGATTTTCCTCTTCTAGAATGACTTCATTCATGTTTACAACATACCTGTTGAGTCCACCAGCTCCAAATTTAAAGCCACATTTTTGCTTTAGTGTTCAGGTTGTCATTCCTTCTTTGCATCTTCTACTCTGTCGGCACCTCATTCCAAATGTGAATCCTGACCTCTCCACTCCAGTGGTGCTGGTGTTTATAGAGTCAGTCCTCTTTTCTGGCCTCCCCAGTGGTGTGTGGTAAAGAGGAGGTTAACCGGATCGACCCTTATTTATATCATTGGACACATTTTTTGGAGTCCTCCTGGATCCGTATTCTTAATGACATCCACACTACAGCTTTAAATCCTTACTCTATTTCTTATTTACAGTGCCAGACTGCCCATTCTTGAAAAGAGACCCTTCCTTCATTGCTCTTCCTGAGGTTTCATCCTCACCTTATTTCAACAGTTAAAAATGTTTTTAAGGTAAGTTTTTCTGACCTGAATCAAAGCTTTAAACCCTGTGGATTCTTTAAAAAACATTATGGTGCTGCAGTTCATCCCAAACATTACTTTTGTCACAGACTGAGAATCCGTGCAAAAATGTCAGAATGCGCAAAATGCTTTGGAAATTATAAATATAAAAAATACACGTTTGTTGTTTTACAATATCTCCTGCAGGATGGTAAAAATGATCAGCGTCTAACACGAGCTGCCGTTCAGGTAGGAGTTCATCCATATCTCCTGCATGACCATCTCCCTGCGTTCAATCCTCTCGGCCCGTTCTGCTGCCTCGCTCATGTAAGTCACCTCCTCACAGTCATACGTCGCCTTCTTGTCAGCGTCTGAGATTAAAGAGCTCTCAGTTCCCTCATTGTCATCGTCTTCATCCTCTTCTTTGTAGCTAACAATCTGGCCTCGAGATTTGGGCGTGCCTCTGCGATCCCTGAGCTGCCGCCCTCTGCAGGTCACTCGGATCGATATGGCCATTAGCGTGAGCAGGAGACCAACACACACGCTGGAGGTGAACAGCAGCCCTGCCATTTCTGGATGTTCTGAGTCCAATATAAAGGGAGGAGGGTTATAAAATACTGATTAAATCCATGAGATTATGAATAAATGTGAATTATGTTTACCTCTGATGTAGGCATAGACCAGGAGAGAGTTGCTCATCATAGCTCCTGAGCTGACCGGCCGTTGAGTCCCGTTGGAGAAAGGCTCCTCCAGGTCTGATCTTCCAGGATCTGCTGTGAAGATCAAGAATATTTCTGTCAGATCATTGAAAAAACACTTTAATCAGATTGCAACAAATATTTTCTTTGTTACCTTTCTTTGTGTCTACAGTGGGGTATGAAGTGGAGCTGAACATGTGAGGGTCTGCTTCCCTCAGTAAGGTTTGTGGTACTGAAGGAAGGAGAGCAGAAAACTTAATGCTGTGGATACACCAATACACTCTTCAATACACATCATTTTATAAGGCCAGCGGGAGTATAATAGGTCAGAGTGCTTAAAAATAAATAGGTCAAAAGTGTGCTTTGAACAAAAACTACATTTCCCACAATGCAGCAATTAAGCACATTTTAACTTTGACAAAAAACATTGTGAACAAAGTTAATGCCTTAACTTGTGTTTGATGTTATTTTTTTTATTCACTTGGATAGTTTGATCCTTGATTGAAGGAGTTTTGTGGGTTTAATAACCTGATAAATTAAAAGGATTTATGTTATAACAGAGAAACAAACAATATATTTTATCTGTGCAACATTAATGTTTGTAACTTGAATTAGTAACAAATCCAGAGTTATTTAACATTAAGAGTAGTTATTTATTTTACATTACATTGAGTTACATTTAGTTACATTTATAAGTTATATCTGGCCCTTTGACGACAGCCACTATGATGTGGCCCTTGGTGAAAATGAGTTTGACACTCCCGGTCTACAAGGTTAACAAACATTGTTCTGAGCTAGACAAAGCCAACCCACCCCAACCCAGAGCCAAAGTCAAACTGTACAATTGTGAAACATGAACAATGTCACTGTGTGACCTCGATACCATCTGCGCCAATCGTAGGAAGTTGACCAGGATGCCAGCCTCGGCACGCAAATCTCAGTTAACAGTCTTATTCTCTGCTACTTTGATGCTGAGTGTGATAAGAACTGCTAATGGCTGATAGCAAATAAGAATCCACTGGAGGAAACACAAACAAAAACTTCATCATGTAAGCCTGTTCCTATTTCGAAATAGTATTGTAATTTGTGAGGAAGCAGAAAGTGTCCCACCACAAGAGTAGAATACACTGAGATACTTCCTGGTTCCTGGAAAGCAGGGGTCTCGAAATGTCTGGTTGCCAACGGCAACAATACACTTCTGTTTGCTGTAGCAGGACTTGGACACCAAGTGTACCGCCTCATGGTTCAGACATTCTGCAGGGAACAGGTAAAAGAGTCTGTCACTGTGCGTGTGTGTGTGTGTGTGTGTGTGTGTGTGTGTGTGTGTGTGTGTGTGTAAAGTAAACACAGCCACCATGAGAAAACGCCGACTATCCCGTTGGCTCACCAAACGGGGGTGGTCTCATCCGGTGTGAGGGACAGGTGTCGATCTGACCAAGACTTCTCCCGTAGACAGCCGAGTAGATGACTAGGACCTTGGGGGGCTTACAGCGAAGGACCATCTCTCCCCCATCACACGCCACATGCCTTTTGTGTTCGGCTGATTGGGAGAAAGAGAACAAAGGCGTTGAAGAGCTGAAATGAACGATGGGGGTGGGAAAATTAAGGGTTGGGGAGCGTTTGAAGGAGTGACATCTTTCTGTGTAGCTGTAAAGCATTTCCCGACTAACCTGCAAACATGTGACACTGACGCCTGAACGGAGACAGGATTTGAGGTGGGGCAAATGGACTCACTTGGTTTACATTTGTAGTTCACATGGAGGGATTTAGTAATGCCAGGACAGGGATCCTTCCCAAACAGCAGGTGGTGAACAGGCAGCTGGCAGTCTCTGTGACTTTGACACTCTGACAGCAGTTTCTGCACAGCAAATACCAGGGATAAGGACATTTTACTCTCTGCAGTGAGCACAATGTAAATCAGAAGCAAAAAGAACGAACTGGAACATGGGCTGTCATCAAAAAAAAAAAAAAATCAGAATTCAAATCCTATTTTAACACCAATCAACATATCTGAGCCACTTGAGGAGGAGGTCCGAAACGATGAACACCCTCAGACACCAACATGTGAAACCTGCTGCACCACCCTGACATAAAATGCACCTGTAGAGCAGTAAAAGCTGAACAGCTGTGGTTGTGGGTTCTAGGCCGGGGGTCCCCTTCACACAGCTTTGCCCCGCCGCTCCCATAGAAGGCGGAGTGGATGGAGATGGTGGAGTGGCGTGGGCAGTTCAGTCGCAGAGGCTGTCCGTCACACGCGTGAGCAGACTGGCTGGTGATGATCCGGGACAGGTAGTCTGTCACACCACAAACAGAGAGGTGTCACACCCCCACACTGAATGTAGCTGTCATGAAGAGCTCTGCTGAGCCAGAAAACGTTAGGATTTAATGTTCTCCAATGTAATTGTGGAGGAGGCCCTCCAGATTTAAATAAGTAAAATAAGCTGATGATGTAGAGATTATTTACATTTGGGTGTAATAGTTTTAACAGAAATCCACATTGGGACAAGGAAGATTGGGGTTTGAAAGAAGCAGAATGATACGAGAAAAAACTTTGAATGAATAAAGCCAGTGAAAAATTTAATTAACCTTTATTTTTGAAAGATAATACTGACTTTTTGTCTACTCCATCTGTGGTTTCAGGTATTTTTAACTGGCTTCTCCAGAGCTTTGTTAGTTGTCTTATGTTGCCCTGAAACATCAGCCATCACCAGGTCGTGACTGCCAGCTCTTTAGCCTGGGCGGCAAAATCTATTCTGACATTCAACCCAATATGACCCACTTTTTGCATAGATGTGATTAAATTACTCCTGATCTCCCTAAGTTAGTTCTTGATCTTGAGATTTGTGCACTATTTGGTGTATCTTTGGCATAAATTATTGGTAACATAGAAAAAGTAATTTCTTATGTATTAAACATGGCATCATCTGCAAACAGGTTTCACTGAACCACAGTATCTGAACACAATGCACCATCACGAACCCAAAACAACGCTTCCCCTCTCTATACATCATCATCATCATCATCATCTTACTTGAAAAGTCAGCCAGTCCATTCATTCTTCTCGTCCACAGGAGTAAAGTCAGGTAGAAGAGGCTGTGGCTCCAGTCCAGTCCGAGGCAGGGACGCGTCCAGCTCATGACCCGCATCCCTCGTCTCTGCGATCATAGAGACCAAAAACCAGAAAAGATACAGGATTTAGACATCCGAAAACAAGCCCCATTGATCCAAGATTTTATCCATCCCTCTTACATTACAGAGAAACGAGCAGCACGCACCCGATGCGGTGCGCGGCGTGTCTCCCTCCGTGGTGGTGGGCCACTGGGGGAGGAAATAGCAGCTGCGCAACAAGTTGTTCCAAACCTCCAGACGAGCCGCTTGTCCCGACGCGCAGCGGGAACCTCGTCTGACTCTCCTGCCGTCCGACAGCACTGGATCGGGGAGAAACGCGTGCGGAGACCACGGGCGTCTTTCATTAACAGCTGAGCGGCGCGGCGTGGGCGTGGCGGCTAAAAGTATTCTGAAGGGAAGAGGAGCGACACGCTCTCCGGAGTGACGCACTGCCAGGAGGTCTGTGTTCGAAGCCCGGCTGAGAAGGGCTTCCTCCAAGGTTTTTAATAATATTGAGAATGAGTTGTTTTTTCCTGTCTTTTTTCTATTTTATTTTTATTGATCTTAAGATTAAAAATATAAAGAAATTCAGCAACACCAGATTGTCTCTATTTGGCATTACGGGCAACATCTAACTAGATTGTATTATTTAATCGCCAGTCACAGTAGAGGAACTAATTTTGATTATTCACTTATTGTGCTGGTGCTGCCTTTTTACATTTTTTTAAAATTAAATACTGACGTTATTAAAGCTCCTTTATTTTGTCATTGTCATGTATTTTGTTTTCTTTCAGTTTTTCATAAAACTCATGCTTATTTACTTCAATTGCACCTTTCATTCAAGAAATGCAGCTCGGTTTGGAAGAAAGTGGGATAAACCCCCCAAAAAAAGGAACTAACTATTAAAATTAACTTATTAATAGGAGAAGGATAAAAACAAGAATGACAACAGTAATACAAAATTTAAAAAAAAAAAGACAATAAGTGCTGTATAAATAAAGTTTATATTATGGTCAAATACTTTGACTTTATCTCTAATCATGGAAACGAGGAAAACAAAGAAAACCTACAGTACTTCTTTGTTTTTTATTAATCTATAAAGACCAGGTTTCAAATGAGAAATATTTTGGAGCCTTTTTCTTTTCATAAAGGGTCGATGCTCTAGCCATGGTGTCATTCAATGAGCCAGGGGCCTACTGGGTAAAATGCTCTCCTGCTCACATCCATGACCCACTCCATGGTAACCGGTCAATCCACATGTCAGAGCTCCAACACTCAAAATGACAGAGACGTTAGGGTCTCCTTCAGCTTCTCTAGGGGGAGAAATATCTGGGAAGGGGGGAAACCGAGGGGTGATATTTAGCATACCAACTGCACTACTGCTGTTGTGCAGTTTGTACCGTCTCTGTCCCATAGTTTGGAGAGTTTGAGTAATTTTCATGTGGTCACCACAGAAAGACAAATCAGCTCTTGTACTTTGTTTTTCCGAAAATGTACATATGGTAGAAAAAAATAGAATATGTGAATTATTAAACAACCATCAGGTAATGTATTTTGTTTTGAAAAGATTCCTCCAAAGGTTCTCAAAATATTCATATATTTTCAGTTTTTCCAGCATACTGGAACTATTTGAAGTGTTTCTGACAGAGGGTTGACCCACATCCATCTAAACAGACCTCTTGATCAAAGAAATACTCTAATCTTGCTGAAACACAATCTGTTGATTAGATGGCAGACTACAAAATAAAGACTGAACATCTGATTAGTGTTGATGACGCTTTGTAACAAACAGGAAGAGGAGATAAATTGAACATGTTCAAAGTAACATGATTTTCATGTTCACCTCTACTGAGACTTGACTTATTCAAAAAGCTAAATATTTTAAGTTCTTGTCAAGAATCGGGAAGCTAAGTAACAAATATAGTAGGATGCTGTAATAACAAAAGTTGGCATCAAAGGGAAAGAAATGTTTAAATTCCAAAACTCTTTCTGAACTGGTAGCTGTCATTTTGCTGCCTCTAATAGAGTTTTTAGAACATTAAGATAAAATAAAAACAAAGTTTACAGATACTGACTGCTGAGGTACCAAGCAAAGGATATATTCACTTTATTATTTTTCAAAAAACAGGAAGACGATTTCAACATTTCAGAAATCTTCACTTAAAATCCATGTTCACCTCGAGCTGGGAGTCAATTGCAGCCTGTAATAAAGGAAAACGACAGAATAAAAAGTAAGTAACCACATGTACGCCGCCGTTCAGTGAAGCTTCCAATACCCACCAGTTCTCGTTTTGCTTCTTCTATTTTCACTTGAGCAAGAGATGGACTCTGTTGTGGTTGAGGAGATAAAAACATTTCATGATGCCAAATACAGAGAGACAAATCCTAAAACATGATTTACCCACGTCTGGCAAGAGGGATTGAGACACAATTACATGCATGATCGTAAACGGAAAGTTTGATCAAATGAAAGTGTTTAGAAAAAAAAACATACGGGGCTTAAGTCCATGTAAGGATCCAGTTTCTTTTTCAAGGGGATTATTTCTTGTTTCAATGTGGTGATCTCCTACAGATTAAGAAAAGAAAGGTGTCACTGAAAACACAAATGTTATTCTTTTACTACCAATGGTAGTTGACTGCTGAAGTTACCGTACCTCAGAGAGCTGCACAACGGCCTGGTGAGTGAGGGACTTGTCCATGTTCCTAGCTACAAGTTGAGCCTGTGAGACAAGAGGATCAAACAGACGGCGACATGAAGGCTAATAACTGTCGGACCTGCTGATGTCATCAAACTGCTGGGCTCACTTTTTACCGAGGTACAAGCTATCTAAGAAACACACCTCTGCCCTGTCCCGTCTGACGCTGAGCTCTTTAGCCTTTGCAATCACAAAGTCCATGTTGAGCAGTCGCTCCTCTGCTTTAGCGCTCTGCACAGCCTGAGATTTACCAGTTCTATTGATATCCCTGCAGACAATTAAGAACACATTGTTTCCTTACTCATAATCCAGAACTGTCAATCTGTTGTCACAATAGCATGTGACAACAGATTGAAAAAGAGCCAGCTTCTACATGTGCGCTCTTACTCTTGTAAGTTACTCTTCAGCACCAATGTAGCTCCAAGTCTCTTCCTGAGGGCCTTGAGCTCCTTCTCGAGTCTCCTGTTGGATTTCTCTGCTTCCAGAAGTTCACTGGTAAGATTGTTCACTGCTGGCATAAAGCTACATAAGAGATGTTCATTAGAGGATCAGAGGAAAAACAGAAAATAGAAGCTAACAGTGCAGCGGCAGTGTACCTGCTTAGTGACGTGTCGCTGACTCCGAGCACCGTGGCGATGTCCACTAAAGCAGACGAGTATTCTGAAGTGGGCTTTGACAAGCTTGCAAAGGATAAGCCAGCAACTTGCAGAAGAATATCCCGGAGGTGAGCACCTAGATGTTGGAAACACAGCCGAGGAATATAACAATGTTTTCTGATGTGAATTTTGGACGTGTAGATTTAACTGAACTACATAAAGTTATGCACGTAAAAACACTAGCCACCCAAGTAATGATGAGACCCACCAGATCTGAAGTCAACTAAAAAGAAGTTTGTGACACAAGAAACACCTGGGGTGAGCAGGACTGATATAAAATTTAAAAAAAACATCAGATGGCAACAATCACTGCACATATCAAGAACCACTTAGACTCAATTGAGCTTATTCTTCTCTCCATTTTTCATGTACTATAAACAGATATAGCTAACATTTCAGAAATGAAACAGTAGGGCGGCAGTGGCTCAATTGGTAGAACGAGACGTCCAATGATCACAAGATTGACAGGACGTCCAATGATCAAGGGCGCCTCGAAGCAAGCACTGTCGAGGGGCCCTTGAGCAAGGCACTGTCCCCTTTATCAGCCGCTCATAAGTGGCACACCACAATGGAGCTTCCTGCCACTCTAACCACCCACCCCCTCCCCCCACAGATCCCTTGTGTGTGTGTTTTACAGGGCCTGTACACACTAATATGCATGCGTTTGAAGTAACAAAGTATGATCATACGTGTGTGAACAATTTTTCTCTCTGATGAAGCTGAACAAAACATCAGACAGGAGCCGTCTGACGGATAAACACTTTCACTCAATCCAGAGGGTTTCCTCAGCTCAGAACCTGACTCTGAACATTGATGAACTTGTACCAATGATGAGACACCATCAAGTATCAGGGTCAGCCTCAGACAAGTGAGCGTCACAGAGCATGTATTTTTAGTTTTAAATTCAGTTAAATTTTTACATTTGTTTCTACAAGACGTGATGTCTCTTTGAAGGAAGTATTGTTTTGTCTGTGTGCCAGATTTTTGTATTTTATTTTATTTATTTATATTTATTTCATTTGAATGGACTCAGGGAAAATTGCAGATAAGAGCCATGAGAAAGAATACAACTGATTTGATTTTTTTATTTTATTTTAACATTTGAAAGCAGTGATTGGTAGGATCATAGAACAGCACAATCATTTTTTTTAACTTTTTAAAAAACTTTTGCACAGTAATGATTATTACTATAGATGAACAATATTGTTATTGTTCAAGCAATAATGCACACACAATAATGTATTTCAGTTCATAATGCTTGCAACTTCATTTATGCATTTTTCTTGATACTAAGGAACATATTTTGTTTTTGAAGGACATTTCTTTTCTGCTGTTTGCCTGTAGAAAAGGTTTCCTCTTGAAGTTACTAACAGAGCCATAAGAAAATATTTCTTTATTTATTTAATCTTTAAATAATATATACTGTGTTAGTTCTTGGTTCAATAGGCTATGTTCAATTCAATATGTTTTAATTAACATTGAACGAGTCCAGCACTCAGTTTGTAGCAAATTTGGGTTTTTTTTGGGCCTCCGTGTATTTGACTTTGACACCCCTGATCTAGAGTGTGCTACTAATTTCCCTATGACGATCAAAATCTTACTCTTAATATCTGTTTATTGCCCTATCACAACCTTTTCACTGGTGAAGCCTGTATAATATCTTCACACAGTTCTGAAATGTATTTTTCACAGTAAGGTGCAGTAAGGTCTGTTATTATCTATACTCATAAAAAATATCCCACCAGTGTTCTGTATAAACATGAATAAACACGATAGTTCTGATACAGCTACTGCAAAAAAGAAAGGGACAGGAAAAAAACTCAATCTCAATAACATGAAACACTTAGATGTCTACTGGTCTAAGACTTTCAATACATTTGTTATACTCCTCAAAAATAAAATCCGCTCCAGTATAACAACAAGACAAAGCTGTAATTTATTTAATTGAAATAACATATAGTCCACCCCATAAAAACATGTTTAGAATTAGGTCCCATAATAATGACATGAACATTAAAGGATTAATAATTCTCCATTCTTTCCTCTTCTCCAGTCAACAATTAAGTATGGCTGTTTGTGCATGTGTGTGTGTGTGTGTGTGTGTGTGTGTGTGTGTGTGTGTGTGTGTGTGTGTGTGTGTGTGTGTGTGTGTGTGTGTGTGCGTGTGTGTGTGTCCTACTCACCTTCAGTCTCGTACTCTGATGCCTTCTGTTTCAGGTCTTCTATCAGTAACTCCGTGTCAGTGCGCCGGACCCCACTGGACCCCGCCAGCTGGTGCAGGATGTCCACGGTCCTGGTGTTCACCTCGAACTGAGGCACCGGCTGATCTCCAAACACGGCGCTGAGCCAGTTGTTCACCTGAGCATCAACAGACTGGATGGTGAAAAAGATCGACAGGAGTCACTGTGTGAACTCACGAACACGTCGGCTGAATATTACCTTGTTGATCTTTTCACACATGGCGGATTAATCCAGTTAGACAGTCGAATAACCCAAGAGTAGACGGTAATGTTTTGTTGCTTTCAGAATTCGCGCCTCCCCAAAAAAACAACAATCTTCCAATGACTTCCGGGTTAGGAGCCAATGAGAAGAAAGTGTCAAGCGCAACCTGTTTCGTCACTGATACGACTCCCAGTTTTAAATAAAACAATAAAAAGTGAGTATTAGTGCATAATTCCATCAATTCACACAATACAAGAACATTAAAACAACTTAAAATTTAATTTGATATAATTAAGTCTCTCAATCAAGTAAAACATATTTGATAATGGTACATTTATTCTAATTTGACTGAAATTTAAAATTTGGATACTGTGTACGAGATTGCCGACGTTCTTGGTGAAACGAAGGGACGATTATTATCCTTCTTCTTCTATTCCGTAGATTATAAAGTCGAGTTATGACTAAATACCACCAGCTGCAGCGGAACTCTGCCATCACTTTCTTGTCGGAATGTTATCTACGGAAGTAAACAATGCAAGTCGTGCGCTATATATTGTATACTCATCGAAATACATGGGACATAAGATCATTAATTCCATTTAGTTAATTAACTGACCACGAATATCATCTTTTGAGTACTAAAAAGAGTGTATGGTAAAGGACTCCACGGTTGTTTGTGGCGAAATAATTTAAAGCAAATTTATCTGATACAAAAACAAATATGTCGTTAGTGGAAATATATTATCTGGAAACCCAAATTAAAGTTACACATGGTTAGCATATAAAACAAACAGAAACATTTACTGTACAAATAATCCAGACTGTTTGAGTACATAGTGTTGCGAATTTCGTTGCATGTCTACACTAATCACAGTAGCGCTGCAAAACAGAAGAATTAATTTGTGTTAATGTACTTTTACATTTTTTGCTTATGTTTTTAATTCGACTAAAATTGTCAAATTTTATTAAACGTCCTCCTGGAATGAAGACAGGATTATTAGCCCCTACTATTGATTTTATGAACATGAGTTAGCTCATGTTCCGTCAGCTGCAGCGGAACGAAAGCACTGTCCTCACTTTTATGACGGAACTTTAGCTGTGGGACACGAAACGGAAATAAACAATAACAATCGTTTAAATGAAGTTAAATACCTGGAACCTGATAATATATTGAATCGCGAGTAGCTCAGTGGACAAAAATGTCAACGTTTGAGTATTTGAGGTATTTTGTGAAAAGAGAACTCTCGGCTGCTTATGACGAATTATTTGAAGACTTAATACAAACTGTGGTCGAGAATAAACGAGAGCTTGATCACCAGCTCAGACTGTTGGAATCCATCTGGAGACCCGAATTAAAGTTACACAGGATAGGTATATAAAATTCTTTTTTTCAACATGAATCAGGTGTTTTTGGTTGAAAAATAATGGAAACTTGTTTGAATTCTCGTGCCAGAGGGTTAAAATTAATGTGTGTTGATGAAAATGTCCCTAGGCGTCAAGTTTGCCTCATGATTCCCGTTAGATCTCAGTGGGTTTTGATTTAATAACCTACCCCTATTGAACTGTATGTCACAGTTTTACATTTTCATGAAAATGGCTGGACAAGTTATGTAAAAGTGGCCAAAATCTGGAAAAAACAAAATGTATGAACAGCAAATGTTGCTTTCATCGTGAGTAGTGTTATTATTTATTTCTGACAGACTGGTGACTATGTAAATTCCGTTTTCACTCAGGTGTCCTCATCCTTTCACAATCTAAAACCTCACCCTCCTGCTTGTCTTTATAGTTAAACAATGCAGTACCAGTAACGTGAAATATCACCTCTATTCACAGCAAGCTTGAATTACTGTAATGACATTACACGAAGAGAACCCCCAACACAGACATTGGTTCCATTTATTGATCATATAAATGCCTAAATGCAAATGTCATGTAACGCTGAAGTTATAGTAGATTTGACAGTTTGGGGGATTATTAAACATTTAAAGGATGATCAAGCGCTAGCATAAGCATCCTGTTTTTCATTTGTCATATTTGTCATTCCAGACTGCCGGCATCAATGTGTCTGTAAGGAGGAGGTTTCTGTTGACCAGAAGCTCTATAAGCAGGAGATGAGCTCAAGTGGAGACCAAGAAGACCAAGAATGTTCCCAGGTGAAAGAAGAGCAGGAGGAACTTGGCATCAGCCAGGAGGGAGAGCAGCTTGTACTGAAACAGGAAACTGATGACTTCATTTTGACTCCATCTAATGAGGAAAATGCCACTAGCGATGATCAGACTATATATGTAAAACCTGATGAAAGTGCAGCACAGAAGGAACTTATAGTCAACATGCCAGTTATAAGCTTTGTGGTAGGTGCAGCAAACAGTGACCTACTGCTACATTCAAACAGCTATGATGACAAGACAGGAGAAACAAGTGAACAAGATGCTGGACTTCAGCCAAAATTTCATTCCCACTGTCAAAAAAACACAGGCCAGGGCTCACATGTTTGTGCATTTTGTGGGAAGGGTCATAAAATGAAGAGTGCATTAACTGTCCACAGGAGAATCCACACAGGGGAGAGGCCTTACAGTTGTAGAATATGTGGGAAACATTTCACACAAAATGGGAACTTGAATAAACACATGATGATCCACACAGGCGAGAAGCCTTACAGGTGTAAATTATGTGGGAATCATTTCACGAAAAAATGGAGCTTGACAGAACACATGAGAATCCACACAGGTGAGAAGCCTTATAGTTGTAAATTATGTGGTAAACAATTCACTCAAAATTATACCTTATTAAAACACATGAGAGTCCATACAGGGGAGAAACCTTACAGTTGTAAATTATGTGATAAACATTTTACTGAAAATCGGAGCATGATAAAACACATGAGAATTCACACAGATGAGAATCCTAACAGGTGTAAAACATGCGGGAAACATTTCACTCAAAATGTGAACTTGACGGAACACTTGAGAATCCATACAGATGAGAAGCCTTACATATGTAAAACATGTGGGAAACCTTTCACTAAAAATGCGAACTTGACAAGACACATGAGAATTCACACAGGTCAGAAGCCTCACTGTTGTCAAACATGCGGGAAACATTTTACTCAAAATGGGAACTTGACAAGACATATCGTAATCCACCACACCGGTGTGAAGGGTTAAGGTGGTAAAACATAGGAAACAGTACACCGGTAATAAGAGACTCTCTGGATAAAGGTATACCTTTTACATGTGAACTGACAGGATTGTATTTAGGTAGTCTATAAGTCCAAAATTAGTTTTTTTGCAGGTCTCAAGCTCACACGTTGGAAGAAATACCCTGTAAAAGTTACTTTCCGTTCACTGATCAAAAAAATCTTTTCTGAATGAATGACACGCTAATATGTTTTTGTAAAGTTTACCTCCATCTGACTGCATTGCTAGTAGTATTGTAGGAGCCATGAATGAATGTACAGGTATTTTGTATAATGAGATGATATGATGATGGTTCGAATATTGTATTTGTTGTTATTTGTGACGTTGTTGTTTTTGTGATCTCATTGAAGGAATAAGTGGGTTAAATGGATGTGGGCGTGAACGTCAATATAGGTTAAATAGGGTATCTTCTCACCTGTGTGGAGGAGAGAGAGAGAGGGTGAGCGGGGTTGCCGTATTTTTTGTTGACCGCCGCAAACACGCAAAACGCAACACATCACGCAACGTTTTTATTGATACGTCTTTGTGAGTCGCTTATATGAGTTTGTGAACAGTTTTTTATGAGTTGATTATTATTTTTTTTGTTAATAAAGGATTAAACGTATTTTTATGTATCGTGGTGATTTTTGCCTGGAAGCGCGTCTGACAAAGGAGGGCCCCGTCGTCAGCCTCTCAGCGACTTATTGGTTTGGAAGTCGCTACATTTTTGTCAACAAAAAAGGCAAGCATTGAAAGGAAACATCATCTGACAGCGCAACGGATCAAAGGATCAAGAGTGAAAAAGGAGGAAGTGGATCGAATAAAAAAAACCCACATCTTCGGAGATAAACTACGGAGGTAGGAGCTGGTTGTTGAACAGATTGGGAGCCGCTGGCAAAGTGAACTACAGCCAGGTGAGCCACACCTGTAGATGCACGCATGAGGCTGAATATTGATGGAAGGAATGCGGCTTCCATATTGACTGCCGTTTGTTCATTGGGAACGATGGCGTGTTGGTGACTTGATGTTTCATCGCATCAGTGTTATTGTCGTTGTTCATTCTGATGCCAAACTTATCTCCATGCAATGAATGTATGAACCTCCGTTCTGTCGCTCTGACGTTGCTGATGCGCTGCTGCTGTGTGGGATGATGATTACTGCATGAACCCCTTTTTTCGTCTGTGAATGTGGTTTAAATGCGCAAAAAATATATTGAATAAAATAAAATAAATAAAAATCGAAAAGGTACAAACTGAAAAAAAAAAGGTCAAAGTGAAACTTATGAAAAATGAGTAAAACGAATGCTGGTGTTGAAATGGAGTGTGGCAAAAGAGAAACTAAACTCACAGCCAAGGCCTGGGCAAATAAAATTGAAAAACTTCAGCATGAACGCAAAATCACCGTGAATAAAATAAAAGGGCTCATACCTGAAATGAAAGCACTTATGAAAAGCAGGGAAAATGTTTCACATGTTCAACCTCATCTTGAGAATTTAATTCAACTTTGTGAAAATGCTATCACATCACATAATGTGTTGATTCCTCTGCTGCCTGAGGATGAACAAAGCAAACAAAACGAATGGTTTGCCAGCATCATGGAATACAGTAACACATTTGAAGAAGAGGTTAAAAAGTGGCTAAGTGAATCTGAAGAACCACAACAAAATACCAACTTTGGACATTCGGATCCTGCTGTAATTAGAGAAGGAGTGTTTCCTTATCCAACAGAGGATGAACATCAAACACCAACTCAGGCTGTGTCCATATTCATGACAGAGGACATTCAAGACAATGTACAACCAAGTGACAGTATATCAAATGTGGGAAGCAAAAACTCCTCTACTAGAAGAAAGTCAACTGTTTCTTCTGCTTCTTCTACACGTCTTAAGGCTGAGGCTGACTTGGCAGCTTTAATGGCAAGACAGAAACTTCTTAAGAACAAACAGGAGCTGGAAGAACAAGAGGAACGTCTGAGGAGAAAGAAAGAGCAGCTTAAATTGGATGAAGATATTGCAGCGCACATGGCTAAGTTAAACGTTTTACGATCTCAGAGCATTCGAAGTGGAAAGAGTTCCTTATCGAAGCATTCTGATGGAATGAACTCTTACCTGGAAAAGGGAAAATCAAACCAAAAGGCTCTCAATGCTAATGCAAATTCTTTTGTTCCACAAATGTCACTGAACCAAAAGGAAATTAAACATGATTATGTGGACCAAGGAGCAAAGCCTAAGGAGAAAACTGCACCTCACTTCATCCATTCTGAGCCTGTGTCACTTAACCAACCAAAACAATATTCAGTGAATTACAGTGCTAATGAGAACACCCAAACTCAAAATGGAGATGTATGGAATGCTGGATTTAGATCACAAAATGAGGATCAAAACAATATGCTGGGAATTATGAGAAAGCAAAATGAAATAACTACCCTTCTGATACAGCAGCAATGCCTCTCATCGTTACCAAAGAGAGAGATCCCAATTTTTGATGGTGATCCATTGAAATATCATGCATTTTTTAAAGCTTTTGAGAATGGTGTGGAAAGAAACACTGAAAACTACAGCGACAGACTCTATTTCTTGGAGCAGTACACTAGAGGACATCCTAAGCAACTAGTTACAAGCTGCCAGCACTTGAACCCAGAAAGAGGCTACTTTAAGGCTAAAGCTCTACTAAGGGAGCATTTTGGAAATGAGCAGAAAGTAGCTTCTGCATATATGGAAAGGGCTCTGTCTTGGCCTTCCATCAAAACAGAGGACGTAAAGGCTCTCCAAGACTACAGTCTTTTCCTCAGAAGTTGCTCGAATGCCATGGAAGGGGTGGAATACTTGAATGAGCTAGATCTACCTGCCAACATGCTCGCCATTATAAAGAAGTTGCCTTACAAATTCAGAGACAAGTGGAGAACTGTAGCCTGTGAGTTGCAAGAGAGGCGCAATCAGAGACCTACATTTAGTGACATCACCAATTTTATTGAGAGACAAGTAAAAATCTTAACTGACCCAGTGTTTGGAAATATCCAGGATGTTCCCTCAGCAACATTAAATAAAGGTATGAACAAACTCAAGCAACAGCCACGCACTGGGATGAAAGGAACAAGCTTTGCCACCACTGTAGCTCCAGTAGGAATCAAAACTCAACCCAGAACCAAAGAGAAGGAACAGCTTCAAGCTTCAAGGAGGATGTGTCTTTGTTGTGAAGGCGGACATACATTGGATTTGTGTCCTCAGTTGGAGAGAAGAACCCACAAAGAGAAGATAGGCTTCTTACGAGAAAAAGGTGTCTGCTTTGGCTGTCTGTGTACAGGACACGTCAGCAAAGATTGCAGAAAACGTATTTCTTGTGCAAAGTGTGGTCTCCTACATCCAACTATTCTTCATATCCCTCCAAAGGAAAAAGCAAAGGACTCTGAACAAGAAAAGGAGAAATCAGAGATAACAGTGGACCGCACCCTAGTGTCAAGTGGTCTAACTGGGGCTGGTGATCATGATTGTAAACTTCCTATAGTACCTGTACAAATTAAGTCAAAAAAGGGCAGCAAAACTGTTACCACATATGCCTTTTTAGATCAAGGAAGTACAGCAGTATTCTGCACAGAGGCGCTGATGCACAAGCTTGGCCTCAGAGGAAAGAAGACACGTATTCTTTTGCGGACGATGGGCCAAGAAAAGGTGGTGAGCAGCCATATCGTGTCGGGATTGGAAGTTTCTGGCTTAAAGTATGATAATTTCTGTGAACTGCCCAAAACTTTCACACAGGAGCGTATGCCTGTCCACAGTGGGAACATTCCAAGACCGAGGGATCTTCAGGGATGGCCTCATTTAAAACAAGTTTGTTTGCCTGAAATAGATGCGGAGATTGAACTGTTGATTGGAACAAATGTTCCTAAGGCCTTGGAACCATTGCAAATCATTCACAGTGTAAATGGAGGACCCTATGCTATCAGGACGATGCTGGGATGGACTGTGAATGGACCTCTGAAGGTAGAACGTGAGGAAGCAATGGATTGCGAGCAGCCAGAGTTGTCAGTGAACAGAGTGTCAGTTGTGAATTTGGATGAACTTTGGCAACAACAGTTCAAGATGGATTTCCCTGAATGCAGTATGGATGAGCAACCTGGAATGTCAAGAGAGGATCAAAGGTTTATGGACTTGGTTACAAACTCAGCAAAGCAAGTGAATGGCCATTACCAGATTGGCTTACCGTTAAGGAATGAGGAACTCAACATGCCAAATAACAGAATAATTGTGGAGCAACGTGCCAAGTACCTGAAGAAAAGGCTTTTGAAGGACTCATCGTTCTATTCAGACTACACAGCCTTTATGAATGATCTGGTTGCCAAAGGTTATGCAGAAAAGGTGCCTGAAGAGGAGTTGGAATGCTGCAATGGCAAGGTCTGGTATATCCCCCACCATGGCGTTTACCATCCAACAAAGAAGAAGATAAGAGTTGTCTTTGACTGTGGAGCGAGTTTCCAAGGAACATCTCTTAATGCTCAGCTCCTACAAGGTCCAGATCTGACGAGTTCATTGATTGGGGTGGTGACCAGATTCAGAAAGGAACCAGTGGTAATCTTGGCAGATGTTGAATCCATGTTTCACCAAGTACGGGTGCCAGCTGAAGATGCCGATTTCTTGAGGTTTCTCTGGTGGCCTGATGGAGATTTAAATCAAGAACTCAGAGATTTCAGGATGTTGGTGCATCTCTTTGGCGCGACTTCATCTCCCAGCTGCGCCAACTTTGCTCTCAGGAAATGTGCAGAAGATAATAAAGAACAGTTCAGCCAAGAGGTGATTGATAAGGTCCTACATTGCTTCTATGTCGATGATTGTCTGGTGTCTGTGCCTTCAGAAGACAAAGCTGTATCTCTCTATCATGACCTTGTCTCCATCTGTGCGAAGGGTGGTTTCCAGCTTAGGAAATGGATAAGCAACAGACGTGAGGTTATGACTGTAATACCTGAAAGTCACAGAGCTAAGGACACGAAAGGATTGGACCTGGATCAGGATCAGCTACCGTTGGAGAGAGTGCTTGGTGTGGAATGGTGCATCCAGTCTGACAGTTTTAAGTTCAAGATCATCATTAAGGACAGACCACTCACCAGGAGAGGAATTCTTTCAACTGTCAGCTCCATCTTCGATCCTCTTGGAATCCTGAGCCCTGTTGTGTTGCTTGCCAAGAAAATTTTAAGGGACCTGTGCAGGAAATCACTTGGCTGGGATGACATCATACCTGACTCAGTTGCTCATGGATGGATGACTTGGCTGCAGGAACTGTGCCGTCTAGAGAATTTTAACATCATGAGATGCCTGAAACCACCAGACTTTGGAGAAACAACTACAGCACAGCTGCACCATTTCTGTGACGCAAGTGAAGATGGCTACGGAGTAGTGACTTACCTGCTGTTGCATAGCACACGCTCACAAGTGCACAGTGCTTTTGTCATGGGAAAGGCTAGGGTAGCTCCACTTAAGTCGGTTACCATCCCTCGTATGGAACTCATTGCTGCCACCATGGCAAGCCGCATTGATGTCTTGTGGAGGAGAGAGTTGCAAATGGAACTTCACAATTCTGTATTTTGGACAGACAGTGCATCCGTGCTAAAATACATCAAGAATGAGACTTCCAGGTTCAAAGTCTTTGTTGCCAACCGAGTTTCAGAAATTCTCAAGGTCTCACGGTCTTCTCAATGGAGGTATGTTGACACTGCAAGCAACCCAGCCGATGTAGCCTCTAGAGGTTTGAAAGTGGATGCATTCCTCAAGAATCTAACATGGGTTTTGGGTCCGCCTTTTCTCTGTCAACCTGAGTGTATATGGCCTGTTAATCCTGAGGACGTTCATCAGCTTCCACCAGATGACCCTGAGATCAAGAATGCTGCTGTTGTGAATGCTGTACAGGCCAGAGAAGAGAGTGATGCTGTGACTCGCATGATCACTTACTTTTCATCTTGGACTGGTCTGAAAAGATCCGTGGCTTGGATGTTGAGATTCAAGGACTGGCTCTTGGCTTGTTACAAGAAGAGGAAACAGTTGAACACCGAACTTTCACAGTCTAATTTGGATGTGATACAACAAAGATGTTCTTTAGAGGAAGATATGGATGCTTTCAAGAGGAAGATAGTTCCAAGTTGTCTGTCAGTGGAGGAACTGGAGAAGGCTGAACTGGAGATCATCAGGTTCTGCCAGAGGAAGAAGTTTCCAGAAGAATTCTCCAGGCTGCAAAATGGCGAAAGTGTTAAGGGCCATAGCCACATTTATAAACTTTGCCCACGTGTTGAAGATGGTGTTCTGAGAGTTGGCGGTCGGTTGAGCAGATCATCTATGCCCACGGAGGCTAAACATCCCCTAATACTGGCTAAGGACTTCCATATCTCAGACATGCTTCTGAGGCATATTCACCAAGAGGTGGGACATGGCGGCCGTAACCACATGCTAGCCAAACTGCGGGAGAAGTACTGGATTACTGGGGCTGGTACAGCTATAAGGAGCGTTTTATCCAAGTGTGTCATCTGTCGTAGACTGAACGCTCAGCCGTTGTTCCAGCAGATGGCAGATCTACCTGTTGAGAGAGTAACTCCAGATGAGCCACCATTTACTCATGTTGGAGTGGACTATTTTGGACCGTTTGAGGTGAAGAGCAGAAGGAGTGTTGTGAAGAGATATGGTGTTATCTTTACCTGTCTGGCTATACGTGCAATTCACATTGAAGTGGCAACTTCACTGGACACCGACTCCTTCATAAATGCACTCAGACGCTTTATAGCAAGACGAGGTCAAGTTCAGGAACTGCGCTCAGACAATGGGACAAATTTCATTGGAGCGGAGCGTGAGTTGAGAACAGCTATTGAACAGTGGAACCAGTCTCAGATCAATAATGCACTTCTCCAGAAAGGAATTAAATGGACCTTTAACCCCCCTGCTGGTTCGCATCACGGAGGATCTTGGGAGCGGCTAATCCGTTCGGTGAGAAAAGTCCTAAATTCTACTTTGAATGTGCAAAATCTGGATGAAGAGGGACTTCACACAGTTCTTTGTGAGGTGGAATCCATAATCAACAGCCGGCCGATTACCAAAGCATCTACAGATCCAAACGACCTGGAAGCATTGACACCCAATCACCTGTTGCTGTTAAAAACCTTACCATCATTACCACCAGGAGACTGCCAGGAGGCGGATGTGTATGCTCGCAGGCGATGGAAGCAGGTGCAATACATGTCAGATTTATTCTGGAAAAGGTGGGTTAGAGAATACTTACCACAACTACAGGAGCGTCAGAGATGGACCAGAGTGAAGCGCAATATTGTCCCTGGAGATATAGTGCTCATTATGGACAATACGGCTCCTCGAAATTCCTGGGTCATGGGAAAGGTCCTTCAAACCTTTCCAGACAAACGAGGATTTGTGCGTCAGGTGCGGATTAAAACAAAGAGCAGTTGTCTGGATCGTCCAATAACAAAGATCTGTCTACTACAGGAGGCTGAAGCTGGATGAGGAGCAGCTGCTGAATACTGGAATGCTTTGACTCCCAGTTTGACTTTGATTTTGACTGACTTGCTAAAGACTGATGGCTAAAAACATCTTTTGACAGACTGGTTGTTGCCTTTACTTCTGACACAGGAAGAAAGAAGACGGAAGACAAGATATGTGTTATGGACTTAAATGATATTAAGCCTTTAACTGTTTCATGCCTCCTATAATATGAATGTGGGTAATTATTATGTGTTATCCTAATAATTAGGGGCTGGAGTGTAGGAGCCATGAATGAATGTACAGGTATTTTGTATAATGAGATGATATGATGATGGTTCGAATATTGTATTTGTTGTTATTTGTGACGTTGTTGTTTTTGTGATCTCATTGAAGGAATAAGTGGGTTAAATGGATGTGGGCGTGAACGTCAATATAGGTTAAATAGGGTATCTTCTCACCTGTGTGGAGGAGAGAGAGAGAGGGTGAGCGGGGTTGCCGTATTTTTTGTTGACCGCCGCAAACACGCAAAACGCAACACATCACGCAACGTTTTTATTGATACGTCTTTGTGAGTCGCTTATATGAGTTTGTGAACAGTTTTTTATGAGTTGATTATTATTTTTTTTGTTAATAAAGGATTAAACGTATTTTTATGTATCGTGGTGATTTTTGCCTGGAAGCGCGTCTGACAAAGGAGGGCCCCGTCGTCAGCCTCTCAGCGACTTATTGGTTTGGAAGTCGCTACAAGTATTAATGAAATAAAAAAGTGATGTCATTGGTTGTTGTTTCTCAAATGTTAGTGAAGGTCAACAATGACTCAAATACATGATCTCCAGTGTTTGATAGTCCTGAGAAACCTTTAGTCCACTCTTCCATATTTTGTCCATGTAATGTAGAAGACAGCCTATGTAATGAATTCATATTAAAAACATTTAAACATATAAAGACCCTGAAATGTATTTTGTGATAAATATATTGAAGAGAATCCCTTTTTATTCTCTCAGGTAAATTATGCTGTAAAACAACGTACAGTGTATATCTCCTAGTTGCAACCAGAAGTAACAGTTAATCTTCAATGAGAAATAAACCAAAATCAGGTTTTAAGAGCAATGTCCTGTTTCCTTCTGTCTCAAGCAAGCGTTAATGATGCCAATGGTATTTACCCATAGGTTACAGTATATTTATCATGTCATAGACAGATCCCTCACACTTCTCGTGGTGCGGTATCTGCCATCCCAGGAATTTAAGGTTTCTGAGCAGAATCTTACCTATTCCTAGGAATGGAATGTTCTGGACTGAGTGGACTGAGTTCTGGACAAAGTGTGTTGTGTAATTTACTGTATTTGAAAAGTGCTCATCATTCAAATCCAGGCAGAAGTCAGAAGGCTCTATCTTTGGATCTCCCCATGGTGTTGAGCTCATTGGCTGCTGCCCGAAATAAACTTCTGGAGTAGTCAGACTTAAAGTATCTGTCACATAAGACTGCATTCCTTTTAGCTATAAGTTCTCCCAAGATAGTGAGCATGCATGATGAGTGCATAAGTCGGAATCCAAACCCTTTCTTTGCTCTTTATATTCTGTGTCGAGTCAACCACTTCAGACTTATTATAAATGTAGGGGAATTGCTGAGACAGGAGCATACTAAACTGTTTGCATGTTATGGTGTAAGCCCCTCAGCTTCCCATTTTTTTAAGCAGAATCTGTCACAATGATTAATGGAAGCTAACGCTAAGACCTACTCCAGCCAAAGTTACCCAGTCCCTAAAGGTGTAGTGACCTACTTCACTCGCAGTGGGGCCACTTCATAGGCAGCTCTGAAGGGAGATGTTCTTAGAGACATGTAAAGCTACACCATGGGATGCTCCATGCATATGTAACAGATTTTATAGGTCTCTGTGACATCTGTAACAATCAGTGTCAACTGTTCTTATTTATGTTGGCTACTGATCCCACTAGCGAGATGTAAGATTCCTCCATTGTTCATGACAATGTTGAAATAACTCCAATGTAAAGACCGTAGTGACGTTCAAAGTAAGGTTGAAATGGATCGTAAGTTATGACTATAGCTCTAAGATGCCATCACCATCTCTTGTAATGGGCTAAGGCTTTTCAGTCAAGAGGAAGAGGTATTATGACTTCTGAAGGTCAGTCATTGTCCATTGTTATTATGGTCACACAGGTAGAAGGATGGCATCATTCAATATAAAGACCATGGTGATGTCATCATTCAGTCTCCTGGAGCCGTAGTTACAGCCACAATTTACATTACTTTCAGGGATATAACAAAACACTCAACCCACAATTCTATATGATTTCAGGATTACTTTTAAGTGGATGAACATGCAGACAAATTATGCCTGGAAAAGATTCCTTTATTTTTTCAGACAACAATATATGTCAGGTAGAGCATAAATAGAGCAAAACAAAGTATGCAATAATTCACGTTGAAAAAAATATTTAAATGTATCAAAATATTGACGTACACAAATATTTTTTAAGAGAAAATATTATCTTAAATATTCAGATTAAAGAGAGTGCCTTTTTATTTCTGAGGCAGGTTTAACTGCAAAACAACATACACGTCCTCTTGTTCAGAGTTAGTCACACATTTTTCATAAAGAAGCAATCCCCGCATCAAAACCTATACCGCAAAATAAATATATTATACAAATAAATCAAGTATCTTCAAATAAGCTATGACATGAGATCTACTTCCGTCTAAATGTCATCTGACAGTGACGCATGACGTCGAGCCGGTGAAGTAGATTCCACACGCTACTCTTCGATTCATATACATTCATTTTCATCAACTGATTTGAATGTTCTCACATTTATGTCATTTTATTTTCTCACTCGAAAGTCGTAGTTATATAACAAATCAGCACAAGTTGTTTTACGTTGGGTTTGACTTCTTATTTAAATTTAAACTAAAAACACTTAAAAATTACGAACACTTTCCGCTTCCGGTAAAAACGGAAGTACTAGAAGGGAATCATGTTGAACTACCCGCCGGGACTTTTACTCTGACCTTGTTAGCCGCGCAATTTCGAATAGCTTGTTGTGAATACACACCAGGAGAAATGGCGACGAGAGGAACGCCGGAAAAATGTCTACTGAACAGGATGAATTTAACGTATGACGCGTCCAGCGTGGACTCCTCTGTCGAGGAAGAAGAGCTATCTGGCCAGGCGGAGGAGGACGAGGAGGACGTTGACGACCGACCGGCAGTCTTTATTTGTGGGAAGTGCAAGTTGCCAATTGGAGACACCATGTCCTGGGATGGGAGCGAAGACGGACAGAACCAGATCAGGTTGAAGCGTGAGTCTGGGCTTTACACTCGTACTGATTCTACGTGCATTTATATACACTGTATGTTAGTGCATGCATTCATATATGTTAGTACATGCATTTCTATATGTTAACACACAGAATGTGTGCCCTGAGATGAGCAGCTTGCAGAGGGGAAAACATGGTGTGAGTGTGAGCTGACAGCTCCCGGAAAGCTGTTGTTGACGTATTTGTGATGCTTTTATTTCAGAGGTCACTGACAACGTTGTGATTGGAAAGGAAAATCGCCTGCATGAAGTGGGCAAACGGTCTCTCTGGTAAGACAGTCCTGATGGCTGCTGGAAGCACAAAGTAGTCAGTAAAAATATAATGTAGAAATACCCAATTTAATTCAAGTTCTACGTGAATATCATGCAGAAGTAGCCCAATGGTGGACTTCTACCTGCCAAATTATAGCTTTATTGGGTAGTGTGTGTGTGTGTGTGTTTCCAGAATATCATAGAAAATGATCCAGCTTAATTTCTCCATCTATTGTACTCTGAAATTAAAGCATAGTACAAATAAACAATTTGTTAAAAAAGAAATCATGGAATCAAGTTAGAAACCACAATAACATTCTAAATTTTGACTCATTAATGTAGCCATGATGTTACAGTTGAACACACTCGTAACATTCTTTCTTCAATGGACATCAAATTTTCTTCAGACAATTCTTCCCAAAAATGTGGAACACTTGTAGGTTGCTTTGCTTTCACTCACCTGGTTAGTTCATCCCAAACCAGCGCAGTTAAGTTTAAGTCTGGAGACTGTGCTGGTCACTCCATATTTCAAGAGAGTTCTTTTTTCTTAAGGTAGTTCCGGCATAGCTTGGACTTATGTTTTGGGTTACTATGTCTGTAGGATGAACCCCGACCAACTAGGCACGTCCCAGAGGGTGCTGCAGAACACCTTCCTCCAGTCTGCCATACTCTTGTTCTTATTCTGCAGTGGATTTCTTGCTGCAACTCGACCCATCAAATTTGAAATTGTAGTCATCTCTTCACTGTTGAAACTGAGACTTGCTTCCTTTGACCACCATTGAGCTGTGCTTGAAGCTGTTGTCCTGTGACTCACCTATCAGTCACGAACTGTTGTGGCTTTGGCTCTGCCAGACCTCTTCCTATCAGCATTCCTCCAAACTGACATCCTTGACTTTCATAGCAGTTTGACTTACTTGGCAATTTCTCAGTAGGAAAGACCTACATTTTTAAGTGTTGTGATGGTCTGTCTCTCTTCTATCGTTAACTACACTATGCTGTACAATATTGTTCAAATAATACTCAGAATGGTATGATACCAAAGTGTGTTCCAACACTATTTTCATGCAGCTAGAGGGGCTTGTAAGTAAGTAAGATGAATTGGTAGCACCTACTTTTGGGGGCTTGATTATCCATTGCTGCAGAATGGATATCCCATTTGTTGTTCGCATTTTTATATAAACCTGAAATGTACATTATTTTATTCTGCAGTGCACAGTAAAAAGAAAGGTAGTCTATCAGTGTGTCTGTGTGTATGAATAAATTAGATATAATTAAATTATATACTGTATTGTTTAAATATGCAACTGACCATATTTGTATGGGCTTTCTCAGAAAAATTAAATCGTTGATTATTTGCTAAAGTTGTTTTACCTTTTTTGTAAAATCTGATTTGTCTAAAACATTTGTCTTTTTTTTCTGTAACTTCCTCTCTGTAGTTTGATCTTGGATCTGTTCTGTCGAGGCTGCCACTCAGTGCTTGGCATGGTTTATGCCTCCACACCTAAGAGCCTGGATCACAAGAGATTTACATTCTGTTTGAATGTAGCAGACATCGAAAGGTATGTTGGTTTTGACATTTGTTTCATGTAATTTCATCCATTTTGATTAAATCCTGAGTGTCTGCTGTGAAAAGCATTGAATATCCATGAAGTGCTTACACGACAGTAATGACCTACCCTCAGACTGTGAGACTGTACGTCATACTGTCTCCTTTGGATGTTACTGGAGAAAATATTCTCCCCCTCCAGTCCCACTTTTTTGCTGTACATTGAATTTCATTATGAGTTTCAATAATTATATTTGCTACCAATACATATGACCATAGCAGCATTTTTCAGCCTGATGCTCTGCTTTGAACCTTCTCCAGCTATGTGCTGGGCTCTGCAACTCAGAAGTTGGCAGCAGATGGCCCCAAAGAGCAGCCAGTCACACTGGAGTACAGAGGCATTGTTGAACAACAGCTGATGGAGGTAATTTACTACTGCTGCCCTTCTTTGTGCTCTCTGATGTTCTTTTGCTGCCAAACAAAATGTCTCATCTGCTGGACAGAATATTTCAAGTACGGCATGAAATTGTGAATCCGTCTTATTTTATTTTCTATTTAAGAAATGTTCAGTTTTTTAATTTTTATTGTTGACCTGTAAAGTTGATCAGAGACTACAGGTCAGCACTGAACATTCCCAGGATGACATGATTCACTGTGGTTGGATCATCCTGCTTTAGAGCAGCACTTGCTCATTGATTATTTGTGTCCTACTGGTGACATCAGGTTTGTTCTGGGAAGCCCTCGCTGCTCTGACGGGCAGACGTTTGGATCAGACATTACCTCATCTTTTCTTGTTATCCCCTGCAATATTCATGTCCTAGGTCTTATGTTTTTGATAACCACATTTAAATTTTAACATTTCAATACATTTATGTTAAAACGGTTTATAGTATAAATAAAAAAATATTTTGTTGTTTTTCTTATTAATATTGTTGTTATATTAGTAGTACTATTACTGTTCTTCTTATTATTGTTATTACTATTATTAGTCTATACTTACATTTTTTCTGGAATACCGTCTTTGTTTTTTCCATAATTATTGTAGCATTTCCTTTGTTTGGAGGAGAGAAAAAAATCCGACTACCACAGGTTGGCCAGCAGATGGCGTTAGCACCGTAAATACTATCCAGAACTCCTCCACTTTTCAATTCTAAAGACAATAGATGTCCTGGAGAGCATGTTGAGGAATCTTTGATTGAGGAAAAATATGTTTTGGACGGGAAGCGTCCTTGTCATTATAGCTGAATATACAGTAATGCTATATTCAGCTAAAATGTGAGGCCTGTTTAAAACGTGGCACATCATGGTGACAACTGAGTTATGTCACAAGATGTTTCCTCCTTACCCATATATTTATAAAAAGAAAACAAACACTGCATCTGAGCAGCAAGTCCTTGTATGTTATTTTATGTCCTTATATTGACGTTTGACCCATCTATAGTCTCAGACTATTCACTGTGTCATTGATCTTGTCTGTCTTTTGGAATTTATCCAAGTACTTGTGACTAGTGGAAGTAATCATGGTCCAAAACAAATCATCTGTTGGAACTCCTATAGATTGACACAATGTGTCTTATCAAACAAAGAGTGTTCAAGACCATTATGTCATAAGGCTTACCTCATATTCCCTTGGATTAGCATTAGTCACCATCTAACTTAACTTGACCATGACGTTGTCTACGTTTAGTTCCTGTTTGTGTCGGATGAACAATAGTCTGACTCAGTGCTACAGTACCACTTTTTTGGTGTGTTCTTCATGTATTCATTATTAGGCTTTTGTTTGACTCATTGTGGTAAGGTTATTGCTTTGTTTCATCTTCTTTATTAAGTCGTGGCGGTATGTCTAGGATAAGTTATCCATCTTTCCATCAGCTCTGTTTTTCCATCTTTCACTTTTAAATCCATACAATGTGTGTATGAAACAGCTTTTCCAAAAACAACTGTCTGCATCAAATGCTGATAATATCTGGTGTCTATTAAAATGCTTTTAGTATGTGAACTTGGTTAAAATTAGCATTTTGCCATTTTTAAGTCATATTTTATTTCTGCTAATTTTTTTGGCCCTGTTGGTTGTTTTAAGCTCATTTATAGATATTCATCATTTTAGACATTAGTTGATTCATGGGTTACTTTACTGACAGAATGAATGAACAGTCTGGTCATGATTTCAGTCATCTGTTAAGCAAATGAAAGGAAAGCAGGTCACTGGTTTCTTCCTTTCACCTGTTAAGATGCTGTTTTTCCCAATTTAATTGATTTGAATGAAAACTAGCTGTCTGAAGATTTAGCTGCTTGGGATTTTGAAACATTTTACTTTCCTCAACATTTTTAAACTGAATTTGTTTGAGAAAAAAATCTCAGTTAATTAATGGTTGACCTGAAAGTATTCGTGGTTGCAGCCTTTTCTCACTTGTTAAATATTGGGGATTGTTTCCTAAACAGATCCAGCCTTTCCTCATGTTCTTTGTCCTTGTTAGTCTGCTTCTGATGACGGGTTCGTCTCTCCTGTCGCCACACTTAATGTATTCTGTCTGTCTGTCAGTTGGTTGGAATGGCAGACAGTTGTTTGGGTGTTTCATGTTTTACACTCACTGACCTGTCCCTCCCCCTCCCCCTCCCCCCGCCCCCACCCATCCATCCCTGACCACTTCCCCACTTGCTTTTCTCATTCTCTCTTTTCCCTGTTTTCTAATTATCTTTATGCCCCTCTTTTTCCCCACTGTTCTCTGCCCTTCATTTTCATCTTAACATTCCCAAACCGGCTCTTTTCAAAATCTTCCCCATCTCTCTCTTGTCTGATCCCAAACTTCCCAGGTGAAAATGCTGGCTATGTCCATGGGACTCAGGATGGAAGAAATTGAAGCTGGCCTTCAGGAAGGACGCGATGACGCACGACAATAACGGACATCATTTTGTCTGGGTGGGTCTTTCGTCCCAGTGTTTAATGTGAGGAATTGAATAACGTTATCATTCACCTCCGCTTTCACGTTCGTGGTTCTTCTAAATTTAATGTCATTCACATTAGATCAGTTACACATTTTGTCCTTGTCCCACCTTGTGTGTAAAAACCTTCACCAACGTGAACAACAACTTCCACTTGCCTTTGTCCCGTTTACCAGCAGTGGAACAAAGACTTGCAGCGCTTGTAATCAATCACGTTGGCAGCTCGGCTCCTGTGGTTGAGAGCACCACCTTCTCTGAACATCTCGGGGCAGATTGAACGTATGCTACGAGCAGAATGTTTATTTGTGCAGGATTTAATCAGGCAAGCTGCACACTCAGCACAATATCTTATTGATCTGGGCACGGGAGGCCACACACTCTTTTTTTCTTTGTTCTCCTGAAAGCCTTAAAAGATTCCTGGTTGTGTTTCTGTTTGTGTTGTTGTGATCAGAAGTGAACAGCAGTAGAGGAATTTGCATTGAAACAATATTTTCACCTTTCAAATGAAACATGCACTTCCTAATGTTGCCTGGATGTCAGTCAGGAATATTCAAACATTATCTAACATTAAGCGCAGTTTGTTATTTACATCCAGTTAAGTGTTATTGAATTTTCTTTTATTTGTTCATGTTCAAAGCTGTACAAACTGTTTTCTTCTGAAATGTTTTTGTATGATAAAGTGTTAAAATTGCCTAAAAATGTGTTTCCTTATCGTGAGTCTGACGTCAAGGATTTAAGCAAGTACGGCAGATAATTTTTATTATTTTGATAGCTCTGTGCTTTCATTTTGTTGGAAATGAGAGGCTCATCCTGCCCCGACTGTAATTAGTGGGGTACCTCGGATTTAAGAGCTAAATAGCGGCTTCAGGGATTTTTTGGGGGGTAAGAAGGGGTGGGGGTTCTTATATTAAAGGATGAGTGTTTGTTTACTAACAGACCTCCGATGTGCCCAGCAACACTTTCTAACAAGGCGGGAAAGCGTCTGCATGCTGCACAGATTACCCTCCCTCATCCACGAGGTTTCATCAGCCTCACAGAACAACAACAGTTAGAAACGGCCAACCAGCACTCTGTATCCAAGGGCAGGTTGCGATGGCAACTAAGCACGTGCTATACTGAGTGCCTGTTGCCATCTCGTCATCGTGCTCACCATCGGAGCAACAGCCAGCCAGCTCACTGGCCAGCATGCCTGTCAACAGACGTTATCCCGTTCATGCACAGACGCCTACACGGGAGGAGTCCTGAACGAACCCCCACCCTAATCCATGTGAAATGTTTTTCTCTCTTGAAACCCCACCCATGCACCTCTTTCTCCCTCCCTCTAATTCTCCCTTCTCTGACTGCTGGGGTGGGGTGGGAGGGTGGATGTCAAAACAACAACAAACAAGCCTCGTGGTTGTTTTTGTTGTTGCTGGTGGTTGGTGGTGCGTTGAAGATGAGCTACCCACAAACACACAGGGAAGAACCAGTGATGCAAACCAGCCGGCATGCTGTCCACGTGTGTTGTTATGATGCATTTGGAAGAAGATCTCCCTGTTTGTTTGTTTGTTTGTTGATCCATTTATAGTAATAAAGCTTAAAGGCTGGAATCCTTGGAGTTGAGCATCACTGAACGGTTCACCCGACGGCCTCTGAACTCAAATTTGCGGTTTTAAATATAGACAGTGTTGCTGTATGCATTGCACTGCTGAATGCAATCATTGCACCGGTTTCAACCCTTTCACCCCTGGAGTCTCAACCAATCATTACTTCTTAAACCAAGACCAACATAGAAACACAAACACACATCAGTCAGTACGGTTACACACACTCTACATGCACTCCGGGACAAAGGATGAATAATGCAGAGATGGTGTCTGAGTGAAAGTCGCCTCCCCTCTTTCCCTCCTTTTCACCTTCCCTAAGCAATAAGGAAGCAATGTTGCCATGGAGGCAATGAAGCCTTGGCGTGCTGTCGGCCAATTGCAGCGCTTCCTGTGTGAAGAGCCGCACCAATAGCAGCTCGAACTGATGCTGCTGTTGCCACAGACACTGAAATCCTATTGGTGGAGCTGCGCTCTTTGATCGAATGTGTGATCTTGTTTTTGAGAGAGAAAATATTTCAAGGAGTGCCACCTGTGTGCCAACTTACAAAATATATTTGTTGTTTTCCATCAAATGAAAATCACATTTTTTCCTGATAGTAATTTAATTCAGTAATTTTTCCTTAGTATTCAGTTCCACTGTTGGAATTGCAATAAAGTGACTAAGGTAGAAAGTGTTTTTGTGGCACTTGTTACATTCTGAAATTTTTGTCATAAAAATAATATTTTAATCATAAATTATGATCTGCACTTCTTTCTGCCTCTTTTAAATCATATCCAACATAATATTTATTTTTATTAACAAAAAAAGACACACCACACCAGTCAATCACAGCTTTTTGTGACCAATTCTGTTTTAATTATATTTTGTCTGTGCATGTCAAATTTCAGCCAAAATCAAATCATTTTAGAAATATATTTTTTTCAGTTCATTTGCATGGTACCTACTTTAGCATATGAAATCAATTTTCAGGTAATTATATCTTCATAATGTCTGTACGAATATTGACAAAATGCTTTTTTCAAATCATTGAGAATCTGTATGAACACTTAAATTGCTTGATCACCACTGCATTTCTTCACATCTTCAGTTGCTTGTCATATGCTTCAAAGTCTTTTTAGACCTAAAGTCATTAAGACAGATTGGTCTCCTCTTTGTCTTGTCCTGACTGGAGGTCAGTGGGTAAACCTCTTCTTCTGGTTGGCTATATTTCCTAAAATAAGCTCAGGAATCAGTGGACGTAAGATGATCTTAGTGTCAAGAGCATTTGGGGAAACTTAGCCCAGTTTTTTTTCACCAGAATGAACAGCAACACCTCTAGAGAGAAAGCGTAAACCCATCCGATAGGCTACAACCTTCCTTCATTAATCACCTTCATCTGTTCCTGTGATCAAACTCAATAGCTGACCAGTCAGAGACTCGTCAGACAGAATAACCCAAATCCCCTCTGAGCGCTCAAAGCCTCCTGCTTCATTAGAAACAGCTGCTTGTTTATTTCCTGCCACATCTTTGTGTACGCCAAGGTCTGCCAGGTTATTGTCCTCAGTGTGTGCGAGCGCTGCTGAGGAGGAGGGCGCTGGTCTGTTAAATTGAACCAGGATATTCAGGTTGTGTGTGTGTGTTTGTGTGTGGGCTAGGCGAGCACCCAACATTTGTCAGTGTGGCAGGTTTCGCCTGTTTTCTTCAAACACAAAGGCTTGTCCTGCTGTTATGTGACACCCTTGTGTCCGTGTGTTCATGTGAGGAGAAGGGGGCTGAAAACAGGATTAGTGTCATCAGCATCTAAGCCTGAACAGTTTGACAGAAATAAAGTCCTGCTGAGCAGTAAGTCATCAGGTTGGCCTTGTGTTGATTTTTTGTGGTTAAAAACAGGTAATGAACAAATCTTTTGTAAGCCTTCATGAATAGTGTCACACAGCTTATATCTGTGAATTCAACACACATCTCCAGATTGTGGTGTTATGGCAATTTACTACATATACACCATATAATGGTGATTTGTGTTACACGTTTCTTCTCCAAGTTGTTTCACCATATAAAATCATCCAGGACCATCATGGAGACTTTGCATCTGAATACTTCTATCATAAAACCTTGACATAGCCGTGGTGTTCTGACACACACTTTAAGGATGTGTGGGAGAACATGCTGTGTATAAACCAATGCTGATCTCCTTTTTCTTTGTTGCTTGTGGTGAGATTCTATGTATCTGAACTTTCTGCAGAAACATTATTTTTCTTTGAGCTTATTTAATTAAACTCACAGAATTTCTGCTCTACGTAAAACTAAACTTTAAGTTTGGCCACTGTGGTGGCTTATGTAGGACCTCAAGGCAAGTTTCCATCATGTCAACGTCAGCATGATATATATCAGTGTATCAAGATGTATTGCCTCTTCATAAGACCTGTGAATTTGAACTATTCCTTATTTTGATAAATTTGAATACCGTATGTGCAGTCCATGCTAATATCTGTTGAACAAAACTGCCTTATATTGTATTTCATTATAGAGATGTATCCCTCAGGTGTTTCACACTGACTTGAATTTTGGTCCTTGCCCTGCTACGTCTGCAACCACACAAATTTAAATGACATATTTTGAGTCAAGAGTGTCCCTTCAGAAAAATTGACAACTCAGAAAATTGTGGAAACGTATCAGTTTCCACATCTCTGTTGGGCAAAGGACTGAGGTGCCTCTGTGTAGTGGGTCTGTGCAACACACATCTGTACAGTTCACTTGGACCTCTGAAGTTTTATGCTGTCATCTTTGATATTTTATCCTGGGTGATCTGGGGAGCGTTGGTTTCTACACCACTAACATCACTCTCGTTCTGAAGTGCTGAGAGCTGGAGGGAGCCTTTAGTTCCAGGACAGTGGGGGACCCAAAGAAGAATTCTGGCTGTGGAGGGGGACTTTCAATGAGCAAAAGAGATGAGACACTGGAACTGCATGAGTGGTCAATGAGGACTGGCACAGCAGTTTCTGCGACTCGTGACAGAAGAGAAGATTGATAGAGGAAGCTCAGAAGAGAATAAGCCAAAGAAGTAATTTAGATGCCAGACAAGAGTTAACATCACTGACTGATAGCTATTGGCTCTGGCAGGGTCAGCATAATTATGAGGAGAAATATCTTCTCAAGGCCAAACACTGATTGGACTGTGGGCTGAATGTTGGAATTAATACAAATTTGTTGATCTTTTTTACACAAAGATTAATATAGAAATAGTCAAGCAAATTGTTTTTCTTAATCTCATCTATATGGATTTATTGATTCATTTCTGCGTGAGTTTATCTTAATAACGTAATTCCAGATTTTCTACAAGACAATCCAATGCTACAATTACTTACTACATTACTCTCTTTCAGTAATACTCGAGAAAATGTTGACACAATTTCACAGAGACTCTATGGCAACTCAGAAGTGTTACCTTTTCTCTAACTAACAGACATATGAGTTAGTTCTGTGTGTGTGTTTGTGTGCGGTTGTGTATGTTTGGGTGTGCCAGTGTGTGCCGGTGTTTATACAACTACAGATGTCGCCGGAGGAGCTCTAAACTCTCAGGTATCTGTAGCACCTGTTCATGCTCTGCAGCGTATGCTTTAACTGAGTGCTGTGGTTTATTCCCTCCTGTTATTCTCACCAAACAAGCCCAGGGATTTTTGACCAACCATATTGCTGCTTTTGATAAACAAAAGGCTCTGGGTCTAAAGCATTTTATGAGCCACGTTTGCCCCTCAGCTTTTATCAGCTTAGCCACGCAGATTTAATCAGACAGGCTTGTTTGTGTTGTCCTGTGTGCCTTTACCACAGAGCCCCCCCCCCCCCCCCCGCCCGCCCCCTTCTTTGTCTCGACAGGGCAGTGTGACCCAAAGAGGTTTATAATAGGGATATGGGAGCCACAACCCAATAGATTAATGTCTTTAGTGTGTGTGTGTGTATGTGTTGCTGTGTGTGTGAGGAGGGAGAGGCTGCAACATTGTGTGTGTGTGTGTGTGTGTGTGTGTGTGTGTGTGTGTGTGTGTGTGTGTGTGTCAGTTGCATGGGTTTTCAGGTGTCCCATGGGAAACGCATGTGGAATGTGAAACTAGTGGCACATTGGGGTTAGAAACCAAGTCCCTTGGAAACAGATCTTCGTATATTCGCCCTGGATCTGAGATCTTTAGAAATAAATTACATACTTTTGTCTCTGTGTAGTGTATACTTTAATTGACTTTTAATTTTGTATTTATAGAATTATGGTAATATAAATATATTCTTTTGATATTGTTTTTCAGTAAAAATGAAAATTGTCTCTTGGCTAAAACAAACCAGACAATAAACAAGGTGGAATTGAAAAACCAGACAGACACATAATTGGTTCAGTATAAATATTTAAAATACTTTATACAGCATAGAAATCTCTTGACACCCCAACAAAAACCTTCATTACAAAATCTTACAAAAACCATTCCCCCAGCAATTCTGTATCAATCTCAGTAACAACCAAAATAAATTACAAAGACATAAATTCAAAATGTTAACAGTAAAATTTCACTTGTGAAATATTGCATGCAACTTTTTTCTTTTGACAGGAAGAGACTTTTCAGTGTCTTAACAGTGAGAAGCCTTGTGTGCCTGTGAAAGCCTTTTTGTAGGTCAGATACTTTTCTGAGGCTACTAACGTGAAAATATTGACAAAAAAATTGTCAGAATCCCTCCGTAACAAAATGACACAGAAGGAACACAGGAATCGTACTGTTATTTACAAGCACAATTTTCACATCACTCTCAGAGAGCTCTTGGCAAATACTCGTCATTGCAGTAAACACTTAAGACTATTGCACAAACTACAGCATTAAGACAAAAAGGACTTGAGTTATTTTCATGGAGGTTACACGATTGCAGTAGCAGTTCTTCCCACCTTCATCTCTTCAACCTTTGGTAAGGCTGATCAGTATCATAAGGCTTTTGATTCTCTATTTTTATCTTTTTTTTAATTTTTATTCAAAAACTGACAACCATAACCTCCTATACAGTCATAACGAAGACGGCTTACAGTTTTCCTGTGTGACAAACAGGTGACGGAACACTTGTATATAAAAAAGTCATAGCTGTGAATTACTCTCAGTGTAGAGTGGTAGTTTATGAGTACGTGACAGAGTGCTGTATGTCTTTACTCCTGGCATCTACTTCTATTTCAGTGTGTTGATTATTTCTAATGGCACTAATGCTCACACACTGCAACACTGTGGCAAAATCCACTCAAACAGGTCACTTTTGACTGCTGTTAAACATCAACGTATGAATTATGCAGTGAGGTAAAAGATGGTAAACGTTGTGACTATAGTTTTTTGGTTTTTAAGATTAGTGCAGTGAGCTTCACCCAGTCAGGAATGAGGATACGGTGCCAGCGGGCTGGAAGTCAGTGAGTATCTTAAGAGAGTTTTTACACAGACACTTATACATATAATCAGGGTGAGGGTCGGGGGCTGATAGCTGGTGTGAATCAGTTTGCTGCTCAATTAGTAACCAGTTACAGCAATATTACATTAGAATAAACCTTAACTCAGTGTATAATACAGTGTTTTGTGTGAATGCATGTATGTGTACACCTTTTCGGTGAGGCTCATATTACAAGATGTCCCATGTCCACTCTATCTAGGACACAGTGTGGTTTAATCATCCCTCTGGGATCTGTTTCAAATCTCTTCTCAGTGTCACCACCTCTTTATTACATAACGAGAGTGGTACAATATGTGAAACATTTTTAAACACCTTCTTTTTTTTTTTTTTAATGATCTTATCGCTCATGAAAAGTGGCTCAGTCGCAATAAAGGGACCGCTCGTTCCAAAAAGGCCGCTCTGGAAGACCTCTCCAACTTCAACAAAGCGTTGAGAAGGGGTCTCAAGGTCAGTCTGTGTCTTGAGTTAGCCTTCATCTGGTATCCCTCAGCAGAGGGTTTTGAGTGCCCCTGAAGCACAAAGGAGAGTCTGCATCGGGTAGGGAGGTGGGGAAACCACTTCTTCGATGACTTGTTCTGGCCGGAAGCTGAACGGCTGCAGCTGGACCTTCTTCTTTAGGATCTGTCCGATTCCCATAGAGGGGAACTTGCTGCGGTGGGTCGGGCTGTCGGGATCGCTGCTGCTGCTGGAGGGAGGACTGAACGCTGAGGTGGGATTGAGAGGATGAAAGGCGGACTTCGGAGGGCTGAAAGCGGAGCTACCTGGTGGGCTTCCTATGGTGCTGGGTGGGCTGCCACTGGTGTCGGAAGAACCACACCAATCTGATGAGAGGCTCTTCTTTGGCTGTGGATTGACAATCAGGACAGGGGGACTGGGGATTGTGGCCTTCTTCAAATAAGAGGAGTCTGGTTGGAATGCTGAGACGTGGCGGGGTGGGGACAAAGTCCCATTGGTCAGCTTGTACCAAGGTGAGGCTGGGGTGTCTTCAATTTGTTCAGCTTTAGATAGGGAGCCAAAGGAATGCATCCCGATCGGTGATGGTGCCGGCGGGGCCGGTATGTTGTGTTCTGGGCTTGTGTTGACCGGTGGAAGCGTGGCCAAGCGCCTCCGTTGTTGAGGAGTGTTATTAAAAAGAGGTTGGATCTCTAAGTATTCCATTGAAGAGGAGGCGACTGTCCCGGGAGGGGCCAGAGGTGAATTGCGATGGCCTCCAGTAATGGCTCGCAGAAGACCTGAAGAGGAAACAAAGAAAATTGTAACCTTTCTGAAATATGGTGTTTTTTTTATTTTTGTTCATCAAATATTTAATAATAACAGTTTTTACATTAGGTATACAATGAATGGATGGTTGAGAACTGGACTGCCACGTGTCTAAACGCGTCAACTTGTCACTGAAGACATTCCTTATCTGAGAGCATGTGACCAGAAGGCGTAAAACAACTTTTTTATTTTATTTTAACCTTGGTAAAAGGTTATGGGTTGATTTGAACCTTTCCTGACATGCTGAATCCAAATTATTCATCAGGCTACTTATAATCACATAATACGAAAGGAAGACGACAGGATAGAAAAAGTCCTCAGCATTGAACCCAGGTCCTTTTTGGGTACTCATAAAGTCTTCAAAGGGTGTTGCGTTAAAAACTAGAATCACACATCCAAGAAAAAAAAAAAAATCAAACCTTGAAAGAACTAAATTCAAGTGAGCCTTCTGTGTTAACATTAACAGATGGATGATTGAATGGAGGATGGATGGGGGAGAGGGAGTGGATCAATGAATGACAGGGGGACTACATTGATTGATAGAGGTCATTGATGCACAAGATAATTCATCAATAAATGCTTTATTTAATTAACTAAAGAACTAAATGAATGTAATGAGCCCAATATGAGGCCTTACCTGTTCTGTGTTTCTTCTCCTTACTGGGCCCCTTGCTAACAGCTAGGTAAACGGGAGTCTGTTTGGGGGGGATGGTGAGCTTGTCTACATGCTTCCTCCATTGTGTCTGGAAGTATTCACTTTTCTGCTTTTCTCCTTTCTTTGTCTCCTGGAACTGCATCTCCTAAACACACAGTAAACCACTCATCGTCTCAAATCTTCTATTAACCACGTTTATCATCCTCGTTCATGGAGCTCTTTGCAGGTACAGTGTGTAAAAATGCCGGTGTCACCCCTTACCCGATACTCCTTAGAGAGTCTCTTCATCTTTTTGTTAAGGAGGAAATAGACGGCAAGAGTGTGGCAGGCGCGATTGGTGAGGACAGCGCTCAGCACCTCGCTGTGCTTGTAGCTCATCTTCTCGGTCATATGGAGCAACACCGTGTGATTGATTTCCTCAATGTGGATCCTTGACACATAAGAGAAGGTTGATGCTTAAAATTTTATGACAAAACAATTCCTATCCTTGTTTTACACGTTTAATTGTGTTAAACCTGTAAAAATAAATGTATTATGTACTCCAAATGAAGTCAAAATACAAGTTTAAAACATAAAGGGTGTCCGGGTGCATCTACCTGTTGAGGTACGGTGCTCCTGTGTTCTTGTTGGCCAGCTGTAGCCAGGAATCAGCCATTACCTGGTGGATATTCGGACGCTTGTTGGGATCTGGCTCAAGAAGCTTCTTCAGAAGACAAATGGCAGCTGACAAAAAGAGACAGAGAATAAATGTTTCTACGCTGAAACTGATTTACACATTCTACATGTTTTTCTTCATAAATATGACTCGTTCCCTTGAATAAAAACAACTCAAATAAACATGAATAAATCCATTTCTGTGGCATTCAGCACACTTCCTCAGCTGTTTCTACAGAAGTTCAACTTTTGGCTTTGTTTAAGGAAACCACTACATTTACTCAGTGTGATACTGTTAGTACGGTTAGAGGTATCTATAGTATGAGTGTCTTGGCTTGCAGCCAAGCTCACACACTTGTTTTATTTGAAATATATATGCATATTTTTAATTTATCATATTTAGGCACATGATATAGAAAAACAATTCAATTATAATCCAATAATAAATATTCAATAATATAAAGTACAATTACATTTAAAACAATGTTTAGTTTAGTAGTACTCTGTGAAATACCATCTTTTTTCCAATACTTATGTATCAAAAACACTACAGTTATAAAGTTCTCGTGAACTGAATGAAGTTGTGACAATATGAGAGATTTACGGACTAACAGGAATGAATTCTGGCAAGGAGTACAAAGTTGTTTCTTGAGATATATTAACAAAGAATATAGGTATGCCTCACCCTCCGTCATTAAGTGGTTCCAGGGGACACAACTGAAGTTTGAAAACATCTCCAGGCTTACCCGAAAATAAGCATTCCCAGTTCTGTACTGTACTTTATTTATGAATGTCTTTTTAATAATATATGGTTAATAAATACCTATTTTAAACTTACAAACAAAATTTTATTTAATAAAACACAGAGAAAAAAAAAAATTCTACAAATACAAATGTTTACATACATCACGGATGCTTTATTTACGAATGAATGATAAAATAAAAGCTCTTATTATTATTATTATTTTGCAATAGTGAAAAAACTGCATCGACTTATCTAATTTTAAAACAACCTTATGAATCACAAGTGACAATTAACGGTAGATATATATTTTAATATATACTGTACGTACATATTTCAATATATCTTTTATTCTTATTTATTGTACAGGAACATGATATTATGTGCTTTTAATAGTTTCCTAGAGATCTTATGATTCCAATATTTGTGATGGACAGACTGGAATAAAATGACATAAACTTAATTTATATTTTTCCGTGTAGCTCATGAAAACTGACGTATAACCGTGCGCAACTTTTAACTGCATATAATTGCTATGTTCTTAACCATTTGATTTTCATTTAGCCCATTAAGGTTAATTCATTTATTTCAATTGCCCCTTCTTGTGTTTTTGGAATTATTCACCACATTTATGGATTCCTGCTTTTCTTTGCCTCAAGGGAAACTCCTTGTCATCTGTCTGTCTGTGTCTATGTATATATATATCTATTTATTTTCCTATACACTATATTTAAGGAATATAATTTTATGTTTAAAACAATGTTTTAAACAAGTAATATTCTGTGGAAATACTTTTTATATCTTTTTCCTGCTCTTACTTAACAAAAACACTAGTTATACATTTTTTAGGGACCGTGAATGGAATTCTGTCAAAGTGTAAAGTGACATATTGACTGAGAGGAATGAATTCAATTATACGTATTATAACTGTACACTAGCGTGCTTTGGTGCGTTTGGTATTTACCTGTGGAGAGTGATGGAGGAAGAGGGTTCATCTCCTTGTCCACCATCTTTTGGTGTAGGGCTCGGAGACTGAAGGGTTCCACGGTGAACGGGAGAGTCCCAGTTAACATTGCATACATGTTCACACCGCTGCAGGAACAAAATACACACTTAAGCTTGGCAAGTGCTCACGGAGTAAAAACATACTTTTTAATTAATCCGATATTTGACATGTAAAATAATGCACTCACATGGACCAGACATCCACCTTCGGCCCATACTTCTTCCTGGACAGCAGCTCTGGGGCAGCGTATGCCGGACTTCCACACTGGGTGCTGAATGGATCCGAATATCCCAAGATACCAGCACAGTTACTGAGGCCAAAATCTAAAGCACAGAAGAGGCGACGTGAGTGTTTCTGGGTTTATCACTGTATTTTCAGCTCATCCGTTACACACACACGCAAACAGAAGCAGATTAGCACTGTGTTGAGGGCTTGTCTGGGTTTTTATGGGATATTTAATTGCGCTTAACGCCTCACCACATGTGGGACATTAGACTCGGCATGATCCACTCCAACTGAGAAAATCTTTTTACATTTATTCTACAGTAACTGGAATATGAGTTAGATTTTGTTATTAGCTCAAATGTTATTCTTGTTCTCTGCTCTGGGAAATTGTGTGTATTTTTAGAAGAATCTACTGTACAGATTTGCCAAGTGTGAGAAACAAATAGAAAGATTAAGGATGCGTTACCTATGAGCTTAATGTTGTCCTGCTCGTCCAAAAGAAGGTTTTCTATCTTCAGATCCCTGTTAGAGAAGGAAGAGACAAGACAATGTCAGTGTGAAACTGTCACAGTGTCAATATTTATGTGAGATAAATTATCTGACCCTTGATCACCGCACAAAGAAAGACCAGGAGAAGTCAGACTCCACAAGCACCAAACCCATACACACATACCCCTCCCATTGTGGGTCACTTTGGCTGATTTTCATGGTCTATTGTATGCCTCCAGATCCCGCCTCAATCTTAGAAATCCTGTTATACAGTTTCCCACACAGGCATCTCACTGTGATTGAAATTAAGTTCCCATGCTCTCAGCGACAAAGAAGTTAATGTTCCCAGGAGGAGCCTCATGAAATTTAGATCAAAGATCTCATGCAAAAATTAGTTAATATTTTTATTTCCCAAAATCAAATATTAAAAACATAATTGTAATATAAATATATTGTATGATGAAAAATGTAAAAAACAGAAATGACAATTTTTAGACTTAAATATATATCTGCCATGCTATTTACAACAGGAATAAACTGGAACAATTATTTTCTTTGCTCCATGCCCGGAAATCCAACTGCTGCTTCAATCTATTTTTAAATCTTTAGTTTTTAAGACCTTTTTAGCAGTTTTCTAAAAAACAATGTAGACATAGGTGATGGTTGATTTGAATGTTCACAATAAGGACTTAAGCCACACTTTAAGAGAGAATCATGTCTGATTTCATGATCTTTAAGTCAGCTTGAACCCATGAACACCACAAATCTGTCTACGCTACGGGCAGCAAACTATCAATATATACAGCATATAGATTCTGCCTTAACACTAATATGTATTTAATATTTACCTGTGCACCACACCTGCCCTGTGCAGGTGCTCAACGGCCAGCACCAGCTGCCGAATGTATTTCTGCGTCTCCCTCTCATCCAGGCGTTTCTTATCATAAATACGATTCATGAGGTTGCCTCCGGGGCAAAGCTCCATCACCAGGTAGTAGCTGTTCTCTGTCTCCAGGATGTCCAGCAGCTGTGTGATGTTGGGATGGCGGATCATCTGCTGGATGTGACCCTCTCGCCGCAGGTTCTTGGTCACGTAGGAGTCCTTCTTGGCCTTTCTCTTGTCGATCACCTTCACTGCCACCTGGAGAAATTGAGACAGAGGTTGGAGTTACAGATGGTTTAGACAAAGTAATGACCTAAGTTGCTAGCATGTCATACTGTGGAATAACGGACTAGCACACTGCTGTCGTGGAGAGTTGTAGTGTAACAGGTGAGGTCTTACTCAGTCTGCATTGTAACTCAACACTGAACTCTCCCCTAACAGCTGCTGCCAACACGGGGCAAAGCAGGCCCTATAGGGCCCCAAGCCTGCAGGAGTCATATAGTATGTGTGTGTGTGTGTGTTTGTGTGTGTGGCATGGGTTACTGAACTATCATAAAAAGGGAAGAGGCAAATGCTACCATATTTACTGAGATGGAGCCATGGCCAAATGGACATTTACTGTTCCTCCATTTGTCACAGACTCTAAGTCCAGCTGAATGCATGAGAGGAGAAGCGACAAATGTAGAAGAGAGACAGAAATGACAAACTAAGGTCTCATGTTTACATTCAACACACACACGACATCAGTTTGTGTTACTTTAATCACTCATCCTCTCCTGACCTGTCCTTGTTGTCCGACTAAAAGACATGTCTCATAAAAAACCTCAGTGCGTGTCCTTTATCTTTATGACAAACACTTTTCTTCCCTCTAATTGCATTTACTAATGTAGCCCTCCACTTTATTTCATCTTTGCCCGTGTCTCCTTGTAACCTGTCTAGACTGGGTTCAAGAACATGGCTATCATACACAACAAATCATCTCAAGGAGAGCAGACAGACATAGAAAGGCATGACAAGCCTAACTAATCATCATATCCATTAATGTAATGGCAGCGGCAGAATGGTTGTATGTGTCCTCTCATCCGTCCTTCAGCCTTTGCTTTCCTTTTTTACATTTGTCCTCTCATTTCTGATAATTGATTCAGCTCTGAATTACTTTTTATTTTTATTTTTTACTGTTGCTAATTAAACCTGACTGCATGTGCCTGTGTGTGTTATAACCTGTCACTATTCGGTAATACATAGCTCATGTTTATGCCAGGCAGAGTGGATGAGAAATGGGGGTGAGGGCCATGTATGGGGGGATGGAGCACTGTATTTACAGTATGTTAGTCTATAGGGGAGGAGTGGGTATGTAGAAGGGGAGGGGTCTGCCTAGCCAGGGGGCTTCTGGGGGATTCAGTTGTTTATCAGGCACCCCTCAGACAGAAACAGGAGGAGGTGGGGGCGATGAGGGGTGTAAAGTGGGTTACAGACATGAAAAACACATGCATATGACCTCCCCACCCCCCAACCATGACAGCACCATCCCTGACCTCTCCTCACTTTCAGATCCCCTGCTTTAAAAACACACACACACACACACACCATCCCAGCCCAGCATCCACGCTGACTTTTTTAATGATGGTAAAAAAGGGATTGGGGGGGGATACTCCGGTGCTTCTTTAACCCCCAAACACCACTTTGCCTGAATAAACTCCCTGCCCTCTGCCTCAAGCACACAGGACCTTTTATTTCCTCTGAATGGGAGTGTAAAAAAAAAAAGGGAGGGTGGGAGGTGGGGGGGGGGTATGTGATGCTCTTGGTAGTGAGATTGCAAGTGTTTGCATCATTCTTAACAAAGAGTGGAGGGAAGAGGAGAGCTTCAGAGAGGGAGGGGGAGTCGGGAAGGAGGATGATATAATCTCCAACATGCTTTTTATTAAATGTAGTAAAACATGTTTTCCTTCTTAACACGTAGAAAACTGGTATAAAAGCAGAAGCACATCAACAACAGTTGTTTTTTTTTCCCCCACAAGTGTCCTGGTGCTCCTCAGAAACCTGGACAGACAAAGGCGATGGAAAACCACATCGCTGTGCTCCGCTTGCAGAATCCTAATGAGAATGAAGCCCATTTATCAACGACACCATTCAATATGCAAGTAGCTTCTCAGTGCTCCCATTGGTCGGGCAATTTGCGCTCTCGGTCCCCATCTCTGGCTTTTGCGCGCAACGTTGGTGAGATCACCAACAGCAGCAAACAAAGCATGAGGTCCGAAATAAAAAAAAAAAAAGAAAGAAAACGCGTTATCCAGTAGAGACACGCACACAAACACACCCGCATAAAGAAGTAAATATTGTCTTTAGAGCTTGGCTGGAAATCAAGCCCGCTGAGAACGCAGTTTATTCAGCAGATGCCAGTGCCGCATGAGCTCATTAAGGAGCATTCTGTTGGCAAACAGGAATGATCACTTTCTCTGAGAAAGGATAACATTATATTGGTATGGTGGAAAAAAACACGCCAACGTACGGCTATCTTAAATAACCTTTAAATGATATAAGTTCCCCCCCCCCTTTATCCACCAGCAGGGAATGAACAGCTGTCATTGTCGTTGAAATTTTAAACCATATTAGATTCCCCCTTTTGCTGCGTGTGATCAAGATATTTGAGATGTTGAAAACTGTCACAAAAATGTCTATTATTTCCCTTCAAAGTTCATAACTGGCTTAAAAATTTCAAGTTACAGTTTATCCAATTTATTATGATAATATGATACAAATTTTAATTCATGCCCAGAGATATAACACACCGGATCTAAGGACCGGTTTGTCTTTTCCACTCACCTTTTCGCCGGTCAACGCGTGGAGACCCTCTCTAACTTTAGCGAAGGATCCTTCTCCCAGCTTCCTTCCAATCAAATAGTTCCCGACCCGTTTGGTGTGGTAAAAGTTCTTGAGAATGTCTGCTGCGGGACTGCATAGAGAGGTAGAGAGGCTGCTCTCGTTCCCGGCACAGTTGGGGGTTTTCCCCTCGTGTAACCCGTGGTTGTTATCCACCACCATGTCTGCAACTGGCATAGCAGCTCCCTTGCCAAAAAAGGTGTTCGGCTGTCAAGAGAGAAAACTATTATTACGCAGCTCGTCCGCTCGCACAGCTTACACTCAGGTATTAAATGCTTAGCGTCCAATAAAGTGCGTAAACTCCGTTCGGCTTGCGTCTCGCCCCTAATACCAAATTAAGAGAACCGGATCTTGCGCCACCTGTTCGCCCAAAGCATCCAGTGAGCATACTCAGCAGGTTCCACAACAAGTCTTGGGTAATAGGCTCTATATGAGCTTAGATTTGAATGACATGGGGGGAAAAAAAAACAAACAAACTCGTGGAAAGTTATTGCATAACACAACCGTGCGTAAGTCTGACGATGATTAAATGTCTGATTCAATCAGAGGTTTTAAGTCGCTTCACCCTGCGCGCAAGAACGACTCCTTGATTCAGGCAAGGCGGCGTGTTATAGCGTTTGAACTGACTGATTTTACCGGCTCCTCTGGGTGGGCGTTTCTTAGTGTGAGGTGGAAAAACACACACACACACACACACACACACACACACACACACACACACACACACACACACACAAAGCCCAGTTACACTGATGACTTTCAATCCACTGAGCGCGGGCGGGAGGATTGCGCGTCAGAAGAAGGGGGGACGACTCCCGCTGCTCCGCCGATGCGCTCGGTGCGCCCGGGTTGAACTCGGTCTTGAACAAAGGATGTCCGCGTAGTGTAAGATGCAAGACATCAACAGTGTCACTGTAATGCTATTTTATGCCTATGCTATGCTTTATGCGGTCTCCATTGCAATTGTCTTGTCACTAGGTAGAATTGTGTGCAAAACACCCATATTATTCCATGCGCTCTGCAGTCACAATTATACAGCAGATGGACGCATGTGTAACTAGAATTTCATTTAAGGCGCAGCATCACGAAGGAACTACGCGCTGTTGTGTGATAGATAGTTCCCAAATTTGATATTGCGCCAACAATAAAATGTCGCTCTCCGTGTTTCATCAGCAGACAAAGGGCTGTTTACCACTTTGCACAAGAAGGTTTTTCTTGGCGCTTCATTCAGAGACCACGTGCTGGGAGCGGCAACAGCTTGAGATGCAATCATGCTGAACTTCTTGTTTTATTTCGGTTCAAGGCAGGTGTCTGACCTGAACGTGATACTGTTAGTCGTCCTTACAGTAAACCTACAGTGGCATAATAAAATATAGAAGCCTGACAATATATATTGTACCCACTTGGAGTTGATATTATTGTTTGAGACGGAATCAGATTGAATTCACTACAGTGCTGATTATAATTAATGACACTTGTAGGGGTTACTGTATCTGAATTAACGTTTTATTATAATTGTAAGTGAGCTCTTTTTTTTAAATCCATTCCACATATGGATTCGTGGGAATGAAAAAAAACAACACGCATAGACAATCAGATGCCTGAACCACTCTTCCTTGACACCAGGTTTCTAGAAATGATCCCAGAAGTAGATGAATGGCGCCATCTATTGGACTTCAATTGTACAACAACCTCCGAGCGGTGAGTCCTGACACCAGATATCAGTACAACTGCAGTCCTGCCTTTGACATAATGGTCATTATTTCATTGTTCTGCTAACAAGCTGGGTTTTTTTTAAAATTGTTGTTCATTTATGGTCCCTGTAGGGCATGAGGTAGGCTGTAAAACAATGTCAAGACATTTTATTTATGCAGTATCACAACAAAAGTTATGTTGTGACACTTTCAAGAAGAGCAAGAATCTTCCGAACCCAATAATTCTCCTATGATCAAGCTCGTTTTCAAATGGATGAAAAATGCATTTTCATAGGCAGAAACATTGGGCCAGACCCTAGAAGGGTGTCCCTCTATGGTGACTAGTTGGGTTCAGACACACTCATAGATATAATAGGGATAAAGAGACAGGGAAAGAAGAAAACAACAACCCAATTTGGTTGTTGGATTTAGCAATGACAAAGTTATTCTTGATTCTACTTGAATAATGTGACACAATGCAAAGATTTTTGTCGTTCAGGTCATGGTAGTCCAACGAGGCCGGAGCTTGCGCACGCACGCACGCACACGCGCGCGCACGCACGCACACACACACACACACACACACACACACACACACACACACACACACACACACACACACACACACACACACACACAAAGGTCCTCTAGTCTAGACATCCAAATAAAGGAGAGGTGGTCAAGTGAAGGGCATCCACGTAGCAGCAGCTTGCGGAGTTCTGTGTCTTGCTCAAGGACACCTTGGCAGTGCTCAGGATTTGAAGTCCCCTCTCCAGCTACCAGTTCACACTCCATTCTTTGGTCCATGTTGTAGTTGTAACAGACACCCTCTGGTCCCCAAGCCTAGTCTTTGTGGACGGAGCTCCTGCCACCCCCAAAATAGGGCCCATCCAGGATTTGAACCCAGGACCTCTCACACCCAAAGCGGGAATCACATCCCTAAACCAACAAACCTCCAAGAAAAAAACCAAAAAAACCAAAAACAAAAAACGTTTAGATAGATGGATAGATACTTTGTTTAACGTCTCATACAAGAGATTTCTCCATTTCTGACCAACTGGTGGGGAGATTAATCCGGCCAATCCTACTGGGGTAAATATCTGGAACTCTCCACCAGCTGGTCAGAATAGTAGAAGCTTCTTGTATGAGGGGCAACATGTCTTCAAGGTTTAAAGTCCGGTGGACTTCCTTCAAAACAGAGATAAATGTGACACAGGTCATGTGTTGGCTGAATCTTCATCCAATAAAAAACAAATTATGATGTTAGGCATGAGATTACCACTTAAAGTGGTTGTAATACAACTATATTGTTTCGAATATTCAATTTGAAATTCAATTTCAATTGTATTCAAATATTGATATCTGGGTGTAGGGAAATAAATAAATTGCATATATGTTACACTTTACAGGAGCAGGTTACTTGTTACTTTCTCTCCTGTTTCGCCTTGGGCACATAAGAGGTGGGTAAAGTGTTTCTTTACTGCGCGCATGATAATAAACTTCAAATCCTTTGAATTCTGTGAATCCAGAGCGCGGAGAGCAGTTTTTACATAAACCACAGCGCCATCTAGCGTGGAAAACCCAGAACAACACCCAGAATCCCATCATGCTTTGCTGTCCCCGCGACTCGAGAGCTAACGATGCTAGGCTAGCTGCCGTTAGCTACCCGGAGCGGACATGTTGGAGCGAATCTTGCTTGAATAAACATCGCTGTAAGCTGGAAATTAGGGGTTTAGAAGGAGACTCCGAGCGTCTGGCAATCATGGATCCAGTAAACGCATTTAACCACGAGGTAAAGTGTGTTTAGCTGTAGACACAACCCTCAAGTCACCGAGTCTAGCGGGCTGGTCATGGTGCTAGACTGACCAGCTGGCCTAGCTAGCTCCACTTGTTCATCTGAACCTGTGTTGGAACAACCTGTGTTTGCATGCATGTTGTAGCTATACCCGCAAAGGGAATCTATTTTTCATCGCTAAATCAAAAGACAAGGTGTTGTTGGTTTTTTTTTATAACTAGCAAGCTAACACAACATTAGCCGGAGCGTCTAACCTTGCACAAAGTTCGCAGACTACCATACATTTTAGCTTGAGGGAGCATGGTCACTCGTAGATCTGTTGGCAAAAGGCTACTGGTATAAAATCGAACAAACACAATATCAGATTGTTTTGTCACTAAAAGCGTACAAACTAAACCTTCCTCCCTGTTCAACACGGCTTGTGTGTTAGGCTTAGTTTTTGTAAGGCGGAGGATGAGGAGGATCGATGACTGATAGTCAAAGTCTATTAGTTCACCTATTACTGTTTAGTCATATTTTTTGCACATGGTTATTTTTTTTACCTTTGAACTGCACGGTTTGCAATCTGTAATCGTATCATAACTAGTTTATCCGAATCCGTTTTTGCACCAGACCCTCCTGAGGCTCAGGGAAAATCACGATGGCTTATCACAAGTCACAGCTGCAGGACTAAGTTCCATGACACAGAAATAGAGAAAGTTGTTGCTGCATATGCGTCAGTATATTGTCAACACACGTTTAAGTATACGGTAGAAGATAACATCTAATGATATTTAAATGTTTCTGTCACATCATTTGGTGTTTGTTTAACACAGTAACACAGTGATAATCTTGGTAAATTTAGAATATTGAATGTTCAACCCTTATGTGGGATAATTCTCTTTGTTATTCCAAACCAACATGCAGTTCTATAAATCCTAACCTGACTGTAATTGTGTCTCCTTGGTGTGCAAAAATACAAGGTCTTAGAAATAAGACGAAATTTTAATTAAATCTTTTGATATTGCAAATGACTACTTCACTATGTTTAGTCGTTCGCATTTTCCCTGTCTCATGACTTCACACATCTCACTCATCCAACTACACTGTCTCCAGTTATTCTCGTTGAAGGACTCTAAGCCCCCAATATCTCGGGCGAAGATGATCTCCATCACCAAATCAGCCATCAAAGCTATGAAGGTGAGAAGAATTGTCACGATCCGTTGTTTTGGTACTATTATCAGCATTAAACTTTGTGTTGCAGTGATTATTCTTTCCTGGTATGCCATTAGTATAAAACATGATGGTTTATTATGAAAACTTGCACATTCTTGGTAATTGGTTTTCTAAAAAAAGGTAAATGGAGGATCTTCTTCACCTATCAATCTGCCAGTCAGATGACACAAGCGCCACACACAAGTCATCTCTGCAGCAGCAGAGCAAAGTGTGGAAGACATCTCAGATCTCTCACAGAAAAAGTATAGTCAGTTATGTGAAAGAACTTTTGATGTTTTTTATAAGTCCATAAGGATACGTCCTCGAGGGTAGATACACAGTGTTCAACAAAGAACATGTTCAACAAAACATTCATGCATTTACAATAAGAATGTGATTCCTCTGTTACCATTGACCACCGCTAACATGTTTTAGTAATAGAACATGTTATGGTTACATCATAGTTTCTTTCCTGATTATTTTAACACCTGAAATGAAGTAAAGAAAGTCCACTGAAATCATGATCTCAGGAATATAGTGTCTTTTTCTGTGTGTGTGTGTGTGTGTGTGTGTGTGTGTACACATAAAGATACAAAGATCTACTTCTAGAAATTATGATTAATAATAACTATGATTATAATTATAATTTTAATAGTGAAATGCCATGTAAATGTTATATGTATCTGAGATGGGAATCATACCCTAAAACTATTATGTTGTGACAACCCTATATATAATATGTTTTGAGTCCAGTGTCTAATTTCTTTTTCAATCTTAGTTCTACAAACATGTGGTCCAGATTGTGGAAAAGTTCATCAAAAGGGTGAGAGAAACTCAGTCATCACTCAGTTCCTGCCCATCAAACATAAATTAATTCTAAACAGTTTCCTGTCTTTTTTCCAGTGTAAACCTGAACACAAAGTATCTGGTCTGTATGTGGTGGATTCCATCGTCAGGCAGTCCAGACACCAGTTTGGAGCTGACAAGGACGTGTTTGGTCCAAGGTTCACCAAAAACATTGCAGGAACCTTTGAGAACCTCTGCCTTTGCCCAGTAGAGGACAGGGTAAGAACAGCTGTAACTCCTTCAGTCTCATGTTGAAATTTAAGAATTTTGATATCCTTTGCTCTTTTCACTGCTTCATTTCACACTGCCTTACTTTCCAGAGTAAGATTGTACGGGTGTTAAATCTGTGGCAGAAGAATGGAGTGTTCAAGATCGAGGTCATTCAGCCCCTCCTGGATATGGCAGCTGGATCCAGTAGTGCGGCTCTGCCTTACACAGGCGCAGACGAGTCAGGTAGTTTGTGTGTTTTGTGTACAGGGGACAGTAGTGGTTCCATAATTTTGGAGTTCATGTCCATACTTGTCCTCTGTCCTGTAAAATTCTGAGGTCTCAAAGGACTTACGGAAATGTAGCTCAAAGGTGTTTTAATCAGATTTCAACAAGCTTGAAGTGAGACTCCACAGTGAAATGTCTGAGCCTAGAATCACTCAATTTAGTAAAATGAAATTTGTTATTGTGTTTATTTAGAAACTAAAGCAAGTTCTCAAGGTGCACACTAAAAAGAGTCTCTTACTGCAGAATACCACACAACAAAAATGTAAATTGTTGCTTTGAATGGTCATTGATTTTAAAATATTTGAATAGTCATTAACTGATATAAAAAAATGCAATTTGTATATGCAGGTATGTTTTTTTTAAAAGAATCCACAAAGTAGTCAACATTATTTTTTATAATTATTGTAGATGTTTAAGGCAGTAAAACCGCTCACTACAGCACTTAATGCACTAGAATTTCTTTAAGTAGGGAAATTAAAATCCCTTTGACCCCTGTTTGATGGAAGTAATATATAAGTTGTTGTGTTCATTAGTGTAACTAATGTACATTTATTTATTTAAGAAAACATTATTTCTTGAATTTTATTGCACAAAATGATTTTATGTTAACATATCCATATATCAGTAAGTGACTGAACAGTAATTGCCAGTGGTATTGGAAGACATCTCTGTTATGTTCTGTGTCTTCCCTCAGGTTCTTCCCCACCTCCAGCCAAAGAACCGGTTACTGTGGTAACAGCAAACTCCACCACCACAACATCTGCTCAGCTGCAAAACTCTGATGCCTTTGCTGCTGTGGCTCAGCTCTTCCAGACCTCTCAGGGCCAGCAGGTGTGTGTGTGTGTGTGTGTGTGTGTGTTTTTCGTGATTATTTTGCTTGGATATATCCCTAATCTGTACTAATAACTCTTCTTTAACTCTATCACTGATGTTTTTAGCTTCAACAGATGCTTCAGAACTTTCAACAGCAGCCAGTGAAGCCAGAAGCCAACACTCACCCTCCTGTCCATAATCTTCAAACACAGGCTGCTAACATCACCACTGACCTGGGCATGGCTGCAGCACAGCCTCCCCTGCCCTCTGAAACCACTCATCAGAGGACGGCGTTCGACAAGGTGACAGTTTGTGGCCATTTTATGCCATCAACATCAACTGGCTTGACAAATCCCACATAATAAGGTTTACTATACAAAATTGTAGAAAACTGCACAATATTTTCGTCCAGGTTGTTACAGTCAATGAGGTGAAATGCACTTTCTCCAGTCGCTCTGGTCGTATAGGATGGCCCAGTATCTTTATGTAGGAAACAAAATGCCAATGGCAAGGGGACCACAAGAAATTAGTCCTTAAGTTGTGAAATGTTTAAAAAAAAATCACCTGATGGATGCATGTCACAAATAAACACGTTATTTGTGAATAGACCGCACACGTGCAGACAAGCTGAGAGGAAATGCAGAAGGGACAAAACCAAAGTTTCCCTTGAATTTTCTAAGACACCGTATTTAAATATCAGATAGAAGTTAAAACTCCAAAAAACTGAGTTTTTATCAGTCCTTTTTGTGAGCCAGAAGCGTCAGGCCCTTCTTAAAGTTTTTATTTCTCTAATTAGTCCATGAGACAGATCTTGTGCGTTCAAGTTATCTGTGTGAGAACATCTTGAGATATTTTATTGATGAAATCTCTTAGTTTTCCACCCACTTTTTTTGACCGCTCTCTTCCTCCTTTTTGCCATGCTGTCTTTCGGCAGTTTCTTCCCCCGTTTATGTGACATAGTTAACCAGCTGTGACCTGTACCCTGCTGCTTTGACAGAATTTCTCTTTATTCAAAGATATTTTAACACTGTTGGGTCACACATTTTAAACCGTTTGAAGACCCACTTTTTCTCACTGGCTTTCAATTGACATTCATCTCAGAAAAAAGCTCCATATTTTGTTTTTTGTCTGTATGCCCAGTTGCTCATGTACATTTCTGCATCATTAGTTTCTTTGAGATAATGGCGTTTGCTTGACTCTGGTTGTTTTTAAATGTGCTATAGATTTTATTATTTATTATATTTATGTCCTGTCTCTCTCTTAGAAATTGCTGGACCGTTTTGACTATGATGATGAACCAGAGGTTGGAGAAGAAACTAAGAAGGATGAAAACTCATCACAGCCTTCCTTGTAAGCATGTGATGTACCTACAAAATACGTTTGTTGCAGGGGGTCTGCAGTGCCAAGAATTGGGAAGTAGTAATTGATTTTTAAAAATCTAATGGAGTATGTTTATGATCCCAGTATGCAGCAGCCACCGGCCTTCCTTCAGCATGTGGGACACTTTAAACCACAGATGATTAACATGTCACATGACCTCTCACAACAGGTAACCACTGCAAGGATTTCTATTTGTTTGACCTTTGTTGTTTTTTCCCATTCTTTCATTTTAACTGAATAATGAAGTGATAGCATTTAGATTTACTCAATTACAACTACTGTCATTTGTTTCATAATCCAGCATACTCTGTAGTGCACTATCCATTTTGAGGTTCTTTGCTTTTAGAATGCATATAAAAATACATAAAAATATGGTTTGTTAAATTTTGAGAAACCTCGTACGCATATTTTGTATCAGTATTAATTGTAGCTGTTCCTCTCAGGTTCCTCTCCCTCCTAATGGGCAGTCCCAGCCTTATGGTTTACTACCAGGACAAGGCATTCCTGCTATGATGCCCCCTATGGGCCAAGTTCTACCAGGGCAGCCCTTTCCCGGTGCAGCTGGGCCTCCAGGCTTCCCAGGAGTATATCCGCCGCACAATGCCCAGCAACAGCCGGTAAACGCAAGAGAGGTTCAAAGAATAAAGATCCTTCAAATGAATTTTTTTAAATGCATGAAATTTAAATAGGAAGACTACTGGCTAGTAGCATAGTAGTAGTTGACTTGGGTTTGTTTTTACATACATATTCCCATCTAACTAGGATATGTCAGTGGATATGGACCATTCATCTCTGAGGGATGGAAGGCACGGTCAACGGTCGCACTCGGGCTCCAGGTTGGCTCAGAAATTTGGACATGATTTTACTGAGTTTACTTTTCAGCAGTTACATTTATTCTTTGCCATTTCTAAGACGGACCTGTCCATATTGTATGATTTTCTTTCTTTTTTTCTCTCCAGGTCTCCAAAGAGGAGGAGGTCACGTTCTAGTTCCCGTAATCGAAGATCAAGGCACAGACGATCACGCTCTCGCTCCAGAGACCAGCGCCACCATTCCCCACGTTCTCGCTCACAAGAGCGCAGAGAAAGAGAGAGAGAGCGAGAGCGTCGTCAGAAAGGCCTTCCACCACTCAAGAGCGAGACACTAAGCAGTGAGTCATAATGTGTCTGTGTTTGTGAGTGAATGAACATAGACCTGAAAGGGTAATACAGTGTGCCCCCGCGCCTTCGCGAATCAACACTCCAGAAGTACGCTACATTCTGTGAGTGTCGGGACGCAACACACTTCCGTGAGACACAAAAGTGCTTTAAAGAGTCGATAAAAGTGTGGGAAAAGGTAATACAGATATAAGGTGGTTTACTAGGGTTCATAAATGTTTAAATTACCGTAAATAACAAGATAAATTGTTGCTATATCGCTGAATTCGTTATTTGCGTGTGGTTCCTGGAAGGCATTAACCGCAAGTAATGAGTGCGCATTGTAATTTGATTCACTTGATTCCAACTGTTGCATTTATTTTTGTATTTCTACACACTTTTTCATGTTAACCTCTTGTTGTCCATTTCAGTTTGCAGTACAACTCTTTGGGTGGGCCAGTTAGACAAAAGAACTCAACAGCAAGATGTTGCCTGTCTATTAGAGGAGTTCGGTCAGATTGAGTCTATCAATGTAAGTTGACAAATAGATAAGTTGCTTCTTCTGTTGACTTTTACAGTAACATTTACACTTTCCTATCCTACCATGACAAATAATGTATTTATGTCTCATTCATAGGTACTCGTGACTAAAATTTCTGTTTATATAAAATATGAAAATTCACCCTTTGAACCAAAAATTTCCCTATGTACTCATGTATTGTAAATTGAATCCAAAATTGGCTAACTTAATGAAAATCATCATATCCTTTTTAACTGGTTGTTTGTTCTCTCTTATTAAGATGATTCCTCCACGTGGTTGTGCCTATATTGTCATGATACATAGACAAGATGCCTTTCGGGCATTACAGAAGCTTAGCCGAGGATCTCACAAAGTGAACCAGAAAGCCATCAAGGTGCGTAGCTACAAAGATCGTGTCATGGTAAAGCACAGATGAGCAAAAGTCACAGAAAGAAAACGTACTGACTGAATGAGTTGTTTTTGTTCGTTTTTTGGTTAGATCGCTTGGGCTTTGAACAAAGGCATAAAGGCTGAGTTTAAACAGTACTGGGACGTGGAGCTGGGTGTCACCTACATACCGTGGTCTAAAGTTAGTGAGGCTCAGTTGGAGGAGCTAAAAGAAGGAGGAATACTGGACGCTGACACCTTATCACCAGGTAAAATCCAGAGATTTTCATAGGCCTTTAGTGCAGTAATTTTAAAGTAATCTTGGTCAGAAATAAACAACAGATCCAGTTAAAAATAATAAACCTCTCGCCATGGGTAGCAACGTAATTTAATTACTAATATTTATTTTGCATTATATGATGTTATAATTTTAATGTCTGACTTTTCCAGAGTGGAATGGAGTAAGGAGTGCTCTTGACCTCCCAGAGGAGCTCAACCACAACGGGCGTTCAGAGTCACAGCAGCCCGAAGAGACACAAGTGTTACCCGTGGCTGCTGCTCCTATTGCACAGGTAAATAAAAAGTGCACGGTCTTTAAGCGTTTTATGAAAATACTGAATTCCGGTGTTTCTCTTATGTGTTTCAGGAAAGCATAATACAATAATCCCTCGTTACTTGCGGTTAATGAGTTCCAGGACCACCTGTGAAAAAAAAAAATTCCGCAATATATCGACAAATTATTTATTATATTATTTATTTTGTATGAAATAAATGTGTTTCTTTAATACACCATGAGTCTTGGAACGCAGCGCACACACGGATGCTGTCAGCCAATAGCTTGTGCGTACGGTATCACGTGACTATCTACTAAAAATCTGCGATGTAGTGAAGTCGTGCATCTTGAAACGCGACAAGTTTACTGTACACAAGTTTGTAATTTAACCTCCACTAAATCCCTGTAAACATTGTCAGGTTCCTCCAATCCAGCAGCCAATGGTTGGTGTGGGTTCTATGCGGCCTCATATCTTTCCCGGTCCCATGGGCATGCCTCCGCCCTCCTTCCCACCAGGTGTCCCACCTCCTCCATTCATCAGACCTGGCTTCAATCCCTTACAGATGCCTCCAGGTAACATGTCCTACAACCGCCAATAAAACCACTTTCCACTGGAACACAGTGCCCGCTCTTGAATTATTATTACACACATAAATGTAATCCCTGTAGTTCAGTTTGTCATTAATGTCTGAACTGTGTTCACACTAGTTTACTATATGTTAACCACTGGGCATTATGATGACCTTCATTAACTGGTTTTCATGGAGCGTATTGAAAGTGAATTCCTGTAATGTGCTAAAATCATAGATGTGTTTTTAAGTCGTTTGTTAGGACAGCTTTACTGTTGCAACTCAACAAAACATTCTTGAGTACTTTTTCTTTGGATGATCCTCATTTTGTCACCAGGGTTTAGTTGAACAAATTAGTCTGGCTAAAGATCAGCCTAACTCTACTCACCTCTTCTCTCCCAGGTTTTCCTCCACCGGGTGCCATGCCGTTAGGTCCCCTGCCCCCTTCCAAAAGTGGGATTGAAGAGTCGCCTCTGGACCCAACAGGTTCGGGCAACCGGAATAATGACGAAATCCTGGAAGGTCCCAGTATGTTCAACAACCAAATGGGACCTATTGGTGAGTCTGCCTTTCTTACTGGGGTTTTCATCAAGGTTAATTTTCTTTTTTCTTTTGCTCTTTGGATATGTAATAAATTTTAGCATTAAAAATACCTTTCCACCCATGTATTCTTAAAATATCTGGTATTTTTGGAGGAAGACATTAAATATACAATGCAGAATTGGTGTTTGTTTTATTTTTCTGGTATTTCGACCTATGCCCCACAACAGTGATATTACAACATATAAGTTTGATGTGAACTTGGTTTCAAAGTATTCTTAAGACGAGTCCACTCAACCTGTATGAAATAGCAACTCATACAGTTTGATTTTGGTTTTGTAACTGATAAAGTTTCCTAATAATTTAATTCAGTTTTTTTTAAATATCCCCAGATCATAACAAAAATTTATCTCAAGGCACTTTCCAGGTAGAGCAAGGAAAGACCTTTTACAGAACCCAACTTGACCCACATGAGCAACCACTTTGGTGACAGAGGCAAGGAAACACTTTTTTTTAGCAGGCAGAAACCTTAACAAAATCCAAGACTCATAGTAAGCAGCCAACGGCCATGAATGGTTGGGCGGAGAAAGACTGACATGTAAGCAATTAAGTGACAGATAAAAAGAAAAAAAAATCCTAACTTCTGCCGACTAAACATTAACTTTGTGAGCTAAATTTATTTTGGCAGCATCAGGTAACTGTGACTTTGGACCATATCACATCATCACATTAGAGTCAGGGAAAAAAATACGGGGAGAGGCTTTAGAATAAAAACAAAAACTACTGTGTTAAAATGTTATGCCAAATTATGTATTAGCCTGCAGAAAACAAAATCTCAAGTGTTTGGTGCTTCTGTGCACAAAGATCTAATTATTACTGTTACCATGACACCTTCCTGAATATTGATAGGAAACGTAAATACAGGTATGTAATATACACACGCCTGGCTATAATTGAGTCAATCTAATTTATTTAGGTTTATTCACCCTATTCTATTCAGTACCGTATTGGCTCGAACATAAGACCACCCTGATTATAAGACGACGCCCTCTTTTTCAAGACTGAAGTTTGAAAAAAGACTTTTTGAACACCAAATTTAATTTTCATACAGTAAATAATTACAGTACATCTGAAGCAAATGATTATAACAATTTATTCGATCACATTGCTATTGTTTGAAGACTCTGCCTCGTTTATCACCATCATCTTGAAGTTTGCACCATAACTTCTCAGCTTCCGGTTAACCTGGCTGATCTTCGATCAACTTTTCTCCAGATTGTCGCTACGTTTCTCCATTTTCTGTTATCACTTCTCTTATTTTCTTCCCTTTTCTTTCTTACTGCTATTTTTTATTTTTCTTCTCCGTGCTACCGCTATTTTTATTTTTCTTCTTCGTGACAGGGGTTCGCTTTGGCCTGGGGAGTTAAGTTCAGCATTCGCTTTAAAGAATGCTGAACATAACAAAGCACAATGTCCTTGACTGTAGTCAGTACGGCTTCAGGAAGGAACATTCGACTGCGCTAGCGCTGACAGAAACAATAGAACTCATTACTGATGCCATGGATCAAAAGATGTACTCCATAGGAATCTTTATTGACCTTAAAAAAGCTTTTGACACAATTGATCATAAAATTCTAATTGAGAAACTGGAACGATTTGGATTTAGGGGTACAGTACCAAATTGGATAAAGAGTTATTTACATGAGAGGTCTCAATATGTCACTCTGGGCTGGATCACATCAAAAACATTAGACATTGTGTGTGGGGTACCAAAGGGGTCAGTGTTGGGTCCAAAATTATTTATACTTTACATTAATGATTTATGTAAGGTTCAAAGGTACTTGAAATGATACTTTGTGCGGATGGACAACCATCCTTTGTGAAGGAAATGATATAAATAAACTAACTCAAACAGTAAATGAGGAATTAGCCAGGATGTAAATATGGTTTGATGTAAACAAATTATCCTTGAACCTAACAAAAACTAAGTATATGTTATTTGGGAAGAAAAGTTGCAAACACAAAATTAATATTAAGGTGAATGATGTAGATATTGAATGGGTTAATGAATTTAAAATGCTAGGAGTGATAATTGATGAGATGCTAAATTGGAAACCTCATTTAAGACAACTGCAAATAAAGTTAGCCGGAAGTGTATCCATACTCTGGAAAACCCAAAAACTATTAAATCAGAAGGCACTCTATAATATATATTGTGCACTAATCTTGTCCTATCTGAACTACTGTGCTGAAGTATGGGGAAACACATATAAAGAATAAAGAGAATATAAAGAGAATTATTCACAATGAACATAATGGAGCTCACACAGACCACTTATTTATTAAATCTAAGCTACTGAAAATATATGACATAAGTTATAAAACTGTACAACTTATGTATAAAGCACATAATCTTGTTGGACTTGGAACCATTTGGAATAAGTCAAATGACACAATGACATTTTATTTTGGTTGATTGAAAAGAAGTTCTGTCAGCTAATGTGAACTGACCATCTTCCTGTGTCGACTGTATTCTAATTTAAAGCTGGTGCTTCTCAAGTTACATTAATGTTTGTGTTTGGACTGTTATGACAGTATAATTAAAGTTAAGGCTGGATTTTTTTATTTGTTTCCACAACAGGTAACCAGTTAGGTGTACCACTTGGTGGACTTCCAGGTTCTCTCCCAGGTGCTCCTCCAGTTTCTCTCCCAGGTGCTCCCCCAGGTGCTCCTCCAGGTTCTCTCCCAGGTGCTCCTCCAGGTTCTCTCCCAGGTGCTCCTCCAGGTTCTCTCCCAGGTGGTCCTCCTCCAGGAAACTTTCATCCACCTTCTGCTGGCCTTCTTGGTGCCCGACCTGGTATAATCCCACTTCAGCGTCCTCCAGCGCCCCCACCGCCACACATGCAGCGCTTCCCTCCACCTCCACCACTCGGTCCACGACCACCTCACCCTAACATGCCACCCATGCCACCACAGATGATGCATAGAGGGCCACACCCTCAAATCATGCACCATGATGCGCCTTCCCCAAAGGGAGGGTTTGGGATGGTCCCGTCCCAAAATATGAGAGCACCTTTCATTCCCCGTGCGCATGGCCCTTCCAATCATGGCCCTCCCACCCCGTTTGTCCGTCCAGAGGGTCTTTGTGGCCCGGAAGGCCCAGAAGAAACGGACAGCAGACCATTTCGTGGAGACCGGTCTGGATTCAGGGAACGAGAGGCAGACAGAGACCGAGACTGGGATCGAGACAGGGAGAGAGAGAGGGATAGAGACAGGGACAGAGGTTTTGGAGGTGGAAGGCGTCCATTTGCTGATGGTGGGAGAGGAAGTGTTGGCGATAGACTAGATGGGAGGGACAGGCTTGGAGGCTGGCAGGAAGATGGGGGCGATCAACGAGGAGGAGGAGGATGGGACAGAGATCGTGATCGAGACAGAGATCGTGATCGGGATAGAGATAGACGGGACTGGAGAGAGAGGCGAAGTAGCCTGGATCATGACAGAGGACGAGGGAGGAGTAATGATGGAGAGAGGGAGCGAGCACGAGGAGAGAAAGGAGAAAGAGGAAGGGGAGAAGGAGTGGGTCGAGAAAGAGGGAGAGGAGCTGAAGAAAAAGAAGGGGACAGGCCAAGACGGTCAGAGCGCAGAGAGAGGACCACACGATGGGACAGAGATGATCGATTGGCCAGTGTGGAAAACACTGACAGACTTCAGACCTCTAACAGTACAGCGCAAACCAGTTTGATGCCCGTGGTCACGGCAGAAACCAGTAAAGAACCAAATGTCGAGGCTTGTCAAAAAAAGACTGAATCAGAACTTTTAGCTCTGCCTCCGAAGGTAGTTACATCTAAAGAGGAGCAAACGGCGTCTGGGCTCCTACCTTCAGCTCAAAGTAAGCCCACAGAAACAACAGTGGAAGAAGCGTCATAGACTGGTTCACTCCTGCAGCCAAAGACTGCTACAAACCACTGAAAGGTTTTTAAAAAAATACTAACAAGCCTCAATTCCTGGCAGATGAATAAATAACCGGGCACCGATTTTCATTTGGTAATAAACAGTTTTATGGGCAGTAACTCATTTCTTGAAAACAAACATTTCCCTTTCATGTGAAAATGATTGTTTTCAGGCGTTTTGACTCATGCTCAAGGTTGACTTTGCATCTGTGTCACGATATAAATGACTACTTGAAAATCAGCTTGTTTGGCTGTCATTCTAGTTGTTCTCCCTTTAAGTTGTCAGGATGAACAGACTGTTTGCATTGTAACTTAGCTTACCGGTTCATCTGTTATTTTTTAAATCAAGTTTGTTTTCAGATGAAGGAAACAACGTATATAATTTTCGCTTCATTGCCTCGTTTGTATGATAGCAGACACTCCTCACTAAGGAACACGTTTGTTGTAAAATATCTTTTCGAATCCAAGGTATGTCAAACACTGAAAAATAGAGAAGCCATTCATTTTTCCTTATTCGTCAATTTGTTTTGTCTCATTGCAACACCAATAAGAGACGACTGACAGGACTATGCTGGCCCAAACGTTTGATCGTTGAATAGAAATGAACAGGTAATTTAAAAAAGTTAATATCTATCTAGGTGTTAGGGTAAATTGCATTGACTACAGTTACACATCACTCACAGTTTGCTGTGCTTGTCATTGTGCCACTTCATCATCTGAGCTTTTCTTTCAGGTAGATGAGGAAAATGATTTTTTTCCTTCTCTTTCTACCTGGCACATTTACTGACCAAACCAGATGCTTAAAAATCCACTTCTATTTCACTTTCAAAAGATTGTGTATTCCTGTAGTACTGAGACTTTTACAGTACTTGAAAACACTCCTGTAAGACTTAACATTATTTCAGTAATTAACAATGCTTCATATTCTATGATTATGCTTTACTTATCTGAATGTCACCTAATAGAAAGCCTTGTTTATGCATGTAATCATTTTATTTGGTTCTAGGGACTCTTATTAAAATACCTTAGCATGATACATTTTTGCTAAATAGACATAATTCAAAAAATACATTTTAAGTGACGTGGGGACAAATATATGCAATAATGAAGACAATTACAATATTTTCCACACTATAAGGCGCACTGGACCATAAGGCACACCTTCAGTGAACGGCCTATTGTAAAACCTGTTTTTCATATATAAGGCGCACTGTCAGATTCGGAGAAAATTAAAAGGTTTTAAGGTGCACCTTATAGTGTGGAAAATACTGTATGTCTTTGCAAAGAAACTAACCCAGATGAGTAGCACTGTTTAAAAACTGCTGAAAAATGTTTTTTTTCAGCAAAGTAACTTCATTTTGTTTTTGTCAAAACTGATTTGTCATTTACAGGAAGTAAAAGTCGATTGAAAGTAAAATCCTATTCTTAGGATGTGTATATTCATCCTACTGTCTGTTTATGTCACCATTGCATAAAAACGTATAGTTCTGTCAGTCAAAGAAATTCAATAGAAAATTTGCCAGTCCGATCAAAGATTATCCAAAAGAACTTAATTTAAAAACTGTTGTACAAGAAGTCCTCATGTTTCTTGTTATCTTTTTCTTTTGCCGTGTGTCTGGTAGCTGGAGAACGGAGAATATCGAGCATGGTATTCCCTTTGTCTCATGAATGCCAATCAAACCTATGAATTTTAATTGGTTTTGAATACATAAAAAGGAAACATGAATCCTGTAGTTGAACTCTTCTTTCTCTCTGATAAATCGAACTTCTTTTTGTAAGTAATTACGTGTTGCATCAGTTAACATCTGAAGCCCTGATCCTGCAAGCCCAATTCTTGAATAATTTTAACACATAGATACCAAGCGCATATCTGAAGTGATGGAATGAAGTTCTGTGTGGGGTTCACTGCTGTAAATATGCTTGTATTACTGACAATTGAAATCTGTAATAATAGTTGATGTTCATGTTCTGTGACTTGTTTATTGAGAGAAACATTTTGACATGGAAGGCGCAATGGAGGCCTTCTGCTTTAAAGCTTTTTAACTCCTAATGGTTTGGCAGTTGACAGATGTTTCATGGACTTAAAATCTTTAATATTTCAGCCATAGGAAATTGTTTTTAATAAAATATTTTTTTACCAAATATTTTTTCTTGTTAAGACTAAATTCTGTACGAAACCGATGCTGTTAAATGTTACTGTTGGATGACAAAAATATTTAAAATACCTGGCAGGTGCTTGATGTAATGATCTGTTTACATCCCTTAAACCTGATGTTCAATTTGATGGAGTAACATATCTAGTTTATACAAAAGGGTCCTGTACTATTCATGTTAAAGTGTGAAACAGGAATGGAAGGATAATATTTGGTAAAAATAGGCTTCAGTAAACAGCTAATGGGACAACAGACTGATTCCCTCACACACACACACACACACACACACACACACACACACACACACACACACACACACACACACACACACACACACACACACACACACACACACTAAACAACAGATGAGCAATAGCTCCAGGTTAGATTTGTACTGTATTAGCAATTCTGATCAGCATACAGTTTTGTCACTATGACTAATGGGCGTACAGCGTATTGTATGAGTTAAATAATGGGTTCTGCAACAATAACGAACACTTTTGTGTGTGGAACGCTTTTTAATCAGTATATGAGACATGCAGTTTATTGATCATGATGTGGTATGAATACTGATGTGAATATTTGCAGTTACTTGAAATACAATGTAAAGACGCTTTTTTTTTTTTAAACAATAAATGTTGCTGGTAGCTAGAAATACAATATTGGTTTATAAAAATCTTTCCTAAATCTCGATAACGATGTTTTTGTTTTTATTATTGCTTTTTTTTTTTTTTACATTTTGACAGAATTGACGTACATATAGTACAGGATTTGCTCGCCTCTGTAATTGGCTGCCCTACGCCATCACGTTTGGTGACCAATCAATATCTATCATTTCGAGTATAGCGGACTCTAATTGGCTGTCTGCACTGTAAGCCCGCCCTTCTGGCAATTGCATAAGTTGGTTGTCTGACAGAGGAAGTTTGTGTTTTGCATTGAAGATACTGCGAAGATGGTGTCCAAAGCTGTGTGCGTACTGAAAGGAGCCGGACCTGTCGTCGGGACTGTTTATTTTGAACAGGAGGTAAAAGTACAATGGAAAGAGTATCTGGTTAGCAACTGCTATGCAAATACACAGATTTGAAATGTTCCTGACGGGGAATATTAGCGCTTAAGTGCTAAAATGGCTAGCTTCGTGCACAAGCTGGGGAACTCTAGCTAGCTTACTAACGTGACATTCAATCGCATGATACGTCTTCAGTCCCGCTCCTAGTTTTACGTAGGCTACATTTATTGTGTTTGTCTTCAGTCAACCTTTGCAAGTTGAAGGAGAGTTTAACGTTTGCTTGAGAAACACAATTTATAAACGCTTCTTGTCACTTCAATAAAATTAAGATCTGTAGATTCCGTAATTAATCACTGAGTAAGGTGGTCATTAGCAGCGGCTTGTTTGTAAAATGCGCAACCTTTGTACGATGGAGACGTAAATTTTGTCAATCATCTACAGAATATGATTGTGTGTGTGTGTGTGTGTGTAAGCAGTGAGGTCACCTGTTGCACACGTTCAACGTTAGCCTTCCAAATTTCTGATGTTAGTATTTCTACTCTGAAATTTTTTTGCTGTTTTGCTGAGTAAGACGTTGCAATCTAAAAGGTGCTTGATTTTGAAAAACGTGGATATATATATAATTTTTTTTTTTTACATGGACAGACTTTCTACTGGCCGCTCAACTGGTTTCGCGTGGTCATGATGATGAGGGCGAATGCATAACATTTATACACGCAACCGTTCCATTCGCTGTTAACTCCGTTGAGATGAAATCAGTTGCAGTGACGCTAGAGGGCGCCACAGAGGCCTCAGTGAATGAGCGTGAATGGAGCAGCTGGGTGTGTATAAAGACTCATCAAGTGAACGCGTTGTGCATTCCAGTCCGTATATTAGTTTGTCTCAACAGGAACTTCTGGCTTAGTGGGTTAAAGGAAATGGGAAGTGTTCTATCATACTTATTGAAACTGTTGTTGGATCATTGTCCAGTTTTAAAGGAAGAACAACACTGTCCAAAATTACTGATAATAAGCAGACTTGTCACCAGTGAGATTACTAATATTGAATGTTTATATTTACATCAGTGCAAGGTATGAACACTCAAGGCAGATGTCAAAACACATTGCAGTACAACAAAAGGCAAATTTGAAGTATTTGACCAGAAGGGAAAAGGTGAAAGGAAACCATTGTGATTGAATGCTGATTGATAACCATCATAAGTAAAGCATAAGTAAACATTTTAAACTCGGTTGGATCATGTAATTGAATTAAGTTTTCATGTGCGTCACTCGTGAGTCTGCACACGAGTTTTGCCCCATGTTGACAAGTCATCACTGCTTCATATGGTTACCAAAGAGAATATCATTTTATGCATCCTGTCCAAGTGACTGTATTTGTCTCTACAGCTTCCACACTGGGGATTTTTATATTTTACATTAAGCCTCTGGTACACCCACCGTTCACTGCTTTTGGCAGCGCTAGAGAACACAGCCATCACAAAGATGACTTGCATATTGTGGTGCACATAATTGTTTCCTGCTAAAAGCATAATTTGTGTGACACATTTTGATTTGTGTGACACATTTTGATTTGTGTTTTGGTGAAACTGAGAAAGAAGCTCCCATGGCAGCACTATTCAAAAACGCATTAAAACAAATGTGAAGATAAACTGTTTATAGAGTTCTGCTTATAGAGTGCATGTAATAGTTTTTATTCAGTTTTGAGTTTGCAGTGAGAATCTCTTTGGAAATGAGACAGAAATCTCCTTTGTTTTATTCGGCTTCATGTGTCTTACGCCACCTGACTTTGACAGCTTCCTTGTTGTCTTGATCTGCCAGAGCGATTCAGCTCCTGTAAAGCTGACAGGAGAAATCACAGGGCTCACATCAGGACAACATGGTTTCCATGTCCATGCTTTTGGAGACAATACAAATGGTAAGAATCTGGTTAACAAATGTTAATCCAAATTTGCCTAAAGTGCAGGATTTATGAATGGTCTAAGTTACTTCACTGAAACTGAAGCCTTGATTTTTTTAAAATAATTATATTCTCTATTTCTCAGGATGCATCAGTGCTGGTCCTCATTTCAATCCATATAACAAGACTCATGCCGGTCCTTCTGATGCAGATAGGTTAGTGTTGAAGGATGAAACGGTCCACTCAGAATCAAACTAATGGATTCCTGAATTCTAAACAACCCATATTGACTTTTAAATTACTGAAATTAGAAGTACGGTAAACAAAAGAGAAATTCTGGTTTGCTTAATGTACATTGTTTTAGAAGTTGTAATGATTTACTTGAATAAATGAGCCACAAAAGATTTTGTTTAGTTATCAGTTGTTGCAGTATTTCAAATTTTTCTACATTTTTTTAGTACTTTGCTTTCTGTTGGTACACAAGTGAAACAAATGCCTTTACATTAATGGCTGGCTTATTTATAGACAATTACTGTACATTGGCATTGCGAGCATTTCATGTCACAGTGAAGTAAGGATGCAACTTTCAAGGCAATAAGTCGTACAAGCTAAAGAGAAAAGGTCCTCTCAAATAGACAATCAGAGAATTGTAACTGTTCTGCACAAACAAGATAAGACTGTTTTGTCAAAACAACCGCAAGAAAGTACAATCTGATAAAATTTTTGTCCACACCCAAACATGCTGTCTTATGACCATCAGCATGTAAAAAGGATTATTCCTTACGTCTATGAACAATTTAACTTATTTTCCTTACCCCATGCATGGGCAAACTTTCTTTTTGCTTTCCAGTGATGGAAAAAAGACATCAACTTTGTGATTTAAGTTTTTAGTTGCTTTTTATTTGTTTAAGAGGAGGCAATTTTAAGAAAATCATTGTTATGTCTTTTTTGGGATAAATTACTAATGAAGTAATAAAGAAATATAACAGGGGATTTGTCGATTAGTAACTGAATTCGAAAGACATCTGTCCAATGAAGGCTTACACTGCTTTCCATTAGAAACGGGAAGTGGTGATTTATGTTTTTTTAAAAATGTAACTATGCATCAACTTGTTAATGTTATGAGTTCTTTCGTGGAATTTAGGTGGGGTAATATAATGTAATATGTCACAAATATCTCACTACAGAATACAGTCAGCAGCTCTGTCTGCCAGCAGTAGATAACTTATCGATCATCAGAACTGAAAGTGATCAGTTCTGAAGGGGGTGACAGTTTGTTTCTTACAAAACTCAACCTTGGCATGTCTGTCAGGCTTGTATAATGACATCTTTAGTCAAAGGTGTTTTTTGAAATCATGTTCAAATATCCATCATATTTTCTCTGACAAAATTTAAATGCAAGTGCTTTGTCTTTTTAAAAAAAAAAAATTCTTCTATGAAATAGGCATGTTGGAGACTTGGGAAATGTAACTGCGGGACAAGATGGTATTGCCAAGATAAACATCACAGACAAGATGCTCACCCTAAATGGCCCCTTGTCCATCATTGGCCGAACCATGGTGGTAAGAAAAAGAGCCCATCATTCTCCATTTCACGTCAGTGGGTGTTCAGGATGTTAAGTGCAAAGAATATTTTGATCAAAAGCTAATCTTCAGAGCTGATGTTGCAGTTGAGTGTGGTGAGAAAACAAATGACTGATGAAATGCAAGCTTAGCTGTGAAGTCACAGTAGGACAGATGAGCTAGTTACAATTGGGTCACTGCAGACCAAGATGTAATTTCTCTGGTATTGAAACAACTCTTAAACACACTATAGAAATGTGTCTGGGCGTGTCACGCCATTTTATCGCAGGGCTGAGATTCCAAAAATCACAAATATAAACCTCTTTAGAAAAAACTTTAAAGAAAGCCAGCAATCCTTCATGATGGTGCCTTTTCCATTTATCTTGTTCCAGATCCACGAGAAGGCTGATGACCTTGGAAAAGGAGGCAACGAGGAGAGTCTAAAGACGGGCAATGCTGGTGGACGCCTGGCCTGTGGAGTCATTGGCATCACCCAGTAGACACTCTGCCAGAACATACAGCACTGAAAGCTACTTTTCCCTATAGCACTTAATATGACCAACCTAGCTACTTGATGTGACAACGTGTTTTTCTTTGCTTGTTTGCTAGTTCAGAGTACATGAGCCATGTTTCCTGTTGTTCTTTTCGAAATCTAAGAATGTTAGCTATTTGGTCCCAAAGAATTGGTAAGTAATAAGTAATGGAGTAATAAACATGTGTACAATTTTCAGAGTTGATAAACTGTCAGTTCATGTGAATTGATTCTGTCACAGTTGTACCTAATAAAATCTGTTCTGAAATGTTTGCTTGTTCCAACTGCTTTCACGGCCCTCATACTTCTAAGTAGCATGCCTTATTGACAAACCTAGGCTATAGGGGCCATTGTTTGTGTGTCTAATTACATTCAAAGACTTGTTTGCATTTGTGGATCAAGCACAGTTAAAAAGTAGAGTAGTTTCATCTGAATGCAGACTGTGCCCAAATTACAAACACCATAGGTTCTTGAGAGGCCACTTGTAAGCCAAATTGTAAATACTGTTATTTGTAAATACTGTATATCCCCCATGTAATTCCTTTTTCTGCCGGAAACCCCAGTTGAGCAGCATTGCTACATACACGCATCTCCAACACTCTCCTCCCAACTGTCCGCAAGTTAGATATTCATATCTTGGGGAACTGTTGTGTAGCCAAGATGTTCAAAAAGTTACAAACTGGAAATATTCAAGGAAACTACAGATATTTGATGTGTAATTCAAACTATACAAGAGCAAGCTTGCATTCAGCCTCTGGCAAACATGGTGCCAAAAAAAATACTCAAGCAGTTCATGAAAACAAGTTCAGTGGGTGATTTTGAAGTCATTTGAATGTATCTTTGGTTCACTTGTTGAGTTTGTGTTAATGCCTGACAAGTGTATTAATCCATGCCCACCTCTAGAGGGCATCTCTAGCCTGAAAAAGACAAATGTCATAAACCTGATTCTCATTCACTGACAGTCCAGATAACTTGACTGAGTTGCAGAACTGGTGATGTTCTAAACGATACATTCAAGCCCGATAGTCTCATTTAATTGTATGCTGCTCTCCAAATGATATAACAACCGGAAAGAGCTATAATATTTGGTTCTGGAAGACAAATGTTAACATCGAGTCACCCCTGCGATTGTCACAGTCTTTGTAACAAACTGACCCCGACCACCTATCAGAGATAGGAAAAGTTATGCGGCCCTTACAGGAAAAAGTTTGGAGACCCCTGATCTAATCCTAAGAATCAAGGTTAGTATAATGATTTTGCATTTGTCTGGAGGTTGTGTAACTGGAAATATACTTTTGTGGATATTATGAATCAATTTTGTACATCTCATGATCCTGTATGGACTTACTGTATTACAGGTATCAGTTTATTACTGGAACTGTATGCCTGTAACCTGTAACTTTTAACACAATCAGCATACTCCTCTCTGTCCACAAATGGATGGTGCATACCTGCATGCATTGCATCTCCTAAAAGTGTTTTTCTTGTAATCAGAATGACAAATGAAATATGAGTTAGCATTCTGCTCCTCTCTAGAGAAAAAGAAACATCAGAGGCTCTTCAATGAAGTCAATGCCTCTGGGAGCTACAGAGTGTAGATGTAGTTTAAATTCAAACATTAAACTTTTAGCTCTGAAATTTGCAGCTCAACAGTCATGCATAAAATCAACTGGTATACAGGATGTGTCTGCTTTCTACTTGACAGTAGATAATGTTCAACTCATAAAGCTTTAAAGGCAGTCAGTAGCAGAATTGATTACAAAGTGAAAAATGGGGAACCTTAAGCACTTGTTATTTTAATATGAAAACTGACAGCCCCACTTTTTAACCCCAGTAAATCTACCCATGGGTTTACATTTTTAATCGGGTACATTATTGATGAGGAGGGTAACTGCAAATGATTTCTCAGAGAAAAGTGATTTTGACTGGTCCGATTCTCTCTTTGATTTAACAGGGAGTTCTAAGCACTGCATGTTTACCTGTGTATTCTTGTGTTCCTGGTTACCTGTAGAGCTGCTGTTTAAAGCTAAGAGTTAAAAAAGAGACCCAAACCACATTTTAAAGATTAAAACTTCTGTATTAGCATAGACGTAGCCAGCAGAGCAGAAGGACTGACTGACAGTAAAAGCTGATATAAATAGCTGGGGAGTAGAGCAGATGAATAATAGAGACCACTGGTTCTGCTGACAGATGAGGCTGTGAGAGCAGAAGGGTTGGAGTAGCAGAACAGAAGAACAATCCACACAGCTGTTGATGGAGGATGAAATGAAACATCCATAGATTTTTATGTTCTTTCTCAGATTTGATGTATTTCTGTACCAGCAGGATTTACAGGTTCTGATGTAAATACAGCATTCCAAGGTGCACTAAGCCATTCTACAGGGAGTGATTGTTGGAAAGGGTTCCCAGATCAGTCTGTATTTCTTGATCTGATGATGCCCAAACTCATCCGGAACACAGAAAAACAAGTAAGCACTCAGGAAGCAAAACTTTAACAGTGACATGCCGTATAATGGACTTTACAAAATATAACTACCATACTGTTGAATATTTATTCCCATCAAATAGCACCGTTTACATGCTTACACAATCTGAGCAGCGGATCTGCAACCATCTGCGGGTTAAGGGTCGGCTGCAGCTAATCCCAGCTGCCTATGGGCGAGAGGCAGGATTCACCCCGGATGAGACGCCAGCTCATTGTGGGGTCACACACGCATTATTATACCATTAAGTTATATTTCATCCACTGTGCAGTCACACTCGATGGAGGTGAGGCTTTGGAGCTCACTAACAGATCGCTCAGATGTGTTTAATAAATGAAGAGATCTGAATGCTACTGTGTGTGTGTGTGTGTGTGTGTTTGTTTGTGTGTGTGTGTGTGTGTGTGTGTGTGTGTGTGTGTGTGTGTGTGTGTGTGTTTGTTTGTGTGTGTGTGTGTGTGTGTGTGTTTGGGCCTGTTTCCTGTACGGGGTTGTGGTTCCTCCATGCTTCTAGCTTTGCACCCAAAGCGATTCTGACAAGAACCAGTGTGGTCACATTTCTGGATGTGGTCCTCTCTGTTTCTACCCAACGGCAGCAGCTGCAGATGTACGGTAACACACTGCAGCTACACACCCTGAACAGGCCTATACTTGTTTAAAAACTGCTCATTATACGGACTACATTCCATTACATATCCATCTGCATTCTGGGCTTTCTCAGAGATGGAATTACAACCGACTTGATTTTTAAAGACTTAGTTCATCCCTTGGTAGAGATGGTGTGTCAACAGGAGAACTGATGGCGTGGGCGTTTCTGGAGTTTCACCTATTCAAGGAACAGACAGCCAGGGTTAGAGTTAGGGTGTTTTCTGTCCATATTTTAACCATTCTTTTTCTCAATATGTCTACTGAACAACCCAACCCAAGCACAATAATTACTGGACTACTGGAGTAATAATTAATAAATCGATAATAACAAAATCACTGTTGTTCATCTAATCGATAAATGCTGATACTTTCAGCTGTAACCACCATTATATAGATTAACTTAATTTTGTCTCAGTGTTGAGGAGATAACTGTGGGAGACATAACAAGTTACACATTCCTGTTTATACCGTTAACTTGTAATAATGTGCATTTTCATCAAAGTAATGTCACTTATTATATTTCATGGTATTTTTGATTAAATGTTTCAATTTTACAACAAAACTTTATAAAACAAAAAATTGTAAATGTCAATCAAATCCTGACCAGCGATGTACGTGGTTTTAATTGATAGATAGGTGGACCCAGTGAATGGAGTCTGTCTAGATTCTACAAAACCTTTATATGGTAATCGCTGCACACACACGTTCTGAAAAAACAAACAAAAAAACAAAAAAAAAATACCACAGAGCTCTCCACTTTAACATAAATCACGTTATATATATATATATATATATATATATATATATATATATATATATATATATATATATATATATATATGCAATCTTCACTCTTTGGGGTGAAGGTTCTCCTTCCAACACACCATCTACCAATGCCATTATGGAGAAATGTTAGACTAGGAGCCACAGGTCAGGGGTGATGGTGTCTAGCCTGTGAGACATGGCTGGTTGCTAGGCAGGCTAATTACAAGGCCACTGTGACCTAACCTTTGCCCTAAGATCTGTGTCATGTGATCATGAGAACAGAGCCCCGATCGCTCTTCAATTTTACTTTTCGTTTCCACCTTCTGTTGTTTTAATTTAATTTATCTTTTTACTTTTACCATCTCTTGCTAAATTCTCATAATTTGATGCAAAAGTAGAAAAGAAAAAATGTTGTGTTTTAAATTTGTATATGAATATACAGAGATTCAAAGACTGTTTGAACACATTTGTAGCCCTTCTCATCCATGGTCAAACAAGACCTTTAAACTCAGTGACCTGTTCAATCCACATGACTCTCACTTCTCCTCAGTAATTGTGTTGTTCTCTTGGAGGATGACTCTTGAGGATTTTCCAACACTGCTTGGTGAGACTTGCAGAATACTTGAGGACCAGCAACACTGAATATTCTGGCAGTAGCTTTCTAGATGCTTTATGTTGCAGACCCTATGTGATGTTCCAGAAGTGAATCAGTGTGTAACTCATTGTTAATTAGTAACAATTCAAAGAAAAGTATACAAACAAAATTTCAAGATGTACAGATTATGCACTTTGCATTTATGTGTTTACATATTTAATCTTCTATTGCCATCAGGATTTTACACATAAATGGTGATTGTTATAAATATACGATAATTATAAATGCTAGATTAATGTAGACGTACACTGTGATTAATGGCAAAAACTAGGAGTGTACTCAGAGTGTGAATACTTCTGTGACAGTTAACAGTGAGGACAATTTATTTATTTATTTATTTATTTATTTATTTATTTATTTATTTATTTATTTATTTATTTATTTATTTATTTATTCGTCATCTTCTGCATTTGCTTCTTCAGTGATGTCTAGGGTGGATTAGGTTTTCTTCTGTTTACCGAGACGTACTTTAAGTATGACATATTGTATGTATGTATATTGTATTAAGTATGACATATTGTATTAAGTATGACATATTGTATGTTTGTATGTTTGAATTGACCCATCCTAAACAGTTTTCAGTGGTTCCCTACGATCCAACAAGCTTAAAGTGGTAACAATTGACCTTTGGGATGATGTTGAATCTTCTATACTAAAAAAATCTATAAAATCAATCAGTTCTTTTGATCTCAGTGTGGATTGTGACATAGAGTCACGGAGTTGTATTTCTGCAACCAGCCATTTGTTACTGTTGTATTGAATGATACCATGTGTCAGATGTTAACATGAGTGGCATTTGTTCAATCAAGGCAAAAAGCTAAATGTAATGATTTGGGAGTGTTTTTTTATTTTATATATAAAATATTTTTTACTGAAAAAAAAAAAAAGACAGGAGGATTTTGCACTCATAACCCTTACAGGTACTGTAAAAACATTGTCTTCAAATATTTATTTTCACAGAAAGATACAGATCAGAATAAATCTTATTTGCTCAAACATTCCATTTTTACTGTCCTCCGTGTGTTTCTCCAAATATTTAGGGAGTTTCAGGAAGAGAAAACAGTGAATACGATTAATGGATGGTATTTTCTGGCCAGAACACCTTAAATCACAGAGGGCTGGGAGTAGGAAAGGGAGTGTCCCAGTCCATACATGCTGTACTGTGTGAACTGTCTACAGGTCTGACCACTCTACCAGGAGGACACATTGACCTTTATGATCCACTGCTCTCAAGTACGTGGGTTTGTGAGTTTTCAGTTTATGACTGCTGTATGTGTGTGCTATATGCTGCTCTGGTGTGAAGTGTTCTGTGGTTCCCAGCAGCATGAGTGCCACCACACTGCTTCCTTTATTGTGGTGGGGGATGAAAAATGGCAGGAGGATGTTATTAATCTAAAAGGGAATAAAATTCAAAGTTGTTTATGGGTACAGTTGCTGACACGTGTGCACTTATTGTACAGACTATCCTCCTCTTTCTTTTTCTTCTGACTTTCTTTTGTTCTCTCTTTCCATTACAGATAATGTAGAGAGTCTGGGCGTTGACCTCCCTGCACTCTGGGATGAGGGAGGAAATGATTATGGTAATATGTGCACATTTTACATTTGTTTGAATTACCTATCCAGAAATTATTCACTTCAGCCCACATCTTGCCTGATTATTCATTTGCTTGAGAGCCTGTTTTGGAAAGTGCAACACATTCTAAGAGCCTGAACTGTAGGAAGACAAAGATTATCTCTGTAGGCTACTTGCTCTATTAATTGTTTGGTATGTAAACCTCCCCCTCGAGGAAGAGCACATGCTGACATACCAAAAAATGTCTGTTAGTCTAATTCACCGATGTGGTCAAACATTTAAAGTATTTATTCCCAAAGCCTAGACCTTGCTGTCAGATATTACTGGAGCAAAGTCTCTTGACCTCTGCTGTGTATGAGGATTTAATCGGACATGGAAGCTGATTCAGCATTACATAATTGATCTGCTATTGAGTGTCTGAACTCAAAAATAGCAGGCTTAAAATAACATGTCCTCTGTGATTATGCTAAGCAAAGCAGAATACAGTATTCAGTCAGGAAACTTTTAATAAAACAACACAAGAGGTGAGGAAGTAAAACCACATATAAGAACATTAATGTCAGTTGACATGAACTTAAAACAAACAACATGCAGGCCTATATTTGGTTCAATGGTCTGTTTTCATCCAACAAAAACACAACATAGGAAAACAACATTGTGTTTCTACATGTCATTTCTTCAGCTTTGTGATGAGCAAAAAATGTTGATCTAGGGTTTATGGAGAAAGAAAATAGGAAGTGATAACACGGATGAGTTGACTTCTGTAAGTTTTATGAAAGGAGCTGAGACAGACAATATATCTCTAAAAAGGTCAAATGAACAGACATCACAAAATTAGTTTGGCTTTATTGACTGTGTGTGTTTCCCCACAAAGCTTAGATATGAAGCCAACAGACAATAGATAGATATCTTGGAACCTAAACTTTGGGACAGAACACTTAACTCATGACAAGATTGGACACAATGTTCTGCAAAGTTAAGAGGATGCATTAATCAAGCTACTAAGTGCATGGAAAGCCAAACAGAATAACACTTGTGGAAACGTCACCTCTTTCTGAGAGATCAAAATGCTAACTAAATTAAGAAGGTATTGCACCTGGCAAAGCAGAAAATACCCAGGAAGGGATTATCTTGTCTTGTTGTGTCTTGTCTGATCTGATTTGATCTGATCGGATCTCATTTCATCTCCTCTTCTTGTCTTGTCTCGTGCAGAGTTATAGAGTCCGTTTACGGTTTTTGTTTGAATTTTAAGCTTAAGAGCTGATGAAAGTTTGGCAAGAAGGAAATGGAATTACAGGAGAACAGCGAGTATCTGTATGCATGTAGTGTATTTTAAGAGTTATGTCTAAATGGATGTGATGAGATGATATTTTCAGAATGGATAATGTGTTTTTGCTTTCTACTAAAACCTGTTCTCCTGCAAATAATAGGGACCACTGTGTGTGTGTGTGTGTGTGTGTGTGTGTGTGTGTGTGTGTGTGTGTGTGTGCGTGTGTGTGTGCGTGCGTGTGTGTGTCTTTGTAAATGAAAAATTGGTTTTGCTGCTGTTATATGTTACCTCATTAATTACAGTATTTATTTTAGTTCAAGAATTGCTGCAGCAGGAGGTGAGATAAACACAACTGCAACTACATGAGATGGTATATAACACTGCATCACAGCCACAGCTTGTTACTGTATGTTGTATAATGGCTGATGGGTCTGTGAAAATTACACTCTCCTCTTTAATATATTCCCTAATGTTCTTGTTGGTGTATTAGAGGTACTTTCTCTCGGTCAAAGAGGCAATACTTTCACCGCCATTTCTGTTCCTGCTGTTAGCAGAATTTTACAAAAACTACTTGATGGATTTGGATCAAAATTAAAAGAAAGATCGATCATGTGTTAAAGAAGACCAGATTGTATTTATAAGAAGATCTGATTAAAGGGATAGTTGTTTGTTTGTTTTACTATTTAAACATTAAAAAAAAAATCTCAGTAATTTTTTGACAGATTCTGACACTGTGAGTGGATCCAAACAACAAGACAGATACACATTTCTTTCAAAAATACCTTCTCAACAGTTTCATGAAAATTGGTGGAAGTTCTGGGATGCGCACCAAAAACAGAACCACTGAATCTAGGACTAGATGTGGATTAAAATGTAGTTCCATTTTGTCTGTATCTATAATATTACTGGAACCCTGAAGACAGCTGTTTTGATGGCACCCATGTCTTGTTGAAAATTGGATAATGGCTTAATATAGGCCTAATTAAATAAGGCTGTCGGGCTTTGGCAATGTTCTTCTAGTTACAGCTGTTTTATGACTTCAATCTGTGAGATTTTCTGCTGCTTAGAGGAGGAAATGTGACCATTTTCTGCAGTGATCACATGCAGGAAATGAGTTTAGTGACTCAGGTGAAGGGAAACAAAAATATTTCGAACAAATACAAAATACAACCTGTTTTGCATGAACCTCTTCCCATCGTAAAGAATGAATAGTCTCTAACCAAATTAGGCTATATAGGATGACTAGGTGGCTTGCACTATTATTATATCTATGCAACATTTTAAGTAGCACCTGGGCTAACTGTTAATGCAGTTAAATCATTATTATTATTATTATTATTATTATTATTATTATTATTATTATTATTATTATTATTATTATTATATGTTTGCTTCTATTCAAAAATTTCAATGGTTCAAAGGCTACACCCTTTATTTAAAGTGTACTGTATATTCGTCTCTGCATTGTGGTGAATCTTCTATTAAAGTCAGGGCAGAAGAGTCATGAAATATTTAAACTGAGAGGTCAGCCCATGATGAAATTCTAACAGAATGAGGACAAGGACAAGTTTATCCACTGGCTCTTGGTGGAAAGTGAAATAAATGTAAGTTTAGAATTTACCCCATGGAATAAAGGTGGACATATGTTTTTCATTCAATCTTAAGGCTTTGATTACATATTGATGACCTTTGCCACCATCAATAGCTGCTCATTGACTTCTGCTGTGAAGCAAGTTTAATGCCTTTGTTTAGGCTCAAGTCTTTAATTGAGCTAAATGTTTCACAATCAATTCACTAATTCACTTTCTCAGCTCAGAGAGGCATTTCACTCGCCACAGTAACCATGGAAAAATAAATTTGACAGATTAATACAGGAGAATGAATTCTAACATATGAAAAACTATATTATAGGCCAGGCCAATAATAAATATTGATGACAGCACACAATGAAAGAATAGATTTACTGTATGCTTTAAGCATGTCATAGCAACCAACAAATAGGGTGTTAAGAAATCAATATTGTGCATTTTTTTTCAATGGATTTTCACAATGATTATAAAGCAGTGTGTCAATACAAGATATGGAACCCTACACAATAACATCAACAATCAGCCCCAACTAGACATTATGTTGAAAAACTGTGTTTTCTGTTTTAATGTCAAATGGCGTGAAGAAGTGTAGTTTGCACAGAGGTCTTATAGGTTTTAACTTTGAGAAATTAAAAAAAAAATCTCACACAACTTTGCAGCATCACCCAAACTGAAGAGAATTTAATAAGATGCTTCTATCGTCTGCCTCATTCTTCTTCTTTTTAATACTTCTAATTATTGATATTTCCTGACCATTAAACTTGCCAATCCTACCAGAGTATGTCTTTGCTAGCAGGGACAGGTGCACACATCTTTTCCAGATATAAGAGGACAGGAGTTTTATGTTATAAGTGAGGAGGAGATTGATGGTGGGGTAGTTGGTTGTCAGTTCTCTTCACCATAAAGCCACTCGTCAGTAATGTTAAGGATTTAACCATGCAGCATTGTGTTGAGTCAGTAATTTTAGAATGCATTTTTAAAATTTTCTACTGTAACCTTTGTGCACGTTTTGTGTGAAAAATTGTCTTTTGTGTTTGGCATTATATCTTTGGGACTTTAACAAAACACATCACACCATAGATACTGGCATTTATGTCTGTCTGCATGAAAATGTACACGTTACATTTGATTCATCCCTCATGGTTTGTATGGTTTGTTTGTATTTTCACCGATATGTGGATGTTGTGTAAATGCATGTTTCTGCGTGTGTTTGTGTGTGTGTGTGTGTCTGTGTGTGTGTGTGTGAGAGAGAGAGAGAGAGAGAGAGAGAGAGAGAGAGAGAGAGAGAGAGAGAGAGAGAGAGAGAGAGAGAGAGAGAGAGAGAGAGAGAGAGAGAGAGAGAGAGAGAGAGAGAGAGATCTTGTCCTTGTCCCTGTGCATCTTTCACTGGGTGTTAACTGTGTCTTTTATTAATTTGGATTACTCCTCTTGTCGGTTCCGTCAGTTCAGCATCAGCCTGTCATCTTGCGGAGGAATGCCGCACCTTATGATACTTTAATCCTGGTTCTTCTCTGCTCTCCCTCTTTTCCCGTCCTCGACCTCATCTAAAATCCCTTTTTTGCTGGCTCTTATCAACTTTCTGCTGAAGTGGCTGAAATTCAGTAAACCCAGCAGCAGCCCTGTTAAACGCAGTGATGGTAAAAGCTCAGGTTCAATACCTGGAAGTGTCTGTTGGATAGTCTTTTGTACAGAAACCGTCAGCATTAACTCATAGAAGTATTGTTTGAAAGTAATCTAAAAGAGTTCCAGGTAGGAAATCTTATTAATCCGTATTTGAAATAATGTATAGTAGCGGTGCTTTAATCAATGCAATTCAAATTTACTTTATTGATTCTGAAATATATTTTGTAATATGTCACATTTTAATAATATTTTTTATTCTAGTGTTTTTTTTCTGTTTATGCAGACTCAAAATCTGCTGAATGAGGTTAGATGACATGGATCTGAGATGTCTGCGATTTACAAACAGTAGATGATGTAGTGAGACAAGCACAACTGGAGGACAAGAAAAGGTCCAATTCTGTCTCTGCTACTTGACCTGGAAACAGTCCATACAGAGATTCCTTAAATGAAATGCATGAGAATGGATGTGCGTAGTTTGTGCATTTGACATGGAGGAAGTAAGGGTGTGAGGAAAAAGAACGTTTTGAATCCACATTAGAGACTAGAGTCACACTAGCAGCTAATTGCATACTGAAAATTCTGTTTTTGCGAAAAATAAAATGCTAGAATATTAATTTGATAATGATTAAAATTAACTTTACTGTGTATTTAAGATGATTAAGTTATTCAGTTACCGCGTACAACACAAAATATTAAAGGTAACAGTTATGGCTCGGACACATAGATGGTGATGATCAGATTGGTTCATCACCGCCAGCACCGATCATTTGTTGATGGAATATCAACAAATGATGCTGGGGGTTAAGACAAACTCTAGTGAAACACTGTCAAAGTTTTGTCTCATACATCCTATAATTCAGAGTTAATTTTCTGCTGTCATTGTCCAGGGCTGTCAGATTGAGATAGTGACATCTATTGACTTCAACCTAACATCTGGCTGACATCTGTTTGAAGTGATTCTTTTGGCACCAGTTCTTGCATTCAGCTGTTTGGAGATTCACCACTAACTTCATTTCATCAACGTCTTTGCCTCAACAGCACCATCAGCCACCACCACCACCACCACCACCTCCAGTTTCTGAACCTCAGTTGGGGAATTATCTCACTGCTTCTCAGGGCAGACTTCCTTTGGTCACAGACTGTCTTAACAGTCTAAGTGCCAAAGACTTTCCAATGAATTAAGTAGTAATTAGTTGATCATATCTTCGGTTCAAATAAACAACCGTTTCTGCTTCATTCAGTGGTCTACACTGATTGAAATCCCTACTAGTTCATTAAAGATCTTTACAGAAATAGGTATTTAATCTTCTTCTAATTATGTTAATGTTTAAATGAAGTCATAATTATACAGTGATGCATAATTTACCACTTAGTAGACAATTGTGGAGTTAGACTGTATGGAATAAAACTAGTATCTTTCTTGTCTAATACTGCATTTTAGAATATCATAAGTATAAATGGAAATGTGGTGGAGTTACCACAGTGTGTGACCACCACTCTGTATCGTATCCGCAATGCCGGGATTTCCATTCTTGCTGTAGAGCCCAGGCTCAGTGGTGTCTTTGTCATCAACTTCTTTTGCATGATATCAGGGCTTAATGCCAGCAGTTTTTCCCAGGATGCCTTGTCAAAATCCACTTTCATCCTTGTCCAAGAGTCTCTGATGAGCAGTGGAATCTTTTGATGTGTGTGGCTGCAGCCTTGTAAGGGTTTGTGTGTTCTTTAATAATGGCAGTGTGTGTTTGTGTATGTGTGTGTGTGTGTGTGTGTGTGTGTGTGTGTGTGTGTGTGTGTGTGTGTGTGTGTGTGTGTGTGTGTGTGTGTGTGTGTGTGTGTGTGTGTGTGTGTGTGTGTGTGTGTGTGTGTGTGTGTGTGTGTGTGTGACACCCCCCCCCACACACACACGCATCCCTCTACTCATAAAATCACATTCAGGAAAGCTTTGGTAGATTGAGGGAGTGGAGGTAAATTAGTGTTAAAAGTAACATAGTCATGGTCTGTTACAACCCATCCAATGTGATCCAATGTGACCCAATGCATTTTGGGTAATCATCTTTGATTGCAGACCCCTAATGAATATTACTCCCTGTTCACATTGATTTTAGCTTCTGATGCTGCACATGAACTCCAACAAGGTGGATACTAACATTCATGAAGGACAGATAAGTGGTTGTATCTGACATGTTGATGATTATATCTATTTTGCTGCCAGTTAGTGTTGCTAATCCATGACCATAAAACAGCTCATGTACTCTATTATCTTATCCTTTATAATTCTGAGCTTTTTTAAAAAGGGATTTTAGTTTCTGATTAATGCATATAATCAATCCCTGGCCAGAACTTTTTAATAGAATAAAATGAAGAGGATTGGCCAAAACTATTAGCTAGTTGGATGTTATTAAGATAACTGAGATGCATTTTAATACTTAAAACGACTCAGATTGGCTAGTAGGTTTGTTTATTAACATTTATTAAATAATTTCACCTCGGGATTATTAAAGTATTCCACATCTTCATCATTTGATGTAGCCCGGTAAGCAGTTTTCCCATAATTCTTGTCATCTTGTTAAGTAAAGGTACCTGACTGATTGCTATGGCTTCATGTTTACTCTTAATACATGAGGGTCAAACTTTACATTTAGCTCTTCTTTCTTTTAATGCTTTTTTTTTTTTTTAATATTAACCCTTGCTTGAGGACTGAACATTTTTGATGTGCTTCATGCTATGAACATTCTTCTTGGATTAATGCACTTGTCTCTTTGTTCTCTTGGTTATAGGGCAGGTTTCACACATGCAATTTTGTGTGTATGCATTCAGGCCTGTACCAAATATATGTGTGTGTAATAATGATTGATAACAAAAGTGGAAAAAATAATTTCCCCTATGGAGGACTAATAAAGGATCTTAAATCTTAAATCTTATTCAACCTCTTCTCTGGGTTGTGTGAATGTTAGGAGCTTGTTAACATCTCAGTGACTCTCCTCTTCATCAGCTGTGATCAATTGTCATTTCCATCACAGCGCTGTTCACTGTCAGCGTAAACAGATGTTTCCAGCAGCATTGAAAACATGCACATGTCTGTGAACAACCTCTAAAAAAGTCATTCAGGCCCAATTTCCCAAAATCTGACAAAGAAATGTTGGTCTGAGTTGAAACGATTAGAAATCAACCAAGTAAGTTTAGTTCCTCCACTATTTTAATTTTTTGACGGCGCATAATCTTTGAGTCATACATTCAGAATAAAAATCCTAAATTTTAATATTGGGCTAAAGATCATTTTTCCTGTTCAGTATTTAAATATATTAAACCAAACATACACAGAGGTGGTTTAAAAGCACAACTGAAAGAATTCCCACAATGTTCCTGGTTAGTAACTGCTGGTATCCAGCTGACCATCACCACATAAACATCAGTTACACCCATAGCTTTGGGCTAATGGTGTATGGATGTGTGCCACGTTAACCTGCAGTTGAGATAATAATGTAGTGGTTCTGAGCAAACATTGACATTAACCAACATATTATTGACTGTTGACTTGCTTGTCTTGTGTCTCACCATATTCACTTAGGATGGTGACTCTGAGAGGTTGTGTGGGCTTATAGACAAAGACGGTGACACTTTATAGTGAAGATAAAGCTTGGGTTGAAGCACTGCAACCCTCTGTCTTTGTATACACCCCCCCCCCACCGCCAAAAAAAAAGAAGCTGTCCATCACAGCATTCCATTTGATATACATCCTCTCTGTATTGATGTCGAAGGGCTGAGCTGCACCTGATGCCCACCTTTTCTCTGATTCGGGGTCTGTCAGTCAAACCTGTCTTGACGATTAATGAGTGCCGTTGTGTCTGTCGGTATACCAGTCCAATTTATTTTTCTTTCTGTGTGCATTCCATACACACTTTGATGCGCATACCACCGTGCATGTGCATATACTGTATATTTGCATCCTAGAGATAGATAGAAAGGGATTAGCTGATATGACGTTAAGCCGGAGAACTAGTGGATCCTACAGCTTTTGTGCCTCTAAGAGGAAGGTAGCAGGGCAAAAGCGACGTACTATTGTGGCCCAGTAGTACATACATTATTCATTAGTTGTACTCGCATGGCTAGTGATTATGATTTAATCAAATCTGGCAAGTTGGGTGGTTGGGTGGGGGGATACTGGCGTCCTGAATGTGTATGCTGGTATATGGATATCATTTTGAAATCATTTTTCTAATACACTATATAATTGATTTTCAATATAATGTGTTTAGTAACAGAAATGGGATGAGGCATGAAACCAATCTCATCCCCCCAGCTTTTAACTGATATCACCAATCACAACCCAAACAAACACATGGTGATAAGATCTGATAAGGGTTGAAAGTCTATTGTGCTGAAAGGCCAGCTCAGGTGTGCAGGAAGACAGGGGAACAAAACCGGCTGCAGTTGAAGTGCTGCCACCACATACTCCACAGCAACAGCCTTTCATATTCTTTCACTCCTGCAAAGGGGAATGGCACGATCAAATCAAACGACTTCAAAAACAGTGTGCCTATCGATGAGTACAGGAAAAAAAAAGAAGAAGCAAAAATTAACCCCCACCTTCCAGATATTTCTCCAGCCCTCCTCTGCTTACACAGCATCCCGCTCCTGCTGTTATTACCTCCTCTGTCTGCTGCTCCTGCCAACATGCCATCACAGTCATTGCTCCTCATTGTCCTTAAACTATGAATCGGTTCATCCCCACTCCATCCATAATTGCATTACAGGCCAATAATACTATGTTAGTGTTTTAGTATGGGAACAGGTCGTCCTGGATCGGCTATTTCCTGTCTCAACTGAATTCTAGCAGGACGCAACCTCCTCTGGACGATTTCTTCGATAACATGGAATGATGGAAACAGGAGAGGTGCAGAAATGAAGGAGTGAGACTGACAATGCGGTCAGGTGTCGGACAGCATATGTGCCTGTACAGTCACCCCAAACAATAGATAAAAGAGAAGCAAAGGTATTGTCTGAATTTGGTGCTGAAATGTCATCATATGCCTGGGGCTAAAAAGGCTGTGAATGTGTGTGTACTGTGTATGCACCACAGCACATTCTGTTTGCGACTTTGCTATTGCGACCGTCTACCCACTACCCCCTGTGGAGCGTCTGTCGGACCCTTCTGTTGAGTAGATCTGTTACCTCCTCCTGCCCTTTGTCCTGACATGTTTGCTTCCATTAATGTTGACTCCACTGCCAAACGCAGAGCAGCAGACGGAGATAATGGGAAGTCGACAGCCTGTTATATAATCTTCCTGGTTTTTCTCATAAAATAGCGCATCCTCAAGACAAAGACCTATTCTCCAGAGAGAAAATAATTTATTACTGGACTAGAATTTATGTAATTATCACCTCCCACATAAATGAGTTTACAGATGCAGGATCTATTTTTGCCCGGATATGAAAATGTCTCATTCCAGACTTTAATGTTCTTTACAACATATACAGATCTGTAGCCAACACAGTTTGTTCTGAACTGGCTACAGAGTGGTACCTCATAACTATGGCTCATAACTAAATTAATATAATGTTTATCATGACTCACAGTCATTCACCACCACTGGAAATTATTTTAACTCGTTTGAATCAAAAAGTTGAGGAGAAGAGCTTCATGTGCACATGCGGTTAATTCATCACACTGAAAATAAACAGATGTGGTGTGAAAAATAACAAAATCCCCCACATGGGCTTCTTTTATTATATTAAAATGATTTTTTTCTCAAACATGCAATAGTTTACAATAGAGTTAAGTAAAGATGACTGTCAAGACTTACAAAATATCGTAAGGGGGGTGCAGTGGAAGAAGATGGATTCAATGCGCACCTTTCTCACTTCAGTGTGCACCTTTTCTCACCTCGGTGTGTACTTTTCTCACCTCTCCACTCCATCTCAATTCTACCACAGTGACACATTTTAAAGACATCTCCTAGTTGTTCACTTTTCAGTGTGTTGCTCTGCATCAAGTATGCAATTTTTCCCAAAAATGCTTATGTTTTACTATATTAGTGTTTAATACTTTGCTGGCAGGTGAGTGTGTTTTCATCTCTACCATTTCTAGTGCCTGTGTGTGTCTGTTGTATTTGTTGTTGTTTTTTTTTGTGTGGAACTTGAGGCCGAACCGACAATTAAAAAAGAGGACTGTGGTATCAAAAGGCTTAGAGGCAAAGACCCAGCACACATGCTGGTAGTCAATTGGCAAGCTGTGGGAGGTGAAATTGGAGAGAAAGAGAGAGAGGAAGGGAGGGGAGATGGGAGAGGAGAGGAGGAGGAGGAGGGCAGGGTGAGTGCATGCAAGAGAGAAGAGGAGTACCAGAGGAAAGAGGGCGGGCTCAGACTCCCGCAGCACACACACACCCTCTCCTCAGCCTTCAGTCTGGTCAAGGCATGCAGGAGGCAGCATGTTGGAGTGTGTGCTGCAGTGTGAATGAGTCTGTGTGTGGAGTGAATCGATGCATTGGAGTCCAGGAGACGTTTGTGTCACTGATGCAAGGATTCCCCTTTTTGCTCCCAGAGAGGACACACTGTATTTTAACCATAAGAGGGAATTAAGTGTTCCACACAGACACACAAACATACACACAGGAAGCACGGGGAGCTTTAAGTTTAAGGTAAGGAGATGCATTTCTTGTTTTGAAGATTGCTTTGAGACCTTTGGGGAGTGAGAGTGTCTTAATGTGACTGCTGTTTGTGTAAAGTTCAACTGAGGGTCATTTGAATGAAAGTCTGTGTTTGTGCGAAACACACATGAGGAGGTAAAGTTACACTAATGAGTCCAAATGTGGTGAATGTGACTTCTTGTAAGTCACAAGATCCTTATAGGTGTGTATGTATGTCTGTGTGTTAGTACACAATGTTACTATGTGTGACGTCTCTGCTTTGCAAGTATAGTATACTAGTGTTTGGAAGTGGCCCCTTCACTTGACCCCCCCCACACACACACACACATACAAACAGTATTTATATTTTTATGTAGAAGACACAAAGCCTTCCACACATCTAACAGCCTTCCTTCATGGGCCATTGTGTGTGTGTGAGCTGATGAAAGGAGTTTATCAATCATTAATTCTCACACTGGGACGTTGCCTAGATTTGTACGCGGGATAACCCGATGATAACAAAATACCTTAACAGCCCCATGGATCGGCACCACCTGACATTTCCCCACTGCTTAACTACCTGCACAGGTCAAAGGGCAAATGTAGGAATAAGTGTGTTAGTAGTGGGTAAATATGACTCTATAATCATACCTGAGAGGTACATGAGGGATGAAAATACTTGAGGCAAAGTAAAATGTCAAACATTCATGAGGTACTTAACGTAATTAAGATATGCTAGATGACGGAAGACTTTAATTATAGTGTGGGTCAGTTACGGGTTATGTGTCAAAGGCTGCAATTCAAAAAAAGAGACAAGAAATAGGAATCATGCGCTGATTGATCTGATAAAGAGATTAGTTAACTAAGGCTGTGTGTGCGTCTGTATTTTGTGGAAATACTAATAGAGGATAGGAAAGAGAAACAGCAGAGGAGCAGAGTAGAGGAGGATTAGTCAGACAAAGAGGGAGACGTACTGTAAGAGCGGCTGGAAGTCTGGAGGGAGCTGCAGTTTAAGGCGGCGTGGAGAAGACTTGGCAGGCAGCAACAGTAACTGACAGAATAAGAAGGAAAGACTTTCTAAGAGAGGGGATAAGAGAAGAGTTGTCTATCAGAAGACGTTCAAGAACAAAGGGGGGGGGGGTGGCTTCTGCAAATGTCCACTTTTACCTCCTACTGATTGCACAGCTGTGCAGAGGGTCATCTTTAGGCATCCAGACAGGCAGAGAGTTACGAGGGGAGGGTCAAAGGGCACCGAGTGTCTGCTGTCCTGTCTCTCGTCTCACTTTCGCACCTCTCCTCTAAAAAACAACTCTTTTTTAGTCATTTATTTCTTATATATGGAAAAGTCTACACACACACACACACACACACACACACACACACACACACACACACACACACACACACACACACACACACACACACACACACACACACACACACACACACACACACACACACACACACACACACACACACACACACACACACACACACACAAAGAAAATAAGATGATATGTGAAATAAGGTCCTGGATTTGATATCATGTAGTTATAATATATGGTTTGGTTTGGCTGAGGTTTCATCACTCCAACAAAGTATATAACAACAAATGTTGTGTTATTTTACCCTCCCATTAACAAATAAAGAACTTTATCGGCTTGGCTTTAAAGCTTAGAGGCAATTTAGCAATCATTGTTGTGCCCAAGGAAACAGCCTCAGTATATTCTAATGGCTGCAGATTCAAACACTTAACTATTTAATTAATTACATAGTGATTTAGTAGCTCATTCCAACTTTGATTGAATGCACGTGTGCAAAATAGACTAAATCTTCAGGCCCTTTGGTAACATTATGAATCACAAAGGGTAGTTTCATTATCAATAAGAACACTTCTTTAAAATGTGTGTTTCTGCTTTCTTTTGTCTTTCTTTTTTTCTGCAAAATTCACTGCTGCTGTTGCAGTGATGAATCAGTTGAATATTGGCAGTGTGTTGTCAGTTCGTGAGTCTTAGATGTAGATAAAAAATCTGTGCGTGTACGTGCACACACACTCTTTTTATTTTTTTTAATTTCACAAAGACTTCTGGAGAAGCCACTGAAAGGGGGGTAAGCCATTATCTCAAACACAGTTATATACTGCTTGCTCTGGTTTATGTGTATCTATTCACTATGTGTGTAAGTGTGTGTTCAAGACAAATATTTGTATGTGTGTGTGTGTGTTCATCCACATCCATGTGCTCCGTCTGTGTGCAGGAAGCTAATGTAGTATGTGAGCTGGAAGGAGTGGTGGGGTCGGGGGGAGGGGGAATCTGGCGGTTGTGGTGAGCTGACGTTAAGTGAGCCCCTGTGGGTGTGTGTTTGTTTTGTGTGTGTGTGTGTGTGCGTGTATGTGTGTGTGTGTACAAACTGACCCAGATTGATATACTTCTCTCACGTGAAGCCTGCTCACCTATAGTTTATGGCATATATATAGTAGGGATCTTCTTTCACATGCATCCAGTGTCAAATAAAAGGCAAACACTAAAGCATTTGTTTTACTCCTACCTGAGATCCAAACCCCCCCCCCCCGGTGTTGTAACCAGACACCTTACCTTCATCAAACACTCACAGGTGTTCAGCAGCCGTAGTTTATTCTAAGCCCTTAATCTAGACATTGAAGACATAATGACCGTATCTTCTGATCATCATATGCATTTTCCCATGAAGCACTTCATGCTTCACATCAAGGGGAATAATGATCACAGTTAACATCATAAACAACAATAAACTCAAACTTAGTTTTACACCTTGATCCAGAGTTAATAACCCTCCTCTAACCCTGTAACAGAGGAGCGGATGTTAAATAAGACGTATCTTGACAAGCATATGGCAGGCAGGATAAAAGGTTGTCATAATGAACACAAGAAGGGATGATATCCCCTTCGCCCTCCTCTTTGCCCGCTCCTCTCGTTTTGCAACAGCAGCTGGAAGATGAATTTTCTTCCTGGGTTGTCCGCTTATTTCTTGTGTTAAGCAAATACGGAGCTTATGCAGCCCCCAGTGCCCACATGCAATCAAGCTGTTTAAATGTTTGTGCCTGATTGTGTCCCTCTGGGTTCCCCAGCCCCCCCCCCCCCCCTCTCTGTCTCTCTCTCTCTTGTCTCTTTTGGTCTTCACTTCTCTGCTGCTGTCATTTACAGTAACAGACAAACTGCTGAATTTGGTTTTGGGAAAGCGTTGTCAAGTCCGACGGCTGTGGATGAAGAGACACTGATGTTCTTGTTCTTCTGTGGTTTCTCTGTGTTTGTAATGAAGGTGTTGGTTCTACTGTCATGGTTGTTTGCTGGGGAATCCCCTTTGTGTCGTTTCCAACAGGCCAATAGGGTTCCGCAGCTGAACCCTACTCTAAGGGTTAACAGGATATATTGGACTTATGAACAGGAAATCAAAAATAACTTTTTCTCATGTTTCCAAACCCCTTTTTATTCCTTGTATTATATAATAAATAATACATATTTTTGGTCCAGAGAAGCTCTTTGGACAAAAGAAAACAAAACAGAAGGAAACAAAACAAAACAAAACAAAACAAAAACAAAACAAAACAAAACAAAACAAAAACAAAACAAAACAAAACAAAACAAAACAAAACAAAACAAAACAAAACAAAACAAAAACAATAACAAAATAATAATGCATTATTTTGAGAAGTCGGGTTGGAAACACTTGGATTGTACCGACAGATGTGTGCGACAGGCAGGTTTCCCTGGCCCTGGTATTTGTGAGCTTTTCAAAATATGAGAAATTGTGTAAGACCAGAACAACTGAATGAGTGAATGTGTCACGCTAACGTCTTCAGTAATGTGCGTCTGTTGGTAAAGTCACTGGTCTGGTTGAGCAGGACTGCAGGAGTTATTGGCTGTGTGGGAAGGTGATTCATTATCAGGTGGAGGACATTTGCTTTGTGTCAAACACCTCAACATCAACCCGGGATGAAGAAAAAGAAACAAAGGGATTGTGAGCGGTGGGGAGGGATGCTTCTAATTTGTGCGAGGGTCTAGACGGGGAGGGGTGGGCTCAGTCAGAGCTGACATGAGCTAACATGTGCCCCCTTTCATTTCTTGTCTTCTTTCAATTGAGTGTTGACGGCCTTGGGAGTTCCTTCCTTCCTCCCTCCCTCCTTCCTTCCTTCCTTCCTACATCTTTTATTTTTTATCTCCCTCTGTCCCCTCTGCTGTCACCCCTCCCTGTCTCTACTGATGGTGTGAAACCATACTATTTCTGTCATGTCTGCTCATTATCTCCGATCAGTGTTGCAGGTGGACAGCTGTTCAGGCTGCCATGCAATGTACTGTACCTCCTATGGATCTATATGTATTGTATTTTTGTATTTTTGTAGACGTAAACAACCAAGAACGGTGAAGATATATTTGTATTTTCTTAGATATTAAAAAAGGATCTGTGCTGTAAAAACAAAGTGACTTGTGCCATAATATAGATGTTGAATTTGATGAAGTGTCAGAAGGTCACTTGAGAAGTTGAGGAAAAGAAAGGTGAAAATGAAGATAGAGCATATTAAATGTTAAAGAGGAATTATTGTGGAATAGATTACATTTCATTGATTCCAATTCCAGTTCTGCTCTTTGTTTCTGTTTCTTTGAGAAGCAAAGTCAAAATCAACCCGTGATGAGAAGCACAGTCAAAACAGGACACAGGAAAAAGTTTTTTGTAATACAAGCCATTCCATATAAGGAATGTGTCACTGATTGTGAATGATTCAATCATATTCATATCATTGCCTCTAGCTGTAAACCAGCTACAAGAGATGATTTTGAAATTTTATATCAATTTGGGAAAGTATAACTTGGTTGCTGTCAGGGTTTTGATAACAAGACAAACATCATTTAATTTCCAATCAGAAAATTGATGACTATGACTATCAGATGAGGAGGAGGTGCTGCACGCTCTGGCTCTGGGTTAACTGAGGAGGAGGTTGAGGCAGGCTCACGTGACACACCCTCCTGCTCTGTACAACATGTGGGCGATGGTGATTAGTCATTTTTATTATGCGTTCTCGTTTGCACTGTGTCTACCTGGCATCATTCAGGGCAAAACAATGCCAAACTTTTGAAAGCCATCAAACCTGTCAGGCAGGAACTATGGAAGCTAAGCTAGTTATGCAGCACACCAACACAGAAACTGAAATTGAAATACACTTGTACTTTACTGTAGGAGAAAAATTGTATTCATGATTTGTTTGGCTCTTCAAAAATCATCCTCTCCTCTCCCCTCCTCTCTCCTCCTCTCAACCCAACCCCCATAATACATTAATAGCATAAAGAGAATGCTGACCAGCGACTCAGTGCTTACTAAAGCTAACTTCATGTTTCTGCTTACTGACCTGGAAGTGATGCACTAGGATCCTGCAAGGAGGTCTCAAATGCATATACAGTACTGTATGTGCATTAGTAAATATGCGGATGTGAAAATACGCAAGTAAATATGTCTGAAAATGTGTCTGCAGAGCTGTATGGATAGTTGACTGTTTGGATTGAGATTCTTTGAGGAAAAAAACCCTGCGGTAATTGCTTTATAAGGTTTCTTTCGTCTGTATTTTTGTTATTGTCGTTCGATGTGTTAGCTTGTAGGCATGTCAGTGGGTCTAATGTGGTCAGGTTGCCTTTGTCCTCTCCCCTCAGGCCTGCACTCAGATGTCAGTGACTCGTGTGGAGCTTATGCAGGTCACTAATGCATGGTGTAGAGAGGGTAGAGGCTCTATTCACTACAGCCACTCAGAGCTCAAATAATTACCCCCAGCTTGAGTCCGCATAAGAGCTCAACTAGCAAGGAACGGACCTATTGACCTAGATCCAATTCATTCTACTGTGGGGACGCTATAATACTGATGTGTTGTTGAAATCTATGTCACAGTAGTAAAGACCTTTTTACAATTGGTTAAAAATCAATCAGCGTTCAATCAATCAGGATTTATGATGATAATATTTATAACCTTTACAGGATATAGATCACACACATTTTTATGATGCAAAAGTAACAATTTGTCCCATCTTAGCTCACACCCAAAAAAAGTAAGCATGGCTTGTTTCTCGTTTTTTTTTTTTGTATCACTGTTAGACATTCAATTAGAGTCTTTTAGTGTTGCAACAGGCCACTGTGTTGTGTATTTAAATAGACTGCATTAGACTTTATTGCTGTTTTGATGCTGTAAAAATTCCAAGTCAGTCTGTTATTACCTGTGTTTACATTTTTTAAATGAAAGTGAGATGGTCTCATAGCGCAATAACATTTAATATACATGTTGAGGTCTGGAAGGTTGTGATTTTTCACACTTTGAATTCCGCAATAAAAATGTTATTAACTGAAAGTCAGTCCGCCTTTACACTTAATTTCAATCTCTGTAAAAGAAAAGCTAGTCTTTAAATTAATATTATGCAGTTTTTGTCATTTTAGGAGAAGAAGAGACCGATTCAACAATTTTGGTGTAAAATGCCCTCTGAATGTCACCCACTACTGTGTAAACATGTGTAGATGTATGCATGTATGTATTCCATTTGGCATGAATTACAAATGTATTGGTGTTTAGAGTGAAGACATTGGTGATGTGTAATAATGTGTATGAAGTATCTAGGTATCTATAGTACATAAGTATTAAAGTTATTTCCTGGCCCTTAGCATACTTTATCCTACCCCCCAGCGATCACTGACGTTGTGTTTTCCAGCTCCAGTTCCATTCTCTTCTTACCTGCAGCTCTTTGTCCTCTGTTGTCCTGGGGAGCAGACACACAGGACACTTATCTGCTGATTGCCTGTCACGTTCTTGCTGAACGCTTCTTACTCTCGTACTTCACTGAGGCACATTGTCTTCTTCCACAGGGCTTTCAGTTTGTGAGCTGTGCTGTTGACTCAGGTGCAGGGATGAGCTAAGATATCTTCCGTTTCTACCTTCCTGTTGCCCTCCACCACCCCTCTGCTCCCCACCTCTGGATGGCTTGTTCCTCTGCCATAAATTTTTTCGTTACACTACCTGCGTACTCCATCTGTCAGGTTTAAAATGTTTGATTTAGCTTTATCCTTGACTTTTAATTTCTCTATTTTAAGTCTCAGTAGCTCTTTGTACTCCTGCAAAGGATTTGCAGAGCCCCAGCAGAACTCTTAATTAATGCAGTGACAAAGCTCTACTTTGTATTTGCATTACTCTAACAGTGTGATAAAGAGTAAGCTAATCCTTCTACATCACATTATTGCAGTATTAAACTATTAACCAGCACATCTATGGAAGAAAGGTTACCACAAACAACATGCAAATACCTCAATCTGGATAATGAACACAATTACCTTATATGTATGCAAATAATTGTTCCTATACAAATATATCATATTAGTTGCAGTAATCTTTTTTAAAACAATATTTTTATTGCTAAAATGCTGTTTTGAGATGGTGTCTTATCTGGGGTGCTCCCAACCTTTTGCCTTGAAGGCACATGGGATAGGCTCCAGCAGACCCATGACCCACAATGAGGAAAAGAGGCTGTAGATGAGACGATTGATATCGTCTAGTCTACAAGAAAAAAGATGGAAGAGGATGCTGTATTTAGCTTTATTACCAAAATAACTCCAAACAACCATTTCCTCCTTCTTCCATACCATCTGATTACACCCACACACCAACATGATCAAAGCCTCTACAATGACATGACATAGTTACCGACAACAAATCAGTCCTGTTCACATCCGCCCTACTTTGACCTGACACAGCATCTGTCTCCGTCAGCCCCCGAGGACCCATCGGCACCACTGCACCTCTTTAACTCTCATGTCTCCTTCCACCTCACCACACATCAGTCATCCTTCTACCTGTGGCCCAACACTCCACACTCCCCACTGCTCTAACAACCCCTCATCCCCCTTTCAACACCATTATATTTTTTTCAAAGCCAACTTCCCCACTCATCCCATCCCCCTGTCTCAGGCTTCTAGTCTATAGTTACCTCAAACCCTCTTATCCTCTGTCTGTTTCTTTTTCTTCCTCATTCCACCCTGCTATTTTGTTGTCCCTTCAGCTTCCATGGAGCAGAAACGGAGCTATTACCTTCTGGTTTGGCACCCTTCACACCAGTTTTTGAATGTCTGTATGGATTTGTGTGGTTGAGACCGTTCCACAAAAAAATGACATTGTTTAAACACGGGTAAGAAGGTGGTCAACAATTTGAAAAAAACCCCAACAACACTAGCTGCAATTCAGCAAAAAGGTAACAAAGAAGCAGAAGAACTTGAGAGTGTCATTGTGCTCAACAAACAACATAAAACACTTTGGCAATTCTTGAATGTTAGGCAACATAAAAGGACACAGTGAATGGAAAGCAATAAGGAGCAATAGATACGGAGCAATTTAATGAATGATAAAAAAAATGTAAAAAGGAAAAGAACAAATAAGTGTAGCTGCAATGGTTACCCAACCAAAAGTTATTCAGTATTAAATTGTTTGGGAGGGATGAACAGAAGTAAAGTTTAGTCTGAAAGAGTAAAATGTTGTAATGACATGTTGGAAAAGAAAATAAATGAAATAAATAAATAAATAAATAAATAAATAAATAAATAAATAAATAAATAAATAAATAAATAAATAAATAAATAAATAAAAAAAAAAAAAAAAACTGTTTAGAGTAGAATCACAGCACAAAACATAAGATTCCAGTTTTTACAGATGTAAATGAAGCAACTCTAAAATAAACAGACTGAGTCGAAGAGTCAAAAACAGTCAAAGGTGTTTTTGATTAATAAGTAACTAAGTAAAAGATTATCTGTGATTTTTTTCTTCCTTATTGTTCTGGTTTGCAGTTTGTTGCTTGTACATTAAAAATTTACTGACATGGACTTTAAAACCAAACCAGTAAAATAACGGCTGCAGATTGACCACATATCAAGAACTGATACAGCATTCTTTTTCCACTTTTAATTTTTCTTTTCTATTTTTATATTTCTATGATTCCTGTGTCTTCTCTCTCAGACTAGAATCTGCATCACAGACTTTCTACTGTTCCGGCTAAACCAGGAACTGAGTCAACATCTCATTCCACTCCTGCTGGATAATCAAAAATATCTTAAGCATGGTTCAGACTTTTGGAGCAGCAAATCATCACATGAATATTCAGTTGATTGGTTTTAATGATTGGGTCATGATTAACCATGCAATCACTGTTTTTATCAGGAAGAATGAGTGAGCGGTGCTTGAGAAATGGCAAGTAGGATTAAAGCTGGGTAGGATTTATTAGCATGTAAGAAAACGGAAATGGTAATTTGTCATTTGTAGCCCAACCAGCCACATTGCAAGGATGCGTAATAAACATTTGGTCGAGTAACTTACAATGGAAATCAAAGAGGGATTGAATTTAGACCTGAAAATGTGGATCTCTTTCTTCATCTCAGAGGAAATTGGAGACAACAGTGCTCCGATCATCTTGTCTGAAAACCTCACATTAAATATACTGAACATCTTTTGAAATCTTAAAGGGCAGTTTCCCTGTCACTGAATTATTACATGGATTCAGTGAAGTGCTCAGCACAGCAGCGGCTACACAGCACAGCATGTAAAGCTACGCGCACTCATTGACTCTCTTGGGTCTTCCGTTCAATGGAGGACTTGTGCATGAAGGATTTTCTTTAAAATATGGTAATCCTTGACTGCACCGTGCTTCAGAGACAGTCAGCTGAAATTTGGGAGCGTACTGTGTAAGCTCCTTGAGAAATGGGGGAGCGTAGTTAATGAAGTTAGTGACACTTGAGGAGTAAAGTGGATTGAATTGGTTGGCACTAAATTCCACTGCCCTTCTATCTTTTCCATTTAATCCTCGGATGCCACACTAACGCTGGCCCAAATCTAAAAACAAGTTATTTTGCAGATGATAGGTTGCACTATGTGACTAAATGTTCAGATTTTCATGTGTGGTTGTTATCTTAATTTTAATTTTTTAAGTGTAAGCATAGCTTAGCTCCATATTTCATTCATTCATTCATTCATTCATTCATTCATTCATTCATTCATTCATTCATTCATTCATTCATTCATTCATTCATTCATTCATTCATTCATCCCTTCCATGTAGTCTCAAAATTAAAAGATCACTAAAGGAAAGAATTATAAGTTATCTTTCACCAGTTATAAGAAATTAGTGTTTGATTCAAGCAGCCTCTTCACATCACACACTTTCTGTGTGTTTAAGCTGAGGGATGTGGGGTGGGGTGGGGTTGGCGCGTGTCTTGTCAGATCCTGAAAGGATGAATAAGACATTAATCTCTCTCTCTTCTACCAGGGATGTTCCAGACAGTTCTCTCTCAGCGGGCCTGAAGGAGTGCAGTGAAGCGAACACTCGTCACTCCACAATACAATGTTTTCAGAGCAAAAACTAATTGTTATTGTCACTTGGGAGAGATACTGTTAATGCTCAAATTTGTACAATGCACACACTGCTAGGTGTGCATATGCAGACATGCACCGATGAGCAAGCCCTCAATCCTCATTTGTTTAGACCATTAAGCTGCCACACACCTCACTTGCTATTTACAGTGTGGTTGTTATTTTCAAGGCTTGTTTGCAAACTCAAAACCCATGTGTGCATACATGTTTGCAGGTGGGTATTTTTGTACAAATGTGTAGGGATGTACAGTGTGACCTCGTTCTTTGCGGTCAATGCATTCCAGAACCACACGCGATTAATGAATTCCGCAATCGAGCCATGAACTATTTATTATTATTATTGTTATTGTTATTGTTATTGTTATTGTTATTGTTATTGTTATTGTTATTGTTATTGTTATTGTTATTGTTATTGTTATTATTATTATTATTATTATTATTATTATTGCGAGCGTTGATGCGCGAATGTGCAAGGGCGTACTGTATGTAAAATCATAGAGTGGAGAACCTTATAAAAACCTTCCTGATTCCCATGGCAGTCTATTTTGATTTGTTTTAAAAAAAGTTAGCCCCACCCAAAAATTCCTTTGTTTACCCCCAAGAGAGTTAACCTTCGTGACTTCGTCACCTGCCCTGAGGAATGGGTTTTTGGTGACCATTTACATCAGGAATGTGAAAGGTGCGGGAAAGTGCCTGAAGGGAAGGGTGGAACCCACGGCCACGTCATCTGATTTGAGCCTCGGTGGTAAAGGTCGTGGTTCACGGGGGCAGAGGAAGGTCAGAGAGATCAAACATACCGGACCTTCCTCCTGCTGCAGAAGTGTCAGACTGGTCACTGCAATTGCCTCTTCATGTCTTTAAGACATTGAATCACTTTCAAGAGCTGTTTATTTAAAATCTGAACATTTTTATTTTATACAAGGAACTACATAGAGTATAGAAGTCTTTATGAAACATGCAGTACATGTAAGGTGTGTTCCATGGGTATTTTATTATTGGTAGACATCAGCAAGAACATCAAGCTGCTCGTATACCCACAATTGTCTTGCAGTGCTTTGTGCAGAATTCACAAAGTCGAATGTTAGTATTGTTTTGTTAAATCATGGGTTGGTGTCTGTGGTGTGGCGTGCAATTCAGGTGATTTAACAATTTCATAATTTGATTTCAACAGCTGCTCTTCACCCAGTCTAGACTGTACAAAGAGAACAATGAGACTCGGTTTGTCTGTTTTCATTCACAGCGCTGCGCTGGACAGTAGTAGAACACATGCACTTCGTGAGTGAGACGAATTTAGAGAGTTGAAGCGTGTGTCACGTTGGGTGGAGTCATGAGACAGGTGCAGAGATGAAAAGATTGCTGGGCGGGAGGAAGGTGTGTCTCCTCCATAGCTGTTCTGACAGGCATTCAGTACTGAATGTTTCCAAAGAGAGCAAGAGCATGTGTTTGAGTTGGGATACCTGTTCACTTTTCTCTTTTGACCTTACAGTGTTCTGATGAAATGGGATGTTTTTGTGTTATCGGATTCTGAACACCCCAGAAAGGTACTTGCGCCCATGTGTTGACAGTCACAGAGTGCTGAGTTGTTGTCTGTAATGTTGTATGGGGTGGTGCCTTCCTAACACAACTATGGTATTTTGCCCAAATGGGTTTGATAGTTTCAGTGCAAAGGGGACACTTTCAGTTTTGGTATGATGCTCACCGATGTCCTCCATCAAACCCAAAAGAAAACATTTAGAAACATCTTTTCTCTTGCTCAAAGATTAAGTTTGAAACGAATTCAATAATTAGAAATCAAATATAGAGTTTAAAATCAATCAAAGAGATTTTGAAAGAGGTGTGCAATCAGAATAAACATTTTGATAATAGGCATTATCAGCATTTTAGCGACAATATTCTTCTTCCCTCCTCTCTCTCTCTCTCTCTCTCTCTCTCTCTCTCTCTCTCTCTCTCTCTCTCTCTCTCTCTCTCTCTCTCTCTCTCTTTCTCTCTCTATGTCCCTGTCTCTCTGTGTTATATATGTGTTCATATGTGAGTGGGCAAGTCTGCATGGTTAATGACGCTTTGGCTGCTGTTGCACAAGCCATTGTTTTAATACACTCCCTCAGTGTGTTAATATACTGCAAGAATGAAAGCGAGACTGAGAGAACGAGAGCGAATAATTATGTTTCCCCTTTTGTCTCGACTCCCTCAATTATGCCTGAAGAGAGACAACCAGAGCACATGTCTACTTATCCACTTAAAGCTCAGCAACAACAGGACCCCAAATGTCTCTCCGTCTACCCTCCCACCCACCCCCATTGTTCCTCTCACTGTTTTTTCACTTTTACATATCACTTTTCTATTCATAGCTCCTTTCCCCAATATGTTTGCCTCCTCCTCCCCCCCCTCGGTGTATGCACAAATCTCTGCACCCTCCCCTCTGAATGTGTTTCGCCTCCAGCCTCACCTCACCTCTCAGTGCTGCATGAATTCAGTGTAGACTCCCCCGTTACGCTTTTTCCTTCCCCTTGATTTGCTGCAGGGCGTGAGGAAAGGGGAAACTGAAGAGATGGAACATTTTAGACTGAACACCGCCAGAGGAGAGGCGGCGGTTTGACGTCCCTTGTGTTGTGTCAGACAGGATTGTTTTATTAGTGTAGCCTCTGTGCGTTTCACCTCCACTGCGCTGGCCTCAGACAGATGGACAAACAGATTAACTGAATATGATTCCAACGTATACCTACTAAACTTTAATGGCTTCTGTTCCTTACTGTTTGTCCGCTTTGTATCTGCTATTGATATATGAATCAGACATTGTTTTCTGATGGTGGGTGTTATAGATGGGATGGAGGAGAAATGTGAAGGTGGAGCGAGAGGCAGCAGTGGAGTATCAGGTCAAGTTCAGCTTGTGTAACTGCTTCCCACAACTGGGGCAAAAAATAAGCTTCAGTGGCTAAATTGAATTACATGAACACAGAAACTGGAGCAGTGTAATATCAGAGTTGACCTTTGGGACAATCCATTTGCTTAGCCATGAACTTTACTGTGCTTATTGCTCCTTCCACTTCCATCTTTCTGTCTTCTCATCTCTATCATCTCTCATAGCACAAAATTAACAGCCATGAACTTATTATAATCAATAATAAAAGAAGCAGCAAAAAATAACAGGAGCGATGAATATACCGTGTTGAGACTGGAATGGGTTTTTTTTTTTACCTGACAGAAAATGACTGTCTCTATTTATCGGCTTGAGGATCAGGAAGAGATCAACTCATTTCTACACATGGTTGTAGCACTGAGTTTATTGGCCTCTGACCAACCGCATGCGATCAGAAACTCTATCTGCCTCAGTCTTTGTGCAAACCTCAATAATTATCTGGTTAAACTTAATACGAATGTGCAAAACACACAAACAAGCATGTTTGCACTAGTGCTTCTTACTATACATTGCACATTATGGAAATCATGGTCTTCTCTAAGCAGCTCAGGGTTGGTATTAGAGAAAAATATGTGGTTTTAGCATGGATCGTTTAATTGAGTCTTAAGGAAATCACACTCCAAAGCTGCTTTCATCTTCCGTGATTTTACAAACTGCATTTGCGTGAGTGCGCGTGTGTGAATCTCTTTGTCTGTAGGACAACAAGGGGTGTTTTCCCAAAATGCACATGCCTGCACACGCCTGCATGGTTTTGGGTTGGCAGTGAGTTTCTGGTTGCAGTTCAAAGGAACTGCAGATGTTTGCGATCCATCCCTCTCCTACTTGGCTGCGAGAGAACCTGTGCATTTGTTTCTGTTAATGCGTGAGTTTGTATATTTGCACATTTAATATATGTTTCTCGCTTATTCATGATTGTGTCACTGCATTAACTTGATTCCAGACCTATTGACCACCCTGTCCTCTACTCAGTCCCTTTCCTTTCAAAGGCATCTGACTCAGATTTATTCACAGCAGATCCTCTACTTTTTCCATTCTCACCTTCTCCCTGTCCTCCTCTGTGGGCATTTGACACGTTGGGGTACTTCGGAGTTGTGAGTGCTTCACCGGAACTCTTCTCTCTTTTCCTGCTCCTCTCAGGGCAAACTGACACCTCCGTTTTGAGGACGTGTGGAGGATCATGCGGCAGATGAAAGACGATGCTGCGCTGATGTGGAGAAACTAGTAATGTGACTGCTTAATCACAGGTAACCACAGACCACACGTTGGTGTGTCATCTCTGCAAAGAATCTCCATTACTAATCAGATTATTGGAATTAAGTAGCCAGTTGCTACCAGTCTATTTACATGTATTTACTCGGTTCAGTCGCATAGAAACAGAAATATCTAGGGTTTCAAAACGTAATGTTAGAGTCATTTATGAGTTCAAACAGTTTATGATGTTAGAAGAGACATTTTTTAGCCTCTCTATGCAGTTTGTGTTCTCCCTGAGAACCTGATGGAGCAAGTTTGATGACTTGTGACACCCAGAGGAACATCTGATCCGATGTGACAACAGTGGACTCAGCAGCCGTGTGTGCTTACATAGAACACAGAGCATGACATGAAGGATGCTCATGCAACTTTATGGTTTTAAAGACTGATTCCTTTGACCAGTTTAACAGTTATGAATATGAACCTAATGATTATTTGTACACCACTAGTGTAGGATGGTGGTTTAGTGGCTAGCATTGTTGCCTCACCTTTTGGGTTCGAGTTTGTATGTTCTCCCCGTGTTTGCATGGGCTCTCTAAGGGTTCTCCAACTTCTTACCACCTTCAAAAACATGAAGAACATCAAACTGCCTGTAAGTGTGAGAGTTAGTGTTTGTTTGTCTTTCGTGTGGCTCTGCGATGAACTGGCGTCCCGTCCGGCTGTATCTACCTCAGCTGCCCATACCCACATATTGAACACCAACGGGATCATTTCTTGGATGATTGTTTCTCACCACCTTTTTCCTCAATCAACAGTTGAATCATGGGAAATGTGGAGAGTCAAAATGGGGACAGCAGTTTGTACGGCGATACGACGGGACGCATTTCCCGTAAGCACACGTCCCGGTCGCTCCGTCTCTCTGGTAAGCATTCAGGCACCCCCCGTCATCCCCGCCACTGTTCTACAGCGAAACAAGAACACAGGAACTCTGAAGCCTCGACCCGATCGTCCAGCACCCCCAGCATCCCACAGTCCCTGACAGAGAGCAGCCTGGAGCCTTTTAATGCTACAAATGCGTTGGAAGAGTTTGGAATAAACCCTCATTGGACGCAACGTGTCGCCATGACACTGAAGCCAGAGTCCTATCAAAACAACGATGACCCCTCTGCTACACCAACCTCTGAAATCTCAGAGGCCGACACGATCGCCCAGGATGGAGGAGAGGACTCTGTGGGTGAGGGGGAGGGAGATTTTGAAGATGAACGCTACCTCCAGCGAATGACTGATTCAACACGGGAGGGAGGGAGTTTTAAAAAGAAGCGATCCAAGTCGGCAGACATGTGGAGAGAAGACAGCTTGGAGTTCTCTCTGTCTGACCTGAGCCAGGAGCATCTGACCAGCACCGAGGAGATGATAAATGGAGGGGAGGAAGAGGAGGAAGAACAGTTTGCACGATCCAGAGGCAAATCAGGTGGGGATAGTAAACATATATATATATAGTAGTGTCTTAAAAAAAAAAAAAAAAAAAAAATATATATATATATATATATATATATTGTTACAACATTATTATAGTTGTTCAAAAACTATAATAATGTCAAGTCTTTTAAAAAGTTGTTAATACATTTATGTGTTCTAGCTTGATTTGATTCCACTGCAGGTGATAATGGGTTGACTGGTTTGACAAATGAAGGGCACTTACAAAGTAGAGAAAATATTTAGGAGAAAATCCACTCATTGAAGGTTAACTGCATCCCATCATTACTGTAGCGTTCCTTCATTTCATCGCGGGGTTGTTAGCTTTACTGTTGCTGTGCATGAGCTGTTGGGGCTCTGTGCCCCAGCAGGAGGTAACCGGTGAGTTAATCGCTGAAGGTCTCAGCCCTGCAAATGGGTGGATGGTTCATTAGACCAATGGGGTGGGCTTCCAGCATACACACACTCATTTATATGAAGGACAAAAAACACACTCGGGTAATAATTTTCACATTTAAAGTTAAAGTACCCCGACAGGAATCAGGAATGCGCCTCACCTTGAACATGCACTCATTAACACACTGCTGTGTAATAACCACCTGTGTGTGTATGTATGTGTGTGTGTGTGTGTGTGTGTGTGTGTGTGTGTGTGTGTGTGTTTCAGGCTCCAGCGAAAGGGCATCGTCTCTGGACCATCTGTGCAGCCAGCAGAGTCCTGGCCTCAGGGGGCAGAGGAGCCGCCACTCTAAAAACCGTAGAGAAGCGGAACGGGAAAAAGATGGAGGAGGGGAGGTAGGGATGGCGTCTCCAGCTGAGGAGGATGGTGGCGGATACGGAGCGTTCACTCTCCCCTGCAGACGATCCCACTGCCTGTCTGAAGGCTTGGAAGGACTCGGTATCCCAGCAGCCCCGTGTCCAGCTTTCCAAGGCCGTCGTGCACAAACAACACAGGTTACAATGGTTTTTGTGAATATGAATAATGAATAAACATATGAGAAGGATGAAGCATCAGTTTAAGATTTTCTTTTGCTTTTGGATTCTATGTATTCTGTTTGGGGTTTTTATGTGTGTGTCTAAAGTACAGAATGGCAAACATAGAATGACTGACAGCTCTGACCATTAATATCTAGGAGGTTCAGGTACAGCAGGATTTAATATTTTGACAGAAATATTATATATGTTCATGCTCATCAGTTTTGCTTGGCCTCATGTATGTACATCCAAGTGTTTATTGAATTTATATTACAGGAGATTGGAAAAGGAGTCAGACAGAAAGCTACTTAACCCCTAACCACACATGTATGCTGCATAGACACACACCAGATATTTTGAAAATAATTTAAAAGCTTTTATGGGACCTTCCCAAAAAACAAATTAATGAATATAAGGAAGCAAAGGGACTATAATGTATCACAAAGACACCAACTAATAGGAGATTCAAGGGATAAAAGGATGACAACAGTAGAATAATGAAAGCTTGTATGTTTTCTCTCATTTTCATGTGTCATTAATTACAAAGCAGATAAGAAGGAAGCACTAAAAACAACCATTCAGCCTTTTTTTCCAAGTCATTCCCAGAACCCCAAATCACCCCTTGGATAGCAGAACACCCTAAGTGCTTATTACGAATTTATCCAGCCAGACTGTAGGGATCGTTAGACTGGATATAAATAAATAGTCAACACAGTGAAACAAAAGGAATACAGAGAGAGACAGTTTGGTGTAAACACATTTTCATCCAAATTTCAGTTGCATGGCCTGAACTGTTTTTAGAGAATACTCTGTAATTTTTGAAAGTTAGATTTTCACCCGTGTGTGTATTTGTACAATATATGGAATCAGTTTCTGTTTGTGTGTATTTTGTCATACAAAAACCCATCTGTATATCCATTAAAGAACCACATTTATCTCTTTTGTTTGTACCTGACAGGACATCTCTGCCGTTTTGGGTGAGGGAAGTGAGTACGGTGATAGCGGCATCGATGGGGTCGCAACAGAGATGGACGGAGATGGAGACTTGGCGTCACGGCGCTCTAAGGCCATGTCAGCCTCTTTCTCGGTGTACTCGGCCACCGAGAGCAGCCTCTTCAATGGGAGCGACAGCGGGAGCAGCAGCGCAGGAGGAGGCGAGGGACGAGGTAGCGAGGGAAACAGAGGAGGAGTGTATGAGAATTTCCGGAAGGAGCTGGACAATCAAGCCTGGGTTTGTCACTCTTCTGTAAACAGAGATATTAATCTAAAGTCTGGCATGGCCGCTATTGCTCATCCCCCCCCCCACATTTCTGTCTCGTCAGGCGCATCAAGGTCGGGATTGCACAGAGGAGGCTGGCTCCGCCGTAAGCGACGAGCAGAGCAGCGGTACTCTCAGTTCTGCATATCCATCAGATGCTCTGATTGGTTGTGCACAAGGTACTGTCAGGAAAGCTGGGGCTCTGGCTGTGAAGAACTTCTTAGTCCATAAGAAAAACAAGAAGGTGGAACCTGCAACAAAGCGCAAGTGGAAACACTACTGGGTCTCTTTGAAAGGTGTTGCATATACTCTCATACCTCTGTGTTCAGTATATTCAATATTTATGTGACGCTTTACATTGAAAAACTATTGAAAGTTTGTTGGAAATGTGTCACTTGACACCGGGAGACTGCAGATCTCTACTCATATTTAAACTTGAGGGGATAATTTCTTCACAGAATAAACATAAACGACTTAGTTAAAGAATTTTTGAAAATAATTAATGATAATAGCAACTTCAATCTCGAATCCAATCCCATCCAAGACGCAGGATTCCTTCTTGCCTCCTCTTCTTATGCCCAACACAAAGCATCACATGGTCCTCATGGCCTTTCAATATACATCAGCATCAATACTGAACATTACTGATCTGTAAGTTTAAATATTTTGTTTATTTTGCTTCAACACCAATTAAATACACTTTAGATTTATGTATCAGTGAAAGATTGTGGTAAAAAGCATTTTTAAGCTAAATGTTTCCAAAACTGACAACAATAACTGTTCGTCTTTCTTTTTTCTCCATGTATTTTTTCTTCGTTCTTCAAGGCTGCACTCTTTTCCTGTACGAGTCAGACGGTCGCTCCGGGATTGATCACAACAGCGTTCCCAAACATGCGCTGTGGGTGGAGAACAGCATTGTTCAAGCTGTCCCCGAACACCCCAAGAAAGACTTTGTCTTCTGCCTCAGCAACTCTGTGGGAGATGCGTTCCTCTTCCAGGTGAGAGACTGAGTTAACCGGTGCTTAAAACAGGACATTTAAATTTGAATAGAAAGCAACATACACGGGTTTAGCTTATATTTTGAAACAACAGTTCATTCATATTCAGCATTTTGTTATTTTTGAGATGGCAGGAGTACAAACTTGCTAAATTTCCCTGGCGGTTTTATATACAGTATGTGTATATATGTGTACATGAGTTGCACACCAGTACGTGACATTTACCCATGTGTTGGTGATAAGCCAGTCTGCTGTCCATGTGTTTGCTTTATGTCTGACATGTTTAAAGGCCAGACTGTCACACTTGACAGTGATCCACCTCAGTGACCATTGTATCATATTTAAATGTGTCTATTTATATTCATGGGGCTTTTGATTGTGACATTCAGTCAAGGAATGGGAAGAGTAATCAAATGGTGATGAGAATATAGTTGCCATCTAATTATGGGACACTTTTTTCAATTGTTCGAGCTGTCAAAGTCTTCATTTTTGAGTCATTTGACTTGCCTTTCGGGGAAATCTTCAGTTGCTCGTGAATGTTTTTACGTTTTCCCTCTCAGACGTCAGGCCAGACAGAACTGGAGAACTGGATCACGGCGATCCACTCCGCGTGTGCAGCGGCTCTGGCTCGGCAGCACCACAGGGACGATACTGTCCGACTGCTGCGAGCAGAGATCCGCAAGCTGGAGCAGAAGATCGACATGGATGAAAAGATGAAGAAGATGGGAGACATGCAGCTGTCCACTGTCACTGATGCAAAGAAGAGGAAGACAATACTGGAGCAGGTATGGAGCAGAGAAATACTGTAAATCGAAGACAGGAACTAGTATTTATGTCGAGGTGATGCCGCTATGAGCTGAGTTTATATCCTGTGTTAGTGAGAGTGAGTACACCGAAAGGCCTTTACAGATGCAAATCTTTGGACCGACACAATCAGAAACAAATCCTTTGTACTGAATCATCTTTACTACACGGTATCATCCAGAAAAAAATTCCTCAAGGACTAAACGCAACAACAAATGTTTTCAAATAATCCAACTGGTACAAATGCAGCAGAAATGAGAAAAAAAATTAACATCACACACACACACACACACACACACACACACACACACACACACACACACGCACACACACACACACACGCACACACAGCCTGAAGTCTTCTGCTAATCCTTGCATATTTATTAGACGTTTTGAACTGAGTCACTGCTGGAATTTAAAAGCTGCTCTCATCCTCACGTTCATTCACTTTCAAAGATAACGCGTAGCTTTACTTCCATAGCTGCTTCTGAATGCTGAGAAATCATTGCATGTAAACATTGTGAGACAGCATAAGAATGCACCCACTTGTGTGAACAAGCCCTCTGTGTCTTTGTATGTGTGCGCGGCATTCGGTTGATAGTCAATAAATGAAAAGCATTACATGAAACAGCACCAGGAGGTGGTTAATCTCAATCATGCAAAATGCTTTCCATTTCTTTCTTCCCTACAGCCATTAAAGCCACATTAAGTTGAATTGGGGGGGTGGGGGGCATCAAAAGATTGAAAAAGTCTTTGCTTGAGTATTTGATTAAGTCATTATCTTGAAGATTCGTATCTGAAGGCACATGAATCTACTAAATGAGTTTACAGAAATGGAAAGGCTTAGAATTTATGATGAACCGAACAGTCTAAGAAAGACTAGTTGAATTAATTTTGTATTAACTCCTGGGACAAATGGGTGAAAGCAGGAAGCAGTTCAAATTAAGTTTAGATTGTTTGCATCCCTATGTTCCACCTCCCACGGCCCACCCTGTGATACATTGCACATAGCACAGCAGGTTGGCGACTGGTGGGGGTTGTGTTGATGAGTAATCTCTGTCGACAGGGGATTCAGCATGCCTACTTCTATCTCACTCCTCCTGAAATGACCAAATAAAAGGCTAACATAACATGGTGCTTTATATATAGTTTATATTGTTTTGCCTCTTTTGACATCAGTAAAGTTAATGCTGTGTAAACGCCAACACGTCTCATCCGCCTCTCTGTTAGATCTTCCTGTGGGAGCAGAACCTGGAGAGGTTCCACATCGAACTGTTCCGCTGTCGGTGCTACCTGGCCAGCTTGCAGGGCAGCGAACCCCCCAATCCCAAACGACTGCTGGGCTTTGCTTCGCGTCCGACCAAACTGAGCATGGGACGATTGGGCATCTTCTCCGTATCTTCCTTCCATGCGCTGGTATGATCAAAGAACCTATGAACCCATCCAGAATCACGCACACGCAATCAGAACTGACAACTTAATCCAACTGTCTCCATAACTTGCTGTACTCGTACACCAGGTAATTCAACTCTCATGTCTGTACATGTTTCAGAAAGCAGTAAGCTTCCAATTACTGATGCCTCAGCAGATCTCATCTTGTATATTGGGGATGTTTGTCCAGTTCTTGGACTGTGTGTCTTATTACATGCTGTACGCCTACTAAAAGCAAGGAATTTTGCAAGGCAAATGGGCAAATTAAAACATTTGAATGTAGCCTGAGGAGAAAAACACAACTTACCAATCGTTACTTAGCAATAAAGAGGGAAATAAAGATGGCTAGATAACAAACTCCTCTAATTAGCCTTACACACAAACTGCTCAGCTTTTATTTATTTTGTTTATTTATTATATATAGAAACTTACACTGGCCATCCTGATTTCATTTGGGTAAATACTTTTTTTCCCCCATCTCAATTCACCACATAATCGGCTAAGGCACAGTTCAGTAAATTGATTCCAAATCCAAATGGTCACCTCAAAAAAATGAACAAATGTTGCACAACCAGAATTGGCCAATGCCATCTGCTGATAGCAGTTAGTTGTGTTTGTGTCATATCGGCACTGGTTGTTAACAGATTTAGCATGTGGGAAGTCCTTCAAGTCTGAACTATGCTCTTGTTGTTGCTTTGGCTACTCCAACAATTTGCAGAATGAATGAATGAATGAATGAATTGATGGAGGTCATAGAGCAAATGAAATCCAGTGAATGTGACTGTGTATAATGTAGGTGTATGTTTAAATATCATCCATAAATCGCAAAAAGCAGAGCAGCAAGGAAGCCGGCTGTGGGATACACACACACACACACACACACACACACACACACACACACACACACACACACACACACACACACACACACACACACACACACACACACACACACACACACAGGTTGACGGTGATTTTTTTTGTGTGAAAAGTGAATCAATACGAACTCTGTTAGTAAGCTGCATCCCTGAGGCGCTTTCCCACAAATAGACTTAACATTCTGTGGTCTGATATCCCTCCCCTCCCTCTCTTTACTGCCTACACTCTCACCTCCTTTGTTTCACTCTGTGATACCTTCACTATCTTCCTCAGTCTACCTTCCTCCTTATCGGCCTTTTTTTCCTTTCTACTGCCATTCTGCTCTTTTCTTAGTGTGTTTTTGTCTCTTTTTTCAATGTCGCATCCTAATTTTCTCCCAGATGTCTGGTACTGGGCTAACTATTTCAAAAATGTTGTGACCTAAGTTGCTCCCAATTAAATAAAGCTTAATAAGACTGATGCCAGAAAAATGTAACATGGCATGTTTTCTGTTACTGGTTATCCAGTGAAGGGAAGCGGGAGCCTAACCCAGCTCACAGGTTGGAGGTAGGATATAGCCTGAACAAGTCGTCAGTTCATCACAGAGCCAATCATAAGAAAAACAAACCATTCATACTCACATTCACATCTTTGGGTGATCAAGAGACTTAAATTGATTTATATTGCATGTTTTTAAACCCAGAGCCTAGTTGTGACATGGAGAGAACATGCAGTAAACTCAAAAAGTCTTACATCTTCAGGTAAATCCCAACCTTTTTATTTTTAGACAACTTACATAACATTGCTCACCATGAGGACATCTTGTTTCACTAGAAGGAGAACAGGAGAAATGACGTACCATGTGAAATGTAGAACATGGAGAAGAAAGCTCGTGCAGTGCTACAGAGACTTTTTTAGTTTACGAAGTGTGCAAACTCAACAAGGCTCTACTCAAGTCCTACAAAAACTGTCACATTTTGCAACCATAAATAATATTTTTAATCCGATTTTACACAAAAATGTGCTGGTTGATTCTTCAAGTTTATGCTTCAAATAAATATTTAAATATATTTAAATATATTTAAAGATGAAATATAATATATTGAATATTTATCTTTCATTTTAAATAATAGGCCAGCAATTTCAGGTTTGAAGGATTGATGCATGACATAAGCTTCACATGTAAGTGATTCTGTCCTCTGCATATATATATATATATATAGCACATGACTGTTATGTATTATATATTAATTTTTAATTCATACTGAAGCAAACAGTCCTGCTGTGCTTGAGCGTCAGGTGGAACATGTATGTAAGACTTGATGAAATGAATGAAACACATGAATGATATTCATATTGGCTGTGGCAAAAGTTGGTCCTCTAGCTCAGCCCCTATCTGTTTTTCCTACAATGACTGTTTAACAAAGAACATTTTTCTTCTTTTTACATGTTCTACAGTTAATCGGGGTCATTCATTACTACTCATGACCGAAACACACAAACACACATTGTAGGGGAACTGGCTGTTAAAGGATATCTTGCTCATATAAGAAGAGTCTTGCAGACAGTTTGACCTATTACGCTTGGAGTGTGTGAATGTCATGAGCTGTGACTGGTGAAGGATTCCGATAAACACACACCCACACGACTGCAGTGTTTGCCACAGTGTGTGTGTGTGTGTGTGTGTGTGTGTGTGTGTGTGTGTGTGTGTGTGTGCAGACACACTCATCAGAACACATATCCATGTAGCCTATAGTGAGTCAGAGCTGCTCACAGCCCAGCAGTTTCAAGCGAATTAACCCAGAAATGACAAGAGTTGTTCCTCCATGTGTCGTAGGTCACTGGAGGATTAGGGAGGATGAAAATCTTCACTGTGCTATTAGTGCTGTGCAGATGAAAATGTGTGTTTATCATGTAAAGGCTGGTTACATGCCTGTTTGTGCACTTATATGTATAAATATTTTATTAGTGACCTTAGAACCAACACTGATGTGGCATAAAGTCTTCCAACAACTTCATCTCTTGTAAATCCTCTTCCAGCTGGGTTCCTGTTTTCAGTCCTTGTTTCTGTCACAGGTGTCGGCCCGCACAGAGAACAGCATGAGGAAGCGGAACCAGGCGACGCCTCGGACCTTCAGTAAGCGCCGCAGCCGTTTCTCCTCCCTCTGGGGTCTGGATACCACCTCGAAGAGGAAGACCACGGGACATCCTTCAATCAACCAGGTTAACATGTCGGAAAATCCTCAGCAATAAGACCTAAACGCAAGCTTTGTAGCTGCAGCTGTTATAAATGTTTGGTATGTAGTTTATTTTAGAGAGGTTGTAATTTATTGCTCTGTGCAGGTGTTTGTTGATGGGATGGAGCCAGTGAGGAAGTCTATGGAACGTGTGTTTGAAGACTCCGCCAGTGAGAAATCTGTAAGAGCTCAGACAAAAACACAACTGCCATTAAGTTTAATTCTATGTTTCAAGTGGTGCTATATTACATGTGCCTCTTCAAATATCGATCTGCTGATATTGAAGAGAAAAAAAAAAGAAGTTGATTCTTTTCTTTCTCTTCTTGATTTACCTTTACCTGGAATGACTGAGAACCTACGCAGCCATCGATGAAATTTAAATAAAACTCAGTAATGATTGCTGCTGAAAGTTAGAAGGTGGACGAGGTCACGTTTTGATTTCCGTGGGGGTTCCTTACTGTTCTGTATCCAAATAAAGATACCAAAGTCCACCACAGATACAGAATGTAGTATCATCTTCCTAAGGCTAAATGTTAATTCTCCCTCCCTTTCTTAGTTTGGAATTCGTGAAAGAACTGGAATTGGTGTAGCTGGAGGCTGAGTCTGGGTTTGTTCTTAAATGATGAGTTTAAGTCTCCTTAATAAATAGAGGCCATCAACGTCATCAAGTTCTCCACCTTTTTTCATGCAATGGCCGTAATTGTGTTTCTCCCGCTATCCCTTTGGAATGTTATCCAATAAAAGTACAGCTCCTGTCAAACTCCTACATTATCGGCAATTCTTTAACGTCATCTTTAGGCTCCTGCTTTGTTTTTCAGACGTCAACTTCTCTCCAATAGAAGTGACAGGAGAGAAAAAAAGTAAAAGACACTTGGCAATAAAACTTGAAGGGCTGCAAAATCTCATCCTTCAGAATTTTTATAATGTGACTGATGATTTTATTTCCAGTAGATGAACAGCCTGGTTCATCTACAAGTTCTCTTGCCTCACTGCACCGTGGCTCTGCATTTTTTCTTGAAGTAACTCCAGTATTCTTATTCTCTACCTTCTTAGCATTTCAAACACTCTTTTCAGATCAGCGTTGACAGGTTCCCCCTGTCTTCCTTTCATTACCTCCAGGCAATTCCAGCTCTATGAGTTTCATTGGCTATCGATGGGAGAGATATTTGTGTCTGTTGATCCCACTGGGAGGAGTTGATCTGATATGTTGAGATCCTTAGCTTTCTGATGTTTCAACAATTACGCCGACATTGGCTACATAAGAAGTCTACAGTTTCTCACCATCTGTGCTCTCAAATACATCATACTGACAACAATTTACAGATAATTAAATAGTGAACGCTGCCATCAGACACAAAGACAGATTACCCATTGCCACCACGGGACTGAAGGTTTCCATTAGCAAGTTATAACAGCTGGGCAAATGCTCGATTTATATGAGCTGGAAGGAAAATGTTCAATTACCCATGGGTCGTATGAGGACAACCTTGCCACCTCCATATTTATGAGAACTGGTAGCAGGATGCAGGGACAAGGTGGTAGACAGGAAAGACAGATTTACACCTCAGATAGACGAAAACTCAGCAGCGCTAACCCAATAATAAGACTGTGGCCCCCAGCAGCACCATGAGAGATCAATTTTCTTCCACCCACGCCCGGCTTCACCCGATCGAGAACAGGATGAGTCAAGAAATGCATGGGAAGTAACATTCTTCAGTTTGTTGCAACATAATGCTGGGAATACCTCGACCAAAATGATCGCATCTAAAACAAGATTAATTCCAAATGTTCACATCTGATGATGTTAATTCTTTGTTTGTTTGGGGAATCAGACTGATGGCAGGAAAAGGGAATGCAGAGAGTTTAGCTTGCTGTCCAAGACCCCCCCATGCCCCAGCAGCAGTATCCTAGATGGGCCAGTTGGGGAGCCAGATGGTGTCGAGGAGGGATGGGGATGCAGGGAGTTAGGGGGGGAGGTACTTGTTATGGGCCCTGAGTCTGTTCTGTCTGAGAAACTGTGTGTGTGCATGAGTGTGTGTGTGTGTGTGTGTGTGTGTGTGTGCTGTATGACCCCGTGTCGGTGAATATGTTGTTTTGTTTGTGTATACATAATGTCCTTTTGCATGTAGTTTGTTCCTTCTGTCTCCCTCGCTGTCTCTTTTTTACAATAACCAATATGCAAATATGTATGCTCAGACACACACGTGTGCACTTTTACACACACACACACACACACACACACACACGCACACGCACACGCACATACGCCTGTCTTGATTGTTAGAAGTCAGCAGATTGTATGGCACGAAAGAGAAATGGGGAGGTGGGAGATGATGGAGTGATATTCAGATGGAAAGGAAGGGGCAACAGAAGGAGAAGCAATGATTAGTGGGGGTGGGGAAGCAGGGGGTGAGAGCGTATTGACGGAATAAATTAGTTTGCGGATGCTGTTACCTGACAGGATTAGATAAGGTGTCGCTGACAGACAGCAGGAGGCTGAACAGAAAGAGGTGAGCAGGAATCCGAGCGGAGAGGCTGCAACACAGTCCGGGGTCAGACTAATGGGTTCAAAGGTCACAGAATGCGGTTAGGACAGAGTGCGAGAACACCCATGGAGATGCAAATATGATATACAACACCATCCAAGAAGAAAATTGCATCAAGAGGCCCTGATAATACAAATGAATTAGATTTTGTAATCAGATCTCGTGTCGCATTCAGGCCACTGCTATTTTACAGCACATTAGTCTAACCGTTCTAAGACAATCAGCTTTCTCATGCAAACAAGAAGGGACCTATTGAAGAAGTACTGCATGCATTTTTCAATTGTCTTTAATAGAATATGACAGTTTTTTTCTGCAGCTAATTTTTCTCCTAGCAGTAACTGAACTCATGCTGAAAGGTTAACATTAATTTATATTATTTTTATTTTTATTTTTATTTTTATTTTTATTTTTATTTTTATTTTTATTTTTATTTTATTTTTATTTTTATTTTTATTTTTATTTTTATTTTTATTTTTATTTTTATTTTTATTATGAGGTGGATCTGTTTTTATTAACCACAGAGGCTATTAAAATATGCATAAACTGTCTCTCTCTTTGTGTGTGTGTGTGTGTGTGTGTGTGTGTGTGTGTGTGTGTGTGTGTGTGTGTGTGTGTGTGTGTGTGTGTGTGTGTGTGTGTGTGTGTGTGTGTGTGTATTCAGAGGGAAATGGAAGGTTCAGTGAAATGTCTTCCTCAGCAAAATGTGGACAGCGACGTTTGGGTTCCGGATTACCTGACTCCATCCTGGGTTTGTCTGCCGAACAATCAGCCTGTCCTGGCCATCATACAGCCAGGGGAGACAGCGCTGGAAGTCCTGGGTGCTATTTGTAAGGTGAGACTGATAGCCGAGCAAATGCTTCTGCGGGGGAGATGGTAAGAAAGCTACTACTGTATTAACTACTGTGGAGTTTATCAGGTTTTACAAGCCCTGGACTTGGAAATACCATCCATCAAGCGGTTCGTTGTCAAAAATCATTATCAGCATGATACTGTATATAAAAAAACTAAATAGGCAAAAGCTTTTAAAAAGTTTAAACACTAGACTCTAAAGCAAAAGACATGAATCAACCATGCACTACGTTTATCAGTCAGATAATAAGTTTTATTTTGAAAAGCAAATCCTGTACCAAAATCTCAATCATTTAACTTGGATATAATAACGTTCCTGTGACTTTTTAGTGTTCCTTTCCTCCTTAAGAGCAAATGAGAAAAACAGCAGTTCATTTGTCTGCATCAGGTTTGTCAAACATATGCAATTCTGAGAGACAAATCTCAGAAAATGGCACACATATTCTGAAGGGAGTTTAAAATACTGCTTTAAATTGAACACAATTTGTTTATTTAAAATTAAATTCAGGGTAGCAATGAAACAAACTGGAGCAAATTATCAAAGGACGTCTTCTGGACGTCACTTTGAATACCTGAGAGGTGAGACTGTCTCCGTTTCAGGAAACCCACCTGACAGCATCACAGGTCTTCTCTTACCTGTTTTTTTTACAGTTTACATCACACATTAGGACTCTTCATCGCTCTCCTCTTCATCACTCTCCTCTTCAGCTCCTCTTTTGGTTAACTGACTCACTAGAATAATGATGCCTTAAGATGCGAGTCTGTGATCACACGCATGAAGATGTGGTTGTTGGTGTTCCCACATGTCTTTAACATGTCAGAGGGAACTGGAGCATCTAATTCACGTTCCATGTATGTTGCGGGAACACAGATGTATATCTTCCCGGATTACATGCATGATAGGACACATGTATGTTTGTGCCCTTTTTTAAGAGAGTGTGATGAGTGGTAGAGAGTGATGATGATGATGATGATGATGATGATGATGATGATGATGATGATGATGATGATGATGATGATGATGATGATGAGTGTGGTGAGCTGTGTGTTTAAAATGTTATCCCTCAGACTTGGCTTCCAATCACATGTGATGTCTGCGATTTATTTTGAAACAAACAATGAAAGATTGTCTGTTTTATTTTGTTCTTTTCTTCATCTCTTTTGTCTTCAGAACCATAAGATAGATCCCTCCGGCCACTATCTGCGTTTGAAGTTGGGGATTGATGGTAAAATGCTCTTTTACGTGCCCAAACTTGAAGAGGACATCTCTGATCTGGTGAGGAAACAATGGAAATGATATTTAACGACAGCAACAATAGCAAATAATAAAAGCTAGTGCTATTTCACTGTAGGTGAAGTTTTAACACCGAATTTATAGTGAAAATCTTGACTTTTGTGTATTTGCATTGTTTATTTTAAGCAGATCTGGAATGTGAGTTTGTTCTTGATTGACGGGTTATTGTTGATTTGATTGGATGTGTATGAAAATATGGTATGCAAAGGAAACAAGCTATAAATAATTCAAAACAATATTTTGAGGATATCATGTACACAGTGAGCAGCACTTTTTTGTCTCTACATGTTTGCATGGCTTTAATATTCACTTAAACAATCACCCTCATTGAAAACGACCTCACCTCGTTTTCATTCAGCAGCTACAGGAATTCTCTTTGTGAAGGTGCTTTGCAGACAATCCACTGAACCCTGTCTCTAAGCAAAGTCACTGCATAACTCGTTCTTTTTCCATAAGAGCCCTTTTATCTCCCAGCTTTGATCAGTGACTCATTTCACCCTCTTTCATCCTCTGTCTATGATATGACATTATTGTTTCTCCATGGCGAGCACACTGCATAGTGGCTGCAGCTTGGTACACACAGCTGTGTCGATGCTTTGCTAACTCTTTGCTGCGCCCACTCACTTTTCAAGACTTGACCTGCATCTCGACCCTCACATGCGACTGCTCTTTCAGAGACTGAATAATACAACAGCCTATACATTCTGTATTAGGAGTCATCTTAACATGACTCTGAGATTCTACACCCAATAACAGCTTACATTTTTTACCATGATATCTTTTTTATTGCAGCTCTACAAAGAGATTGAGATTTGCCCCAAAGCAACCAAGGTGATCCAGTTTAACAAAGTCGAGACCAGCACCATTGGATATGGTATGTTTGTATATGAACGTGTCCCTTTTCTGAACTGGGTAGCCTCAGTTCCTATACTCTTGAGTCAAACTGATTTAAAACATCCTTTTTTTTGCGAAGTTGTTCTTATCAGTTTGCAGTACTGTCTACTGAACTTTTAAAAATACATACAAAAATACATAAATGTCTTAAATATATGTTTGCAGGTTTTTCTGTCGTGGTTATTGATGACGGGACACAGCAGCTCCATGTTACTGAAGTGAAAGCAGATGGACTGGCCTCAGCCAAAGGTGAATTTTTTTTATTGTAAAGAAACAAACATGATCTGTAAATTCAGTTTACCATCAGATGCAGAAGATATATACAAGTATATACAGAAGATAACAAGAGGAGATGGGGAATAGGTGACCCAGGGAGGAGGAGATGATAGGAAACCTTAAAATTTAACCTGGAAATAAACTAACACAACATGTGACATTTTATGTACAACAAAAAACAGCTGGAATATCCAGGACATCAGTGAAGAGAAGGGAATCACAGCCATCTTTAACTTGTTGCGCTACAACATGACTGTGTGTGGCAGGAGTCTATCCACAGTGACTGAATTGAAGAAAAAAAAACCCACCCTTTTTTTTTTCTTAAAACATCTTAAAATGTTTTATTGGATGCTGATGATTACACGAGTCAGGATGAGTCAGAATAGTAAATGTTCTTGCAAGATGTTACAGGAAGTTAAAAAGAGGGGGAAATTACACATTCACTACTATGATGACACTTTTCAAGTTTCACAAGGCATGGACCTGTAAATATAATAAATACATCAGTTGGATTGAAGTCAAAAATTAATATCTCAGCATGATATAAAGCAAAAAACTGAAGAGAACAAGGGTGAAAACTACACTCGAAAACAAAAGGCATGAATCAAACATTCTATGCACGACATTTATCAGTCAGATAATGAGTTCTGTTCTGAAAATCAGATCCTGTGACAAAATATGGAAATAATAACATTCCTGTGACTTTGCAGCGCACCTTTCCACCGACAGAGCAAATGAGAAAAACAGCAATCCTTTGTCTGCATCATACTGGAGTTAAAAAAAAAAAAAAAGCCAGGTGGAAAGAAAATCCATTCATGTGCTCCTATCTGAGCAGAGCCAGAGATTCATTATGGGTTGGATAAACACACGACTGCTCTGGTTTTACCACAATAATGTATAGAAAATAACATGCCCCACCATTGTGCCCCGGGGTCAGATGAAGGTTACTCAAGCATGATATTGTGTCCTCCAGTGCATTAGCAATCTAAAAGCTGCTAGCTTAGCAGGCTGTCAGCAGTCAGGGGATACAGCTGCACCAATCCTCCTCTGTATGAGTTAGATAACCTTGTGGCATCCGGTCCAAACAATGCGTAATTTGAAATATTGCACCACATTTTGCTGACTCCTAGATTTAAATGTGTCTGGCTCAGTGCAGTAGGTCCACATGTGCACTGGCATGAGCCTGAGTGTGCACGCATGTGCTGTGGTGAGAATAAAGAGAGTTAATGGGTAGTGAAAGAAATTGCGGTTCTGTTTCTACCTCACAAATGCAAAAACCAGGCCAGCGCTGGAAAAGAACCCTCAAGGCCCCCTCCTCCCTTCCCCTCCCCACCCAATGCACACAAAGACACCCACTCATATAGTATATAGCTGGAGGGGTTGTCTCTCTGTCCAATAAAGACTATGCTACATCTGACATTACACATCCCAGACAAGTAGGTCAGAACTCTGGGCAAATTGTGTGTCTTGTGTGTCTAAAAATGTAAATGCACATTTGTTTGTGTGTGCGTAGCGTCACGAAGGCCACGTCACACTGTGTTAAATGTTTCTACTACAGTAGACAATATAAATGGGCCGGAGATCAGAGGAAAGGATAAGAAGCACACATGCTAAAACCCTGTGTCTTATTTATCTCTGCAGGCGCGTTGGACTGTTGTCAGCTCTCCTGAACAGCTGTCACAACCAGTAAGGGTTATGGGGTGAGGCTCTCTGCTAATTGATCAGCTGATGGAGTGCTAATTCACAATCAGCAGAGTGAGCACAGGTGTTTGAGGGGAGGGGACTGGTGAAAACAAGCCTCAAAGACAAGCTGATGGTGTGTTTTGGGGAGGTTTTTGGTTGCTATACAAACTATACACAGACTGATAGGACAGGAAGAGGCAGACACTGAATCACCCTTTTAAAACCACCCAGTGTCATCAGTGGTCACCTCATGCAAACATGCACTGAAGTATGCATCTAATGTGGGAACACATTAGTGTCTCATAATGTCTGATTCATAGGCAAGTATGGCAGGAAAATTCTTTTAATATAGATTATTTGTTCAAATTAAAACAGGAAACCTGCTCTCCTGGAGAGTTTTGTAGTTTGGTCACAGATAATCACTGACCATGATGTGTTGCTTTTCTAATCATCTCTCCACACTAAAGTCACTGCAGTGACTCACATGCTGGTTTTCATCTGTATAAAGCTGGATTCTAACATTTCTGTTTTCCACCAGGTCTGAAGGCAGGAGATGAGATTCTGCTGCTGAATGGTAAATCTGCATCGGTCCTCCGACTGGATGACCTGAAGGCCGCCCTTGAAAACCAAGTGATGACCTTGAGCATCAGTACCTTGCCAGAGCTGGACTCGAAGGTGCTCTGCTCTGTTCCAACCCGGCGTTCTGACTTGGAGCAGGACCCGACCACAGACATCTTCTCCCAAAGCCAAGGTCAAGCTTTCTTATTTATTTATTTATTTATTGTTTACACATGAAATACATAAAAATCAAAAACAGAAAAAAAGAATGGAAGAAGATGAACAACACAGGCTCATCTGACAAACCTCCCCTACAGCTTTGAACAACCAACACAGAGCACAAAACAGAAAACACAAATTGCATTACAAAACAAAAAAAGACATTCTGTTTTTACTAATGTTTGCAAACCTCTAGTGTCTACTGATCATGAACATAATGAGCTTTTTTCTCTTTAGAAAAAAAAATCATGCTGTTGTTTAATAAATTTAGTGGAATTAAACAGTTTGATGCTGAAATTTAAGCTGGATAGAATGTTATAAAGATAGCTCTAAGGATCTTTGAAAAATAATTACAGATAATGTTATATACAATAAGGAGGTGCTTCTTTTGTTATCCTTTTTCTGTTTCTTGTCTTGTACCATCAGTTTTTAAACGTGGCAGAAAAACAGGGAAAATGCGGTTGGTGATCCCTTAAAGCAGAGGGTGAATAGAGGACCTGTTAATTATGCGTGGATGCTGTCTGCTAACCAAACTGCAGGCAGCCGCTGGCTTTCCTCTGACCTGTTCCTTTTATCTGTGCAAGGGCGCCATTTGTATTCCTTATAAATTGGGGCTTGCAGTGCACAGGCTGACAAGCTGGCATTGTTTATACAGGGACTTAGAGCAGTATGAATATTAATATGAATCCTTTAGCGGTGTAGAGCTGTCGTTGTGTAGGATGTGTCATATTTAGAGGGTCAGATGAAGAATAAAAACACTTCAGCAGCCAGATGGAGGTTATCAATGATGTCATGCTTAAAAGGAGACGGGCATACACATGGGGGCCTATGGGAATAATAACCAATTTGACAAGACAATCACATCATAACGAGGAAGAATGAAGCTTATAGGGATGTAAGTCAGAGCAAACGCAAGGAGGATGCTGATAAATCCTATCATGGTGAGAGGTGTAGGTAGCAATGCTCAAAGGAATAGGGAAGCTTAGTGTCTGGTTATATTTTCAAAATTAAAGGATGATATGCATTAATCTGGACGGATACCAAAAATATTAAATTAAAATTGTCGTATGCATTAATCCAGATGGATACCTGAAATATTAAAGTGGAAGATGTAGAGATTAAATTTCATTAGAACAGTTTGGGATGTGGATTTAGGATATGGATTTCACTGAAGAGGCTGTGAAAAGAGTAATCTGTGATACAACATTCAGAAATCAGCCATAACATTATAACCACATGCCTAATATTTAAGTCCATTTTTGTTACCAAAATACATAAATCTGACTAATGAAGGCATGAACTCCACTAGACCTCTGAAGGTCTGCTGTGACATCAGGTACGGAGATGTTGGCAGCAGAACATTTAAGTCTTGGAAGTTGTGATCAGGGGCCTGCATGGACTGGACTTGTTCGTCCAACACATCCCACCAATGATCACTTAGACCAGGGTCACCTAGGGCCACATCAGCATAATGGTTGTCCTCAAAGGGCCAGATGTAACTTATAAATGTAACTAAATGTAATTAAATACAAGCAAAAATTGATGTAACTACTCCTTAATCTTAAATAATTTATTACTTCTTACAATTGCACAGAAAAATGTTTGCTTGTTGCTCTGTTATAATATGAATCCTTTTAATTTGTCAGATTATGAAACCCACAGAGCTCCACAAATCAAAGACCAAACTATCCAAGAGAATAAAGAAAAATAGCATCAAACACAAGTTAGGACATTAACTTTGTTCAAAATGAGTTAAAATGGCCTTAATCACTGCATTCTGGGAAACCACGCTTCTGATCTATTTATATTTTGACACTCACACCTTTCATGCTCTCGCGGGCCACATAAAATGATGTAGCGGGCCAAGTTTGGCCCGCAGGCCTTGACTTTGACACATGTGACTTAGACTGAGATCTGTGGAATTTGGCGGCCAAGTTTACATCTTGAACTTTTTATTGACCTCAAACCCTTCTATTCTATTGGTCCATGGTTCAGTTGTTACGCTCATGCAGCCATTATAGACTCTTTTAGTTTTGCCTGTTTTCCCTGTTTCCAATGTTTCAACCTTGAGGACAAAATGTTCTCTTGCCTCCTAATGTACGCCGCCCACTGACAGGTGCTGCTGTAATAAGATAATCAATGTTATTCACTTCACTTCTTGGTGGTGGCTGAGCCTTGTATATATGTGCTACATGCTGAGCTTTGTCCTGTCTTTGTCTCTATAGAGGACATCTTGGATGAGGTGTCAACCTTAATGGTAAATACCCCGAATGAGAGTTTGGAGAAAGGACCGCAGGAGAACGTTCGGGGTACCGGAGTTCAACAGGAAGACAAAACCTGCATGGGTGCTGGACAGAAGGTAGCATATAGCCTGCACAGAACTTTGACATGTGTACAACCACACACAGATTCATACTGGTGCATTCAGAGTACTGACAATGGAGTTCCATCCTCACCAGGTTAGATGCATTATAGCAGAAAGACCAACAGGTTTGGTTTCAGCTTTTTTTTTGGGATCAGTGCTGATGTTTCAAGTAGTTAAATGGCTGAATTGCGCTGCATCTGTCAGCATCTTTCTCTTTTTGCCATTTCTGATCTCAGATCTGTAGTTTGTTTTACTTTGTACACAGCGCTGACTGACATCGACTGTATTCTGCTGTGCGTTCAGTAACTCGTGTGTGAAACTGCCAATCATGATGCATGTACTGTACAGATGTGGTTGTGCTCTGAAGCACAGAGATGGAGACAGATAGGTGAGTTAAAGAGCTAGTGAACGGCATCACTTTTTAATTAACATTATGTCAGGTCTGATCAGGGTCGGAGTAGTGATTGCTGGGACGCGCCTTGTGCCAGCCGGTCTCCCTTGAATAATCTTGTCACTTCCATTACTATGGCAATGTGTGATAACCAGTCACCGTTGGAAACATTTTTCTTTCTGTACCTCTTTGTCGATGGCTCAAATGAAAATAAAAGATGAAGAGAGGGCAGAAACTGTGCTGCGTCCTCCCTTAGATGTGTGTCAGTGAGCTTCAGTCTTGAGGGAGAGCTAATGGGTGAGGTCAGAGCGAACGCTGGTCTAGACTCTGTTGGACAGCAGTGGTTCTGTGGCTCCAATGTGCCAGAAGGAGTTGGAAGAAAAGTAGAAGAAGAGGACAAACTGAGAGAAAGATAGGGAAACCATGGTGGTGAGATATGGATGAGTAAATCTCATTGGTCGTCCTTGATGTAGGGAAATTATTCAGCGATTGTTAACTTGTTAAACCTGATAAAGGGTTTAATTAATATTTAAAATACATTCCTTTAAGCCAAGAAGAATTCCATTCATGTGTACTCTTACAAGAGAAATGGTGTAAAACACAAATTACAGCATGCAATCTGGATATCACCTTTTGAATAGTGTGTTTTTAAATCATTGTAATGTTTAAAGGTTTATGTTTTAGGTTTATTTTGCAAAAGTAAACTAATTGTGTAGCGTACTAAAATTGAATAAAGACACATTTGTTCCTGAAATTCTCTCAGAGCTAAATAAATAAATGAACATTGTGCGCATCCATCAACCAAGAAGATGGTTTATAAAGAGCTTTACAAAAATATGACACAATGTTGTCTCTTCAGTTATAGCTCGAGGCTGGTAAATAAACTTACCTGTCTAACAAATCATGCACTTTTTATCAGGCGCTGTTCCACAGCGGAAACAAAGAATGACGGGAAAAACAAGCTTTTGGATCTCATTTCATTTCTCATCTTTTCCTTCAGCCCAACATCTCATTTCTCTCTCCTGTCTGCTCTTTTGCCAAATGATCTATTTGCACTTAAATTTGTGAGCATGTCATTTTTCTGTCATGTTCTTTCCCCCCTTTCCCCCTTTTTGGCCATCCTGTCTCATCATCTGCTCAATCTTTTCTTTGCTTTATGGTACAGTACCTTTCTCCTGTCCTTCCAGTTTCCTGACTTCTTGTCTTTCTTCACCCTCCCCCCTCCTCATTAACCTCCTGATGTTCATTACCATAAACAACACGATGCTCTCAAACAGCTCTGCTCCCTCAGCTTTCAAGCCAGCTGCGAGCCCTGACCTCATCCCAAAACACTTGGATGCTTCCTCCGTTAACAAAGACGATCCAACTTCACTGCTGAATCCTTGGGAACATCCCAAACCATACAAATTTCATTATATATGTGGGCTGCCCATTTCTTTCTTCATGTGTTGATCACAGTTGTGCTTCCACACTGTTGTCTTTGAGAAAAACAAAAATAAGATGAAAATTGTATCTTACTTCATTTCACTCAATGCCTGCAGTCACATGGTGGCAAAACTGAGGAAAAAGAGCCCAAATGGTACAATTTTAATTATCCCCACATTCTAATTACTTCATTCTCCACAGTGTTTCACATCATTTAGTGGAGATAAATGAGTGTCTGACTAGCCGGAGGAAACTGGAGGTTCATTATTTTAGACAAAGCATAGAGCCACCTCCTCAGTATGATAAACTGGCCTGGGAATAAAACTGCAAATGCTTATGATTACAGTGATAATAGAGATGACAGTGATTGCCAGTGTTCTCCGAGGTGTAGTCAGCCTCTCTAATGTGCTGCTTATAATCGACAAACCTGTTTTAGTTTGGCTTCGGGGCTTTAAAAATGGAAAATGCAAGGTAGTGGGTAGTAGTGTGGGGCATTTTCCATCAATCAAAATATCCCTTTAAATATATTTTTACCTGCCTGTTCCCAATCTGTTCCAGTCAGGCTTTCAGGCTTTGTCTCAGTCATTGCTGTCATTTCATTCTTCCACTGGAGGGAGCACTGCACTAATTCACGGAACCACAACAGTGAATGTGCAACAAAAACAGTAAATCTGGGTCAAAATGATATGCTTACAAACCATTTGGATAAGAGGAGTTCAGTCATTTGACTTTTTGTGTGCAGTATTTGAATATACAGTCCACAAATCGTTAAAAATGTATTTTTCTCCATAGATTTTGGGTAGTCGGTGCAGTTTTCAACAAAGGAAAACAGTCTTGAAAACTTCCTTCATCCTCATAACCGACTCGTCAAAACATAATCACCTTTTTACTTGTGTTTGTCCCATCATTCCTCCATAAGGATTTATAGAGTCTTATGTTTTCCTAATTTCACATGAAGCCGTATTGAGACCCCTTTCCTCTTTCCAATCAATCTACATTCTGTCAAATGTAATTGTATTCTTTATTATCTGTATATCAGAATGCAATATGTATACCATGTAGAAACACGTGTCTCTGTTCCCATGCATGAATAAGTAATCTGTGTTCATCCGGACTCTCATTGTAAATGGTTAAAGAAGGCTGTGAGTGCAGGTTGCTGCCTGCCTCGACACTCCTCCCTCCTGCCGTACTGAAGGGAGGGTCTGCTGCCTAGAAGTTTTACTGAAAGGTTAAGAGATATCTCTGGTTTATGGAATGTACTGGAGCAGCAACAGAAAGGGTATTCTATTTTCTTCTTCTAAACTGCTGTGTTTTACTTATGATTGAGGTCAAACAACTGTGTGTTGCATACGTGTGTGTGTGTGTGTGTGTGTGTGTGTGTGTGTGTGTGTGTGTGTGAGAGAGAGAGAGAGAGAATGAGTTACTGAATAAGAATGGAGAGAAGAGATGTTTAGTCAGATATAATGTTCATGATCAAAACCAAAACTTAATATAGTATAATTAATAATTTAAAAAAATCAACAGATTCATTTTTCAAAAAATATCCTTCCAATTATGATGCTTGGGAATATGTGTGTGTATATAATAATCTTGGGTTCCTGATTCACAAAGACAAATCAAAAGAAAAATCTTTCCATTCTTCATTCTCAGCTGTGACATTCTCCATCCTGTCTGGTCTGCAGATCAGTCAGAATTAATTATCTTAAATGTTTCAAAAGTCTTTACCACATGGAGGAATTAAAAGTGTGGCAGCAAAACATGAAGCCGGAAAACATGAAGCTTGAAAGTGAGAGTGTGGAATGTAGGAATGCTTTTTGGAATTCTTTGAATGCCAGTTTGTGTTATGTTTGGTTTATTTTTGAATTCCTCGCTTTCCTGTGTATGTTTATTTTCTTTTGATCAAACTGGTGTCCGGATTTAGTTTCTATTGGTGATGTAAGGCCTTGTCAGGTTAAAGATTTGGTGATTTGTCACATTTCCCCCCTCTATTTCACTCTTGTTGATGCACAAAAGCAATTCAAGTCCATTAAGTTTTTGATGGGGACTGGTGTCCTGTAGTCCTGTAGAGTAGTGACATAAATCCATCTGGCTGCAACAACAGAGAGCGGGAGAAAGAGAGTAAGAGAGAGAGAGAGAGAGAGAGAGAGAGACCATATGCATGTTGTCTCTTCTATTGCAATCGCTCTCACCACCCACTGCTTTCTCATTCCTGGTTCTCTCCTCCCCTTTCCAGCTCTCATGATGATGTGATGTTTGATCTTGTAGTTTAATGCTGCGTTCAATGCTGCCGCTGCTCCTCACCACCGGGATAGAGGTGATTCGGGCAACAAGTGCAGAGACGGGCAGAGCTTTGGAGACTGGGAGATGATGGTGAGCATGCAGAAGGCACTTGGCAGAGATTGGCAAAATGATTAGATCCTGGCAGATAAAGTAGCGCCGTTGTTTTGTTTTCAGCCATTGAAATGACACTGCTGGGCGGTGAGTGCTGAATCGCAGATATTTGCTTTGCGCTTTAAACACATTTGACCAGTTTGAGATGCTCAAAATTATAATCTTTCACTCACATGTTCTGGAGCAAGTTGAAAACACTCCTTCTAATCTGAGTGGCGTGAAGCGACAGGACCTAGCTGAACCAGAAAAGCAGGACAGGAAAGCCGGAAATCTCATCGAACTCATTTGACCTGCCAGCATGTTGGCCTTTAGGATGAGGGAACACTTGACTGAATCCATCCATGGACATGTTTCAGCTGGTGAGCTGCGAGTGATTGTGTGTATTGTGGATATAATCCTGCAGAGGTCAGTTTTTATGTGATTGCACCAGCAGCACTAAGCTTAAAGCTCCCAATTCACAGCGACCAATTTTAACAATGAATATATGATTTATTGAATGACATAATGTTTACATCACTTTGATTTAGTGCTCCAAGTAGAAAGAAAACCTTATTGCTCACGAGCCAATAAGATTTTGAAAGGTACCACTAGTCACACATTCTGTCTCTTCTCAATTAGAAGTGGTAAAACATTTCCCAGCTGTTGCTCTGATGTCCGTCCCTCTGGTCTCAAACGCCTGCTGTCGTCCATCTTTGTCACTGTTACATCCGTCACTCGGCTGTCAGATTGTCTGGCTATCAAGGGCAACAGCTCACTTACGAAGTAGCAAGTCAGCATCTGCTGGATTTCCTCCGGGATTAATAAAGTATCTATCTATTAGCACCACAGAGTTATAAAAATCCATGTTTATTGTAGTTTATTGATCCCTGAATTATTTTATTGAGTTTTGTTTTTGTCCATGGACAACAATAATAATTATAATTATTTAAGTATCAGCTACAAAGCCAATACTAATATTTTAGATGACTCAGCCTCTGGGAAGGAAGTGATTTAAACCTTAAAGATTTTTAAAAAAAAACTTGTATTACATATTTTATCTTGTGATCATTGCTGTGGTTTCTCGTAAGGGATGGGAAGGGCACTGGCCTGGGTGTCAAACAGCGGGTGTGTTTGTGTTCTGGGCAGTGTTGCCAAACCGGTTTGAATAAAACTGTCACTGCTGCAGCACAACAGGAGACAAACCATGACATCAGCAAAGACAAGCCATGTCCACGGCTGAGCTGTCTGTAGATCAGCAGATACATACACGCAGGTGTCGTTTGTTATTGCAGATTATAACTGATAATCACATTCGCACTTGGAAAAGCACTTCTGTGCAGAGCGCTGGCTGTAAAATTTTTATTAAAAGCAATAATCCTGTCAAAATAAACAATGACTGCTTGATGTTATACACTAATAACACACCTGATCAGAGCACAACACAACAGAGATCAACACTTTCTAGTGCCTCAACACCACAAAAGTAGAGTGACAGAATTATTGGACACTTACTAAGGCTAGAAGTGTGTCATGTCGGTGTCTGACACCCCTGCAAAATGAGATGCAGTTTAGTTATCAGTATCTTGCAGTTACTCTTAGGCGTGTGGAGTGAGCTCCTTTCAAGATGTGTGTCTCAAGTGTTTTTGTGTTACTTTATTGTCCAATTTAGAGTTGATAGCCTCTGTTTTTATGCTGCTGTCACCTTGTCGCTGTTTTTTTGGTGCCCACATACAGTAGTGTTACATCAACCCTCACAGCCTTTGAGCTGTAAAACAAGAAGTTGGATGAGGATAAAACCTGTTGATTATAATAGATGTTTTCTGAAATGGGTTACGGAATTTTATCCTTAAGCTGTTAGGGTCACACCAGGAAGTCAGTCTTTTGAAGTTTACAACCACAGATTCAGTATTCTCAGCATTACTGAATGAGCAGATTGTTGAAAGATGAATCGACTGTTATTAGTCTGAATAGGCAGAGAGCTGTGGGGGAAGAGCGTTCTATTATCTTTACATATTAAGCCTTGTTTGACCTGGCATGTCTGCTCATGCTTGGTATTTTTAATATTGGGCTTGTAAGCCTTTTGTTAAGGCAGGTTTTCCAAGACTGTCCTTGATGTATTCTTGATGCACATTTTCCAGTTGGTTGCAGCTATTTTTGTGAAGTCCTTTCTGTAGTATTTCTCTTTACTTTTGCAGCAGCTTAAGAGAATGTATATTTTATTGTAAAAAATGCACCAATAGCAACCTTCTGACATAAAACTCCGACCCGTTGTAAACCCTACAAATGTGTTGAATGTGACATCATTCTTTTTTCTTTTAAATGTCTTCTCTTTTTTTTTTGCAGAGCAAGGAACAAGTTACTGCTTTCTGTCGAAGTCTCCATGACATGAACCCCCAGGAGTGCCATATGTCATCCTCCTCATCATCGTCTTCGTCATCCCTCTCCCCGAGCCCCGTTTCAGCTCTACCGCCGACGGCAGGCTCTTCCACCCAGAGACAGCTCTCCCATGCAGACAAGCTCCGCAAAGTCATCAATGAGCTGGTGGAAACGGAGAAGACTTATGTCAAAGTTAGTACGACATCTGTTTACATTTCAGCATCGACGACACAAATCAGGGGCAGATTATTCAGCTCTGTATTTTTATGGATAGAGACTTCCATATTCAAGACGTCTCTGGTTAGGTGACACTCAGTCATTATTATGGGGACTATCAAAATCACTGTGAAAGCCTTGGAGAACCTTGAGGATTTTCCTGGCATGTGGGTTATGTTCATACATGTCAGAAGTGATTTTCACTATTCTATTATCATCCTCTTTATTAATGTCAGATTTAATTGATCTTCACATCAACAGATGCCCATGCATGCCTGTCTTCATTCCTCTCCGTATGTCTGTTCCCGGGCTGATTCACGTTCCTTCCTTGTTCATGTGTTTTTCAGGATCTGAGCTGCCTCATAGAGCGTTATTTGAGGCCGTTGCAGAAAGAGAGCTTCCTTACGCAGGATGAGGTACTTTCTATTTGCTCTATAAAATCCAAGCATGTAAAGCTGAGAAACTTTACACGGCAGCAGAATCGGACTGATGTTCTCTGTTTGTTACAGCTGGATATTTTATTTGGTAACCTCGGAGAGATGGTGGAGTTCCAAGTTGAGTTTCTCCGGACGCTGGAAGACGGAATCAGGCTGGTGCCAGACCTCGACCAGCTGGAGAGGGTGGAACAATTCAAGGTGAGGGCGGAATTTTTTCCTTTAGCTCAGTGCTTGATTTTACTCAAAAATTATTTCGTATTCTTTTAGGGATGTGTTTTGCGCTGACTTCCTTAGATTGGAAGTAATTCCAATTTGTTGTACCTCAGCCTCGCTGAAAACTAAAATGTAAAAAGTACATTAAAAGTAAATGTATTTTGATTGTGAGACCATAATATACTTTTATTTGTTTCCCCAGAAAGTGCTGTTCTCCTTGGGTGGTTCATTCCTTTATTATGCTGATCGCTTCAAGCTCTATAGCGCCTTCTGTGCCAGCCACACCAAGGTGCCAAAGGTCCTGGCTAAAGGTAAAAACACTCTTGATCGACTCACAGCTTCCCTATTGTCGTCTTATACAGTATATGACATCTACCTTGAGTGAAATAGTGGTAACTATGGGCCTAATATAGTAAAGAAGCATGTGGTTTTAGTCCCATCAGGTACAGTTAGATCGAGCTGTCCATATCTGTATTTTTTCTTCACTCCATTACATATTTTATCTCCTCCAGCAAAGACCGACCCAGATTTTAAGGCTTTCCTCGCTGAGCGAAATCCCAGACAGCAGCATTCATCCACTTTGGAGTCTTACCTTATCAAACCCATTCAGAGGGTCCTGAAGTATCCACTTCTGCTAAGGGAGCTCTACTCTCTTACAGACCCTGAGAGCGAGGAGCACTACCATCTTGACGGTAGGCTGTGCCTCATTTATTTACTGAATAACACAAACTAACCCTAAATAGTGTAATATAATCTATCACAAGATCCACAGGACCATCAGTATTATCTCCTCCAAAGATTATGTTTCTTATGATTTGAAGAGTTTGTTTTGTCCATTTCAGTGGCGATGAACGCCATGAACAAAGTTGCAAGTCACATCAATGAAATGCAGAAGCTGCACGAGGAGTACGGAGCAGTGTTTGATCAGCTGATCAATGATCAGACAGTGGATAAAAAAGAGGTAAATGACACTACCAATTTGCTTTGTCTAAATCTACATTTAAACCTAACTAGAGTGTCCAATTACTCAACACATGTTTTTACCCACTTTAATTTATTGACTGTATTTATCTTAGGTGGCTGACCTCTCAATGGGAGATCTTTTGCTTCATTGCAGCGTAGTCTGGATCAACCCTCCAGCCTTTCTGATAAAGAGTAGAAAGGACCCTGATATGGCGGCTTTCGGTGAGGATTAATGTGGATTTTGTATTTCAGTATAAAATCTAGCCAGTACTCATGTGTATTTACTTGATTTCTTTTTTTTCATTTACAAATGTTCAACTACAAGCACAATAGAGGAATAGTTTTATATAATCCGACCAACACTCGAAAGTATTCTTGAATATCTCGGGCCAGCATTTACAATTTACAGGTAGCCCTCAAACTGAGCCGAATTGTTTGTAAGTTGTTATTTCTTAAATTGAATTCTATAATTAGCATATATATGCCCACATTTAAATGCCATTACTACTCTAAATATGAAAATATTATTCCCTAAGACTTAGCAGAAACAAATAGAGGACACGACACATAAATAAAATGAATGCTGTGACTCACCTTTAGACTCCAACCCCCGGGCCGCGGACCGGGTCAATTGATTTTGTGGGTCAGTTGGTCCCGGACCACACAGAAAGAATACATAACTTAGATTATTTCTGTTTTATTCATGAACAATGTTTTCTTTTGGAAAAATAAGTTTCTCCACATCTGTATCTATCTCACTCTTAATGCATGTCAAGACGTCCTGGTCACCATCTTAAGGGGGCCACTGACTGGTAACACAGAATACGTTATCACTAAACTGAAACTCCCAAGCGAGCAAAACAAAGAGAGAGTTTCTTTAGAGTAAAAAAGCCAGTGAGGAGACAGAAGAAGAACCTACGGTTTTAAAGAAAAAGAAAGCTACAAATTACCAATTTGCTGGTCGTACCATTTTATTTTGTTGTATTTATCATTTTGTATGTATATCATTTCTTTAACATCTGCAGGATATCTGCCATGGAGACTTAAAGCATATGTACAGAAGCTTATAACGGTTTTACGATGTTGGCTACTATTACACATCGAAATGTATTTACACAAAGAAAAATCCAGTCAGGGATATACACGAGAGCTATTTGCAGGATCTTTTTTGCTCTTTTCACACAAAGTGCATCATTTTATAGTGACATTAAAGGGATTACACACCCAGGAGTGCCATATCTCTGAAGGTTTTATTCAGCTTGCGTACTTCTGGTGATAAATATTACATCCACACAGTACTGGAGCATTTCCCTCACAAGGTGATCGTAAGTGGAAGTGAGTGTTTTGTGCCTGTGATGTTGTGACCTATATTCAGGCAGTTTAAGGCTGTTTTGTTCATTGAACTATAAGCACGTATTGACATGTTGAATGAAGCCTGTCGCCATCGTAAATTGGGCAGTCAAATGTCTTTGATTGCATCCGACAAAGGAGTGCACACCTTTCTAATGATGTCTTTCATCTTCATTTCTTTTCTGTGCACAAAAAAAAGTCTTCAAAACAGCAGTTGTGTTGATCTACAAGGACTGCTCCAAGCATCGGAAAAAAATCGTAAGTCATTTTTGTATTATTTTCTGCTGTGCGATTCTTTTAAAGATCTATATTGGAGGATGTTATGTGTGGTTTGGAGTTCAGGGCTTCCACTGAAGTGCTTTTATAAAATAGCTTCTTTTTAAAGGATTTTTTTTTTTAGAATTTTGCATTGAGACCACAGAGAAATTGAGGTAAAAATCTCTCAACAAACAATAAATGAATTGATTGAGGACGGATTTTGGTAATTGAATAGCCTGAGTCTTAATAGATTTATTCTGCCATTGCTCTTGTACAGTGTACGGCAGTCCAGTCCAGTGACTGCTTTTGTCTGTCTAACCACCCTCAGGTCAACACGCTGCTCTCTGCTGTCGTGTTTATGTATTGCAGTGGTCATGTATTGAATAACTAACCCATCTCTTTGCTTTTTCAGGGTGGTTCTCACCGTGCCTCTGTGATTGATGACAGAGATCCATTTCGTTTCCGTTATATGATCGCAACAGACTCTCTGCAAGTCCGCACCCTTGCAAGTAGGTTTCTTCAAATGCAACAGCATGCAACAAATGTCATTTTCAGTCTTGCATCACCATTTCTCCGAGTGCCACTTTGAGGAATAGTGAGCTTTGCTGTTGTGGTCAGTACCAGCTTTGTGAAAACGAGAGTCCAATGTCATGGTTAATTCACACCAGACTCAAGTAATTAAGTTCAGTTTGTAAAAAGCATCCCTTAAATTAGAAAATACTTGTTATCCACTCAATGGCATAATATAAGTATTGCATATTAGACAAAAAAAAATCTGCTTTTTTGAGACACTGTGGGGAAACTTCCCGGGGTAGTTTTGGCATGAGTTACACACTATTAATGCATACATGAATGTGTGAAATATTTTGCGAGAATGTGTTGGATTTGCATCAAGTCTAAGTAAGTCTGAGTAAACCTGTGCAATATATCCTCACAAGGGACATACTGAACTTCTTCATTAAGCATTTGGCAGTGCCTGAGCTGTATTTTTTTTGCTCATCCCTTAAAAGTGCATTAAAAACAAGAGGCTTGTTGTTAAAGAATGAATGCATTCTGCATTTTTATGTTCAGGTCATAGAACACATTGAATGCCTCTCAGAAGCTGTTTCTGATGATGTGATCAGTGCGATTTTGCTGCCTTTCTTTATCTCCGACAATAAAAGAAAAGAAAAACATAGGACCCTATTAGTAGGTCTGCATGCAAGCTATTTGAATCTTAAATCACCTCCTGGCAATTCATCATCATTGTTTATCTGCATATTGGTCTGTTATTAAAGGGAATTAAAGGAATTATTGACTGAAATGAATTAATAGTATTTTCTGTTTTATAAATGTAGATCACATTTGTCTTTTCTCTCATTCTCATCAGATTCTGAGGGTTCGGCGGTGTGTGACATAGTCCACATAAAGTCCGAATCTGAAGGAAGACCAGAGCGAACTTTTCAGCTGTGCTGCAGGTATGATTATTTTTTATTTCATACAACAGCAAATGTATTTTAAAAATGTAAAAGTGAAGGGATGAGATACTAAACAAAAGTCCTGCCTTGTGTTTTTGCAAAATCTGTAGTTCTGCAGATAGTAGGAAGGACCTCCTGAAAGCAGTGCACTCCATCCTCAGGGAGAAGCAGCGCCGGCAGCTTCTTAAGACGGAGTCTCTGCCCCCCAGCCGGCAGTACGTCCCATTCGGGGGTAAACGTTTATGTGCCCTCAAGGGAGCGCGGCCCTCCATGAGCAGAGCAGGTTGCCAAAATTCATACAGCCTTTAATATACAAGAACCATACTATGATGCCAGAACCAAAAAAACGTGAACGAACATGTTGCTTAACCGTGTTTGTGCAGGACGTTAACAGGAGAAAATAATGTTCTTGATCTTCTCTGTCTCTTCAGCATCAGCTCCAACTCGAACGTTAGCTCGCAGGACGCTGGTGAGAAACCGTTTTACCATTGATACCGACTTGATATTCCATGGAAACAATAACATCAGCCACAATTCAGAACCCTGCCAGCCAACATCGTATCCACCGCTGGCCCAGCACACACTCCCACAATCCCAAAAATCCCAAGGAGAGGATACCGACCGTTGGGTAGAAGAGCAGTTTGATTTGGGACGCTACGAAGACCTGGCTGAGGGAGTCGACATGGGGCCGGTGAAGGAGACGGACATTCTCAGCGATGACGACGAGTACTGCAAGTCTGTCCGAGCCGCCACAGCGAAACCGGTCGATCTGGACGGGGAGATGGGAGGACTCAACCTGCAGGGGGGAGAGATTAGTAGCCACAACCTGAACGGACTGACGGAGGCTGGAGGTGAGATCGCTACGAGAGTGTTTCAAGAGAAGGAAGTTAATCGAATAACTCAAGGTGACTCAAGCTCCTTCACCACTTGTGGCGTATCTTTATCTTGTTGTGCAACCCCAAGTATAAAGCTTGCCCCCATGAAGCAGTGTGCAGCAGAGGGGGCCACAAACAAGGACCATGATGTCATCTGGGTGCGACGAGACAGCATTACTAATGGGTGCAACAGTGATGTCTTCTGATTGGAGTAACAGAAGACGAGATAAAGAAGATGAAAGAAGATGGTGCGGAGGTTGAAAACAAGCTTTAAATATGTAGAATCTACAGGAAAAATGAACAGAGAAGGTGTGAATCTTCAGCCGGTCCTCCCTTGTGTTACGCCACAATCTTTTTCCTCCCTCGTCGCCTGCGTCCTCCTTGTTCTGACAATCCAAAAGAACCGAAACCCTGAGTGAGTTGCTTAAAAGTGGAACAGAAAACGTACGCGGTACTTCCTGTTTGGGACATCACTCTCACTGTGGAGTTGTTTTTTGATAATAAAAACAAGACAACACTGCATGTACACAACAGCAAACACGCAAGTGTGTGTATACTTTAAGTGTGTTACGTACACAGAAGCACAGATACCAGAGACTTTAGGCAGCTAGTGTACCATTAACACACCGTGCTGAAACGATGCCATCACTTGTGACTTTGTGGCCAAAAAATGTCTATTTTTCAACACAGGAATGTGGGTGTTATATTTTTTAAACCATGTTTGTATTTTAACACTCAAGGGCTGTGTGTTACTGAACTTCTCTTCAGGGGCTTTTGGATTAACGACTGCTGTTTAACAGTTGGAGGTAAGAAATGTTAGACCCGACTAGCTTTATCATGCTTTATATTGTTGAAAACTTAATATCTGCTGCACACCGGTGTACAGTCAGGCGTACAATAGAGTGCCATTAAACTCTTATATGAAAATATTTTGAAGCTTTCGTCTCTTAGCATATCCTTTTTAAGAATTTGGATAACAGATAGTTTATTCTTTATTTAATGTTTTCCTTTTTACTGTAATTCTTAATGTTTACACCACCTTCAGTCACCCAGTGTTACGAACCATTTAGTACCAGAAACAAGCTTGTGAGTGAACCTGTGCCCTTCACATGAATGTCCTACCATTACATTTGCTGCTCAAATAAAATGGTAGTGTTAGATTGATCATTGTTGGATTTCATCCACGACCCTGTACCCCCCCTCCCCCCCACACAGGCCACACTCTCCTCATGCCCCCAAACTTGGATGAATAACATCAATCCTACAACAATCCTGTTTTACTTGAATTTTCTTTTGAAAGGAGGTATTGGACAGAGCCACGTTACTGACTGCGCTGTAACCTCAGGCAGGGGAGCAGTCACGCGGGCGATCACTTATCTTTCATTAAGACGACACCTTTAACTCTGTCCTCTGACCTTTTGTCGAGTCAGGTGGCGTCACGACCGGGCGAAGCTCTCTGGTGCATACAGACTCGACACAGACATCCATGACATTTGAATCAGTTCCCACTGCATTTCCACTTCATCCCCCTCTGCATTTCTTCCTCTATCCACTAGGCTGTGCTTTTCTCTATGTTATCACAATGTTGACCACAGAGATCAACACACCTCACTTCACTTCATGCACACCTTCAATAGTTGTACTGAACATGCACTGAATTCCCAACCGTGAGGTGAAGTCTGCAAACTGGAGTGTGAGGACAGTGGAGGAAAATGCTACTATTTGGTTATTATTGTGTTTTTATGATGTTGGCTCCTTAGATTTTAGCCTCTGGGTGGTGATGCCCAGCAAGGACGTTCACATTGTGAGGTACCATTCCCCCTGGCCTTCCATGAAACCCCCTCTAACTCCTTCCTATATCTTATAAAACGGTGTTCGTACATAAAACTGTGGAATATTATCATTTGTATGTTAAAATAAATTTTCTAAATTGATTCTTGTCATGCCAGTGTGGGTGCTTTCAGTCCTGTGAACCAAACTGTCTCCTCCCTTATGAAGATAGCTTTTATGTCATAACAGCCTCCTAAAATTTATTAAAAGATTCCAGATGATTGCAGTTCTGAACTAAATTATTTTAAGTGATTAAAAAGGATGAAATGAAACAACAGTGACATTTTCGTGGACAACTGTACACAATTTCTGGAATAAGAAGAGGTTAAAACTTTAAAGTAGACACATTTAAATTCCATTTGGGAAATTCAGCAAAAATTTCTGCACTAAGTCTTTTGAGACTTTAACAGGAAAATACTGGTGCTGTCTGAAAGAAAGGGTATTTTATATGGTTCCATTAAGATTCCTTATATTTTTGCTCAAACTATTTTTTTCTTTTCAGTTTTTTTTCTGCATCTCCAGGCAATATTTAACAGACCTGTGTGATGCTGCTCTGTACTGATTTTAGTGTGAGGTCTATTTATTGCTCAAGGACTTGTTATGACATGGATTATCTGTATTAATTATGATTTTCTATACATTCATTTTCAGAGTTCCAGGTTGATTATGAAGTGTTTTTGTTTTTTTTAAATCAATTGTCTCTGAGTCAATTCACAAACACAGTGATAAACAAAATGTCAGTGCTGATGGAAATTTTTCTTAAGGAGATTACTGGCACACTTTGCCATTTTTCAAATGTCACCACGTAGAAAAAAAAATCATCCAGAAATAACAATCTGCAGGATATTGCCAATGTAACGGTGAATAAATGTCTTCAAATAGCATAAATCACTGTTTTACATTGCTTTGATGACAAATTATACATGAAATAAAATTCAGTTTTCCATCATGTCTCCATGAAAAAGTTAACAGGGTGGAAGTTAGAGTACATTATTATTACAATATTCTGCATTCTTTAGGAATACAGTATTTCAACAAATCAAATTGACTTACAATACCTCAAATCCCTACACAGTGTGCTACAACCTCTCCCTATAGAGTCTTGATTTAAGACACAAAAAATACCTCTAAGACTAGATTGGAAGACATCCAGTGACCCAAACAGATAAAGACCCTGCCTGTCTGCGATGAGAGATAATCTGGCATCCGTCCCATGACCTGAAGATTATTCTCCACTCATCAGGACCGATGGAGAGAACCGCTGCCAATCCGTTTGGTCCTTAATCCAGCCAAGTTACCCAGAAATAACAGAATAAAACCAAACGCGCCTTCATCGTAAAATCTAGTCTAACATGTTTAAAAAAATAAACAAAAAACTCAAAACACTGCTGCAGTCCGTATTATTTGGTAAGGTGGTGCAAACTGTATGTATTTCCAACTAGACGGGCACCACTGTGACAAGAAAAGCATGAACATTGTTTAAAGCAGTGCACATAATGCCCATCTTTATTTTCAAACTGTTTACAATTTGATCCAATATGGGCCACAAACGTCACATCACATACGTATTTAAGCAGTTAAGTAAGGAACAATCACCGGATGTAATACTGTAAGTGTGTAGAATCCTCTCTACTGAGACGAGGAGATAAGCGGGCCTTAAATGCTATTAGTTTGAAAGGGTTTTCCGGAAGTAATGTACATTTCCATTTGTTTGCTCCGTGCGCCCTCACTCCCTCCAGCTGCTGCAGTCTGAGGCGCACTGAATGAAAGTGGTGCTGCAAATGGACGGCTGGATTTTTTTTTTTTTAACTGACCGTTTTTGTTGTGAAAATGTGATTTGAGGAGTTTTGTGCCAAACGCTTGGATTTTTTTTATAAACAGTGAGGATTTTTGATTTTCTTGCATTTTGTGCGACGCAGCGATGCAGAGTGGAAAAGGTCGAATTCGGGATGAAAGTTGGGTTGCGCGATGCCATGGCACGTCAGGTGTTTCAGCGCTGGTTTAAAGGATGTTTTCTACTATTATAGTTTTCGCCTGGAGGACTATGGAGAATGAAAAAAGAAGGAGAAATTTCCTTTATTTTATCTTGACGACGCAGCTCTGTCTGGGCTCAGCACAAGTCCTCAGAATCGGTAAGCGCAACAGCTGTTTACGCACAGTTCATGCGTGTCTGAGCAGGATGGACAGAATCAGAACGAGTATCAGTGACATGTGCATGAGCCATTTTCGGTCAGGAATAGAGGATCTGCACGTAACATTACTTTATAATCACAGATTCTGCACCAAGTCAGTCACAAAAATATTTTTGTGACCTTTACGACGCGCTATTTCCTTTACTTTGATTTAATGTCATTAAGGTTTTTGGGGGTTTTTTGCACCTCGTCAAAGCGGGATTTCCTGTTTTTTTATATGATCGAGGTCATTTTGCCTATTGTATGAGAACGAAGAGATGACATTCCTCACAGGAAAAATAACACTTAAATAGCCAATTTATTGTTTGAGATTAACGTAGCCCAAATTCAAACCACAGATTATAGATATGATATTTATATTAAATAATGTAGGATTAAAATATCTTATCTTTCAAATAGAAAATTTCCTTTGAGCTGAAAATCCCTTATCAGTTCATTAACTTTATACAAAAGTGCAATAAAGTCTCTCAAGAAGGAAGATGAAATTTTCAGTAAAATTAATCTTGTGAACTTTCAACAATTTGTGATCAGGGGACCTGCTGGAAGATCAGTCTCTCTGCAAAGTCTTTCAACTTCATTTAAATTTCAACTGGATTTCTGGTCAGACACAATATGCTTATTGTTACACAGCACACGCCCGGTTCAAACTATCAGATGATTGATTTTTCCCAGTATACATCAGAGGTTACACACTTCAGTTTGGGTATTTTCCATTTCATTTTATCCCCGAGATGTATGTAGACAGAGAGGCAGATGTAATTATCCTTCTTCCTGGTGTCACTGGCTGCAGAGGTACCGGAGGAGAGTGGGAACTTCACCTAGACCTGATGAGAGGAGGAGGCTGCCCACTGTGGGGGGCTGTGTTCGTTATCCAAGCATCTCTCTCCCCGGCTCTGAATCAGGCGACTGTGGAACTGTTATACGTGAAACTAATTGACTGAATAAATTGAAGATTGGGGTCACTGCCACTGTGTCTGGAAGAGGTTCCCACACTGTGCTGGTCCTGGTTCATTTAACATACAGCAACACCAGATACACATGGGGATGTGTTTCATAAGGCATCTTCCTTTTTACTCATGAAAACCCAGGTTGGCATTTTTAAGCTTTTAGCTCGGAATGTTTGAGAGAATCCAGAAATGTATCCAAAAATATTGCATTTGACACTGTAATGGAGGATCTTTATGTTTCCACCTAATATTTTGCTGAAACATTAGGAGTTCATGAAATTATAGGGTGGATACTGATACCATAGGTGTTTCTGTCTGAACAGTCTAAGGAGGGTTTCAGTTACACTTAAGACCACATTTTCTTTTCTTTTATGAATTTAACAAAAACAAATGTTGAACAATAAGCTGTTTTTACTTCTTGTCTTTTGTATTCTGAAAGTGTCAGGTCAGCTCATCCCAACACTGTGTATTATAATATCAAGAATGATGTTTTAATTAAATTGTGATCACAGAATCTGGCTGATGAAATTAAAAATCGACAAACATCGCTCCCTCCTCATCATATAATTCTAAAAAGCTTTCTTACGCTTGAACTCGCCTCACATTTTTCTGAATTAAACAGATTAAACATATTTTAGATAAGGGCTTTAGAGAACTTCATTAAAGGAGAAAAAAAGGTGATAATGGATCACAGAAGATATAAATCTGAACGGTTACTCTTTTTCTGCCTAAGAACCCACTCAGACCTCGATTTCTGATGCTGCAGTAGATCCTGCAAAAAAAAAAAAAAGACCCTAACCTTTTTTTTAAGGAGTGAGATGTTTTAAAACAATTTATTTTTATTTTTGGGGATTATCTTTTTGTAATTTGATGCAACCAGAATATAGTATAAAAATTCTATGTAAGGCTGTATTTCAGATTTATCTTCTGTACTTTTGCCTGTGTGTTAGTTTTTGTCTTTCTTTCAACTTGCTATTGTTCTGGAGTCCTCAGTGGACAAATGCAGGAGGTTTCTGATGTGGAGTTTAGCTCTGGGTCACATTAATTAATATTCAGGACCGGCGCAGCTCAGATCCCCTTGAACAAGTCCTGAAATTCAAACATACTTTGCATTTATGAACAACAACGTTTGGCTACAGGTGTACCTTCTTGTTAAATAAAGTAGCTTGAGTTGATGTGGAGACGTAGCTTGACCAGAAAAGGAAAAAGAGAGGTAGCTGTGTAATTTTATTGATTCCTCCCTTTGTCTTGAACAACTGGCCATTAGGAAAACGAATGAATTTCTCCTGAGCCAAATTGGCAAAGTTTTGCAAAGTTGACCTCACTTCTGTCGATACGCACACATATAAAGCCTGGAGTTGGCTGCCTCAGTGGTGTGATTGTTCATTATGTGGCAGAACTCCAAGACAAGTGACCATGTACGGGGGAAAAAGGCTTGTATAGATATAACATGAATGTGCTTAGGATTTTTGGTAACTTATACTCATTGGAACAGCTCCTCTTAGAGTCACATTTGTTTCAGGGTGTGATGGGGAGTTGTAGTTCATAACAGAATTGCATGATGTACATTACTTTGAACTGATCCTGTTGTCTCTTATGGCTCATGATGTGTAGAAAGATATCAGCTTGGGGAGTGATTTTATTCCACCGTTGGTAGTTGTTATTCACCAAAGCTGTGGACCTGGACTTACATCACATTTCTAGTCTGATTGCCCATTCCAAACCCTTTTCAGTAAGGCATCATTGTTCAAATCATTGACCTCTGATAGATGGAAGACCATTCTAGTCACAAGTGTACCTGCTTAAAAATAGCCAAAGATGCAAAATGTAACTCACTCATTTATTTATAGGAATGCCAAACAGCATATTCATAGTAGATAGACAGACAGACAGACAGACAGACAGAAAGATAGATAGATAGATAGATAGATAGATAGATAGATAGATAGATAGATAGATAGATAGATAGATAGATAGATAGATAGATAGATAGATAGATAGATAGATAGATAGATAGATAGATAGATAGATAGATAGATAGATGGATACATAAAAAAGTGTTTGCTCTCTCTTTTCCACTAAAATTTACGAAAATCTAAAAGGTCCCTGTTTTTGTCATTGGCATACAAACACACCATCCTCCCACCACATCCTGAAAGTCCTCAAGTAGTTTTATATAATCCTGAATAGAATAGAAGTTAACTTTTCTCTCTCTCTCTTCTACCATCCCTCCCTCTCTCTCTCTATCTCTTTCTCTCTCTCTCTTCTCTGTTTCTCTCTTTTCCTACTGATTGTATTTTTGCCTTGTTGCATATTTTGAAGTTTTTTTCTCATTTGGAAGTAGGCAACAAAATATTCATATTTTCCCAACCGAGGTGGAATGAAAAGTTTGTCACTTAGCGAGACTAAAACATCCCTTCTCATGTTAAACGTGGACACCAGTGAAGCATGCTGGTCAAACCATTAGGAGTAAACGCTTGTGTAGCTAAATGCAACTTCATTATTCAAATTTTAGTCATGAACACCTAAATCTAACATTTGACACCTGATCATGATGATAATGAGAAAGCGGTCAGAGATGGTACAACACAACCACTATAATGATTTATTCTGAACAGAAGAGCTTCTTTAAAATGTTAAACAACATTTATCGTAAACACACATTAGTCACCACCGAGACAAAGGGAAATGGATTGGGTTGGAGTTTATGTTCACACCCTTCCTCAATTTGCTCGTAATGTGCTGGTCTGTGTTTTATGCATCCTCCGTGCAGCTTGAGTGTGCTTATATTTTATGCAAATGGAATCTATCTGCAAACCCCTGTCGCATGTTAAAAGGTATTTATAGAGTCCTGTGAGTCGTCTCATACTTTAAACACTCATTTATGCTGTCTTGTGGGCCAGATGGATGAGCCTTCCTGGTGCAAATGATTCTACTTTATTTGCTGAATGAATGCTTTTAGAGCTCTGAGGTGCATTTAGCCATTTGCAAGCCAAAAGAAAGAGCGAGCGAGCGAGAGAGAGAGAGAGAGAGAGAGAGAGAGAGAGAGAGAGAGAGAGAGAGAGAGAGAGAGAGAGAGAGAAGAGAGACATAACATCTTGTTAAAAATGCCATTTTAATAAGTGTAGCACAGTAGAGAGTATAGAGTTCAAGAAAAGACAGTCCATGACTCTCATACAAATAAAACGTAATTATTTGTAATTAAATAGTGCAGTGACAGATGGTGGTGTGACAGTCCCATTGTACTGCACGCACGGACGCACGCACACACACACACACACACACACACACACACACACACACACACACACACACACACACACACACACACACACACACACACACACACACACACACACACACACACACACACACACAACACATTCATTAAGGAATGTTTTCATCTCTCTGGTGGGTTGTTGAAGACATTGAACAGCTTTGTGTGATGGTCTGGCACGGATCCTTTCCTCAGCTTTTTGTCTTAAGTTTTATTCCCACTTCAGCAAACAAACAAATCTCTCATCCATCTGTTGCACTGAATCACATAAACTCAAGCTTGCATGCATTCTCCTCCCATAGCAGCTCTTGACTGGTAAATACAGTGAGTTTTTATGTACTTGTAATGGTTCTAATTACTCTTATCTGCTTTATAAGTATTTATATGTGACCAGGCCTTTTTTTCAGGTGAGATGAGTGTTGTTCATTTATGACTAAATGCAAGATTCATCAAATTATTTGAGCGCACAGCAACGCTCAATCAACCCTTCACAGATGACTGTGAGAGAGTGACATGAACCTGATCAGCAAGTGTAACTGAGCCCTGATCTGCATCCTCATCTGCCACTTGCCAGAAAATGTATTCCGTCTCATTATGACTGTTTGCCGCGCCCCTTGTACCTCTGTTCATCTGGATGAGATGTGCAAGGACATTATGCACTTCCTGTGGGCGCATTTTGAACATGTGAGGATTTTGAGGTTAAATGGTTAGTCCCATAAATTGCAATTGGTTTGTTGGGTAAAGAAAGCAAAAGTATTGATGCCAGAAGTCTTAACATTGTTCTATATAGTTTATAGAGTCCATGGAAAGTTAGGTTTCTGTTAAGTTAAAGCTGATGTTACCTTTGGCTCTCTGCACCAGCACAGGGAAAGGAATTAGAAGTTTTTAAAAAAAGTTTATAATTTGATCCAATCTGAGTAAATAGCAAATGTTTACTTTTTCTCCTTTCAGTCTTGACTGATGCGACTTGACTCATCTTTCAAAAGCCAGTTTTTACTCTCCAAAAGAAATCCTTCACACCATATTATTTCCTTCCTTTTCAAATTGAGCAATTATGCCGCTTTTATTTCGCCTTTGCTTCTGAGTCCACATTTCACGTCTTCTGCGCCAGGATGACAGGATGTTGATGAGGAGTTTCGGGGCAATTTCAGAAGTCTGTCAGAAAAACACATTGTTTCGTCAAAGCCTCCTGACAGCTGGTCCATGCAGCGAGTCGTGTGTGGCCATGCTGTGAAAGTGAGCGCAGGGGAAGAACAGTCACCTATGAATCAAAGAATTAAATATTGAGTGAACTGATTTGTTCCACAGAAAACATTCTGGTTGTTCATCTTAATTGGCATGCATTTAGATTAATTATCTGCTTTGGAGGCACTAAAATGCTGAATAATATTTTTTTTGTCTACAACATATCTATGACTCTGCTCATGACTGGAAGATTTAATTTGCATAAATAGAACAATGAGATTTGACCCTCAGTGAGTCAAGCTTTTGGTGTAATATTACATCATTCAAGCTGCTGTGCTGTGTGTTCGTGAATCTAGTCAACCTCATCTGGGTCTTTGGAGGCTTATATAACTGTGTTTGTGTTTCCTTTTCAAATTCTGTGAATGAGACGTAGCCTGTGTTTGGTCTGTTGCAGTTTGTTCCTCATCATATGATTTGTCTGTTATGCTGTTTTACCACAAACTTATTGTCATTGTCAGTTGTTTGTTTGAGTTGGCCAATGAAAAATCTTGATTATTAAAATCCTTTTATTTAGACTGAGGCCCTACAGATAATAAGAAAACCATCTAGAAGGATTTACATTGATGTATTATTTTAAAATGTGGTACAACAAAATGTGTTCTCATTTACAGAGCATAGCTGATCTATGAAACATTACTAAAAGACTTAGCAGGTATAGATGAAACCACAATTAGAAGTTTGCAAAGGGGTAATTATGAGGTTATTTTGAAGGGGTTCCTGTGGTAACAAACAGTTATTTAAACAGCATGTAGTCAGCTCACTGTAGACAGTAAGCAAAGCTGTGCAGCGTACAGACATGTACACTTGGATGAGCTTGAATTAAGATCTGCAATCAAACTCCTGAGACTTCTTCCGCGTTGGTAACGACGTTTCTGTTTGTTCTCCATCTCCATGTGCAGGTGGTATATTTGAGACCCGGGAGAGTGAGTTAGTGAGTATGGATGAGCTCTCATTCAAGTTTGCTGTCAACAATATAAACCGCAACAAGACTTTGATGCCCAACGTGACTCTCACCTACGACATCCAGAGGATCAACTTGTTTGATGGCTTCGAGGCTTCCAGAAGAGGTGGGAAATGAAAACTAACAGTCGGAAGAAAAACTAGAACCTGCAAAGGCTTTACTTTTCAAGGCTTACTGAATTATTTTAAAATTCTCCTTTCTTTTTCAGTGCAAATTGATTAATTTATGGGATTTCTACTTCTCGTAACATGTATTCCATTGTAGACAAAATCAGTAATTTTTCATGAGACGGGAATAAAAGAAATGACATGTTGTAGTTCCATTCTCCATCTGTAAACTAATAGAGAGGTGTCAACAAAATGTGCCACAGATACAAATACATAAATACTGCATGTCAAAGCTTCACTCCGGTAAATGTGTTAGTTTCATTCTATCACTCTATGTAAGTAGTTCATTTATCTCCAGGTTTTAATTACACAACAAGTCCATGTTGTTCTTCATCACTAGTGTGCGACCAGCTGGCCCTCGGCGTGGTGGCAGTGTTTGGCCCCTCCCACAGCTCTTCTGTCAGTGCCGTCCAATCCATCTGCAACGCCCTGGAAGTCCCTCACATACAAACCCGCTGGAAACATCCATCAGTGGACAACAAGGACACCTTCTTCATCAACCTGTATCCTGAGTACACCGCCATCGCCAGGGCCATCCTGGACGTGGTGACTTTCTTCAAATGGAGGAAGCTAACGGTGGTTTACGAGGACAGCACAGGTATGGGGGTACTAGAATCCTGAAAACTATGAAAATATCTTACTGATGATTTATTTTTTTGAAAATATATGATTTAAATGAAAAGGTATGTTTCAGAGAATCCAAACTCACTGTGTATACCTGCTCATTGATCTGCAGTGCAGGCACACAGTACAACTCCATCCGCTTTAAGGATGAAACAACAAATGTGAAAGTCTCAGCATCAATTTGAAAAAAAAAAGAACAAAATACAAAAAAAAACTATTCATGATTCTCTGTATGGGTTATGATGTCTCCCGGAAGAGTGAAGGACACTACAGGACGAGACGTATCAATAGAGCTCAGCCTTCGGAGTGGAAATAAAAGTACATTTGCAGAATCAAAGAAGGATAAAACTGAGTCTAGAATGAACAAAATCAAACACATTTTGTTTGCAATCTAATTTTTATTCATTGATTTCAGTGACAAACAACATCAATCCATCTTTTTGTAGGCAAGAATTACAGTTGTCTTGACTACAGTCGCTTCTCTGCCTTGCGGGTCACAAACAGCATTGCAATTTTATTATTATGTTCAGACAGTTGACACAATGCACACCAAGGGGGAAAAAAGGGGATGGGGGGTAAGGAATAAATATGAACAGTAAAAGACTATAAAATAAATTAATGAAAAAACAAAGCAATTACATTTATACATACAGGTATATCATGCAGTATATACACATTGTAATTTTAAGTTTGTACTTTATGTAATTTCAATATTAATAAATAAAGTACGTTTTTATTGTAATGGTGAATGATTTGAAATCAAGAACTGGGAGGAAAACAAATTTAATTTTATTTTTTTGGAGTGTGCTTTCTGGTCACTACTTTATATTCATATGCCACAATGATTATTACTTCCAAAACATTGGGCAGTGACCCCAATCTAGGACGGGGAACCAGTGACTCATATCAAACAGCTGCCAGTAAGGCTGGCTTCTAAACACAACACTAACCGCAGTACGACTGACCTAAATAACATTAAATACTGCGACTGAAATTTAATTGTTTATTGGTTTTTATAAACCTCCTTTATTCTGAAAGATTTTGATTTTCCAGAAATATCACACAAAATGAATTATTCACACACATGTACGAGGTACAGGAGTGTAGTGTGTGCGCGGCCTGCTGTGTCCTGTTTAAGGACTTTTGAAATGCAGAGTGCATCTGTTTTTTTTTTTTAGGTCTCATGCGGATGCAGGAGTTGATCAAGGCTCCAGCAAAGTTCAACCTGAAGATCAAGATCCGTCAGCTGACCCCGGGTAACCAAGACGCCCGGCCGCTGCTGAAGGAGCTAAAGAAAGACAAGGAGTTTTTTATTCTCTTCGACTGCTCCTATCGCATGGCTTCAGAGCTTCTTAAGCAGGTGTGCAGAAAACATTTATTCATCATTTTATTCTGCAGATTGTCCGATTCTTCTATTTGTCCCTGGGAGTCACATCTTTATTTTTCAACACACCTTCTTACGTTGGAAAACACATTCATCATTACGAGTTGTTTGGTTTGTTCTTCGGGATGAAATAAGACATTTCTTATCGTCGCCCATAAGTTACTTTCCATCACATTGATATAGTATTTTGAAATTCATCATTAGTTTCTGTTTTTATTCTAATGCGTCGATGCCATCTCTTCTGAATGTCATGAAATAAATCAAAGCTAAGTGTATTAACTTTCTGATGCATCCTAAAAAAAAGAGAAACAGCCAAACAATTTTCTTTGCTATTGATGATGTGATGCCTTGAAAGCCATATTTAAGATAAAGACCTTGCTATTACTTTAAATTCTGTATTTATTTTTTCAGCTTTCCTCAATGGGAATGATGACAGAGTACTACCATTTCTTCTTCACGACTTTGGTGAGAAAAATGTTCGGAGGGATTAGTTTTATGGGAGATGCCAGACAAAGTGAAAGCAAGCTTAATTTGACCTTGAACTGTCCCGTAAATCAAGTGAGAGTTGCTGTTCATGCAGTATAAAACCGGAAAGACGAATATAGCTTAGCTTTCTGATCTCTGCAGGATTTGTTTGCCTTGGACTTGGAGCCGTACCGCTACAGCGGAGTCAACATGACAGGTTTTAGACTGCTGAATGTCGATGACCCATGGGTGGCCTCCACTATGGACAAGTGGGCCATGGAACGTCTGCAGGGTCCCAAACAAGAGAGCGGTTTGATGGATGGAATCATGACTGTGAGTCCTTTTCTTTAACATTACTGATCGATAGTAATTTGAACACCTGCTTTAATAAAAGCCAGTGATGCACATTTGCATGCATCATGCACACTTTTGTGTAATCGTTACCTGCAAACATCTGTTAACTTGTAAACCTCTTTAGGCGCTCTATTTCGGGATGAAATGTTAAGACTGGATCCCCACTCCATCACAATGTCTGCACCACATGCGGTTCATATTTGTTATGACACAACTTCTTGCTGTTATTCAGAAACATGATGTAGACAGAACACCAGTGTCTTCCTCCCACTTCCTCCCCTGCAGACCGACGCAGCCTTGATGTACGATGCGGTGTTCATGGTAGCTGTCGCGTCGCAGCGGGCCACTCAGATGACGGTCAGCTCCCTGCAGTGTCACCGCCACAAGCCGTGGCGCTTTGGACCGCGATTCATGAACCTTTTCAAAGAGGTCAGTGTTGAATCTGGGCTCAGCTCATGGAAAACAACCTCTGTTATATCACCAGTGTGACCTAAGACAGCCATGCTGCTTTTAGGTTGACCACTTGAATTTTTTATGTGCTTTCAGCAGTTCCTCTGCATTTTCAAGAAAAAAATCACGTCTGGATTTCTTCCCATCTAACCTGCTTTGTTTGCAGATGTACTAAAGATGAAAACATTTAGGCATTTAGATATTTAATAGTTGAACACATGTAGTGTCTAACAGTCAGACCTGGATTCCTGCAGATAGGAATGAGGCCTCTGATGCACCAGTGTTGATCTCTTAAGTCTTAAATCCTGCAGGGGGCCGTTGCTGCCATGAAGCAACACGATGATATAATCCTCTCACTCTTATATTCCTCTTCTGTCACTTCTTCTTTCCCTTTGCACGTCTGTTTCCACCTCTTCCTCAGCTTTAAATTCTGTTTGCCACTCTCCAATCCTTTGAAATGTCTGCCTTCCTGAGCTATTCATCACAGGACAAGAGCTTTTTTTGATTGCAGCAGCCAGTCATACATATCACACGACACTCAATATAAAACCGCTTCTGAGAGGAGAATGGAATATTAGAATGCAATTTCCACTTAAATAGTTGAAATTAAATCTTGGACACTCTGAATTGAATTTTTAACTTGTACCAGCTTCTGGTGTACTACCATAAGGATGGTCGTGTTATTTAAAGTCAGACTGATCATCAGGAAGGTGTTTCTGACTGCTGCTTTCTTCTTTGAGTGTGTTGTGACTGATATTGATAAAATATTGCAGGAAGAAAGGATTCCATACCATTAGTTTTTTCCCCTCATGCAGACCAGAAATTAAAGACACCGAAAAAATATATTTGTTAATTTTTTTTAACAAAGATATTCGTTAGAAAAGTATTTCTGTTTTTCCTGTCAATGATTTAGCATTAGCATTTTAATGAATTCCATTTGTTCAAGTTCAAGACTTTTTGTTTCAAGGGGATAACTGGCAGAAAGGCATTCTGTTATTTGTTTTTCAATTTAATTTAGGATAAAGTGATGTTCCACAGGAGGACACATTGTTTTTGTTATGTGTGTGCACCTCTGCAGTGTTCAGAAAAAGAATAAGAGCACCGGTTGTTATTCACAATCAAATGCTTTGATTAATCTGAATTTATCTCCACCAATATTACGGATATGTCTTACTTTCTTTAACTTGATAGTAAGTCTTTGATCCAACTCAAATGATCTACTGTATCTGGGAAAAAAGGCTACAATAAGCGTGTGTATGTAAATGTTGATATCATGAGCTTAATCTTTCAGGCATGTGGAGATGATACTATAACACTCCCAGTCTTCACCTGACGTGATCCAGGTTTTCCAGTCGTCTGTCACCAGGTTTTGTTCCGGCTGCCTCTGGATCCCGAGGACTGGACTTAATAGGACCTTCCTCTTGATACTTAATCCTCTCTCCCCTTCTGCATCTTTTCTCCGTAGGCACAGTGGGATGGACTGACTGGGCACATTGTTCTTAATAAGACCGATGGCTTGAGGAGAGACTTTGATTTGGACATCATCAGCCTGAAAGAGGATGGCACTGCCAGGGTGAGCACAGAGGCCTGGAAGTGCCAATTATACCTCCCTCACTCCTTCTGCATGCCAGCTAATTAATTCTATTTGTGTGTTTGTGTGAGAAAGAAAGAGAGGCACTACAAATGTTTGCTTCCTATAATCCATCCACCTTTATTATTTGGTTTCTGGTCATGAACATCAATGATGTTGTTGTCAGTGACTGATTATTTCTCTCCATGCTGTTTGTGCTTCGTCTTTCCTTCTTCACATTTTCAAAAGGGTTATGTGGAGGGTGGAAGTCGCCTCACAAAAAGGTGGATTAAGGTTTGTGCCAGTGCCGTGTTTGGTCCAAGCCTGTGTTGTTTGACTCCCTCCTCTCTGTTCCCTCTTTTTTTAGTCTATATGCCACAAACCTTGTCGCTCCTTGCCACGTCAGCCCTGTTTCTCTTCACCGATTTTGCTTCAAGCAACACCACATTTGACATTGTTGTTTCCTCTGTGTCCACACATTTCTCTTTCCCAGAATTTCTGGTAGCAATGTATGAAAACATTTTACTCATATAAATAAAACGTTTGCTTAAATTATCAGTTCAGACCTTGGTTATTATTTGATTGTATGATTTTTAAAAAAAAGAAAATCATTAAATATCATCAACATATTCAATAACAGCTATAATTGGGGATCCAGATATCAGAGGAGATGAAGGCTCACGTTAAAACTTGACCAAAGAATAATGTAAATGCTCTCCTTAATTTGATTGAAACTGAAGTCTAATCAAACCATTCTTATTGTGCTAAATTACACTTAATTTCAAGAGAAAATTCAGTCTCTTGTGTTCTCTTTTGCGACACAAACCCCGAAGTGCAGAATACATGTTCTTGACTTTGTGCTTCTGCTTATCACCTTGAAACCAAACTGAGGAACGAAGGGTGAAAAATGAATTAATTTATTCACCCTCAACACGGTTTAATGTCAGCTTCTTCCTCTTGTTCTCTCTCAGTTGTCAGACAGACAGGTATGTAGGCAGGCAGCAGCTGACAAGGTGTAGAAACAGTGATTTATTCTGTTATTTTAATTCCACTCAGTACACTGAGCCTTCACATACCTCCCCCAGACTGAAAACCGCAGCATGGTAAGGGCGTCACATAAAATACTTGACTTTACGGTCATGAAAAATGGATTATCAGCTCGTTGCATTTGTGTTAGTTCTTGCCCAGTGGAGTGTTAAATGCACCCTGAAGAGGATGATGGGACCAAGCAAAGTGAAAGTCTCCTGGGGGATAAACTGCACCCCTGTCCTGTTTTTTTCTTCTTAGCATGTGTTACATTTTTCACAATTTGATCAGCTTCTGGATGGAGATGAGCTTTACGATTTGCAGATAACATTTTATTTCCAGCGTCTGTTTCCGCAGTGCACTTACATTTCAGAAGCGTACCCAGGAGCCACAATGAATTTGAAAGGCTACACACACATAATAAATCCATGACCCAGAGATTTAAAAGATGACAACTGTAGGCAGTGCATTTGTCCTGGGATATATCTTTGCATTAATCTCTTCGACTTTGTCATATTGCCCAATCCTTAAACTTCACACTGAGACACTGTGCGGTTGACACTTCACAAAGAATGATATTTTTCAAAACAACACTGTTTTACCCCATGTAGCCCCATTTGCTATATTATGTGAATGTGCACGGACCAAAATATACTCCCCACTTCCAAAAATATTTCTCACTCTTTCCATTTATCTCTGTGATTGAGGACAATACAATTAATTAAATCCGACCACATTCCCTGCACAGCTCATCTGCAGCATCCGCAGATAAGACAGATTTATTGACTCAGGACGCAGAGCGCCTCTTTGCAAAACTGCTGCGGTAGAGATACAGAATTCTTTTAGCAATGCCATTTTCTGTTTTTTCCTGACTGAATGAACTTAATATGATAGAAATAACAAGTAGTGAAAACTATGTTATCTTTTACATGACTTAATCCTGCACCGACGTTCTTCTGAGAGGGAAATTGTGAAGAATCTCCTGTAGCTCCCAGTTTAATAAGAGCTGCTGATGCGATCGCTGCTTCTTATCTTATGCAGTGAAGGATGAACAGGCCTTTGTTTCTGGAAATGGCCAGTCATTTTTATATAGCAAGTAGCACAGTGCATGTCCCTCTCTGTCTGACTCTCTCTTATTTACAATGATGCTCGGTTGTTTAATGCACTTAACTTCATTGCATCACTTTCATGAGCCCTCTCGACCCTTCGTTCTGCTCTTAATCAGTGACGGGATTTGACAGAGTCAAAAGTCCAGCTGCCAGACGCCTGTTCTAATCTGATAACTGTCTGGATTAAACAGCCCAGTCTGACGCTCTCTTTTGCAGTTACTGTGAGAGACAGAGAGCGAACACTGTACTGTCCTCTATCCCTGTCTGACCCTCCTCTTCCTCCTTTGTACAGCACTCACATCTTTGATCATCAGCTTCTGTATTCAGTTACCGTCATCTAATTGGTTAATAGTTTAGTTCCATAAGAAAACTGAAATAAAACATAGTTTTTTGTCTTGTCTGTCTAACAGTTAAAACTTGAATCACATGAATATAAAACCAGCAAATCCTAACATCTGGAACCTGGAAATGTTTGTCATTTTATTGTTATTGATGTTTGTCCGTATGTTTAGAAATGTTCAGAAGGAAGCATTTAAAATTGGATTTTTCTCTGCTGTCAACATAAATGATATTGGTTTGCTCAGTGGGTGCTCCTTTGGGAACAAACACTTTTCTCATTTTTTCATTTTCACTGTACGTGAAGTTTTCAAGTCTTTGCCCAGAATCTCCAGAGGAGAACTGAGGAAAAGGAAATAATGTCATGTAGAGAGATGAATGGAGCCGAATCTCCAAAATGAAACAAGACTGTTAGGTCTTTTAAGATGATGCTTTGTTTTTCTGTTCAATGAAACAAAAAATATGATTAATATGCAATGTATCTGGAGGTTTATAATTTCCTCTCACAGCATGTTTATTCAGTGTCAAAGATACCAAAGCTAATCATCATCTCCTTTCCTTATGTTAGTAATCATTAACAATACAAATAGAGCCGTATTTGGTGCTTTCACCACAGTAAATATTTACACCCTGTAATTTTGCCTTACATTGTGTCTCCAACAGCAGCTATCAACTGACCGAAGCAGGAAATAAGTGTAAAGCTCTCTTTGTCTTTCCAGATTGCTGTGTGGAACTCGTACAGAGGGATGAACCTGACAGAGTCCCACCGAGACAAGAATAACAATGTGACAGACTCTATGGCCAACAGGACTCTTATTGTCACCACCATACTGGTGAGGAGGAAGGTTGAACAGAGGACAGTGATGGGAGGAGGAGAGGAGTGTGTGTATGGGATGTGTGGCGCGCAGATAGGAGGGCAACAAAGCAAATTCCGTTGAGAGAAGTGAAGGAAACGTTGGGAGAAACTCCTGTTCAGCAGAAAACATCGTTTTCACAATGTTGTGCAGTTGTGTGTGTTGTCCTATAAATTGTAGAATAGATTACTCTATTTATCGTTTGTAGTCACAGTCCTGTATATTCATACATGCTAGTGAAGAACAATGCTCTTTAGATGTTATTCGTTTGAGGGATGTAAGGTCTGAGATCTGACAAAGTGGTGAAATTAAATTAATTTAAAGTCATTTTTAAAGAAATGCATTGGAAAGGATTGTCTTCTGTCATACAGGAAAATCCCTATGTGATGCACAAAAAGTCTGACAAAGAGCTGGTTGGTAACGATCGTTTCGAGGGTTACTGCCTGGACCTTTTGAAAGAGCTCTCCAACATCCTGGGTTTTACATATGAAGTGAGACTGGTGGCTGATGGGAAGTATGGCGCCCAGAATGACAAGGGAGAGTGGAACGGGATGGTCCGGGAGCTGATTGACCACGTGAGTCAATGCTACACACATGAGAGAGGTTTTTATTGATATGCACAGTATAAAAATAATCATTTTAATCGTTATCATCATCATTGTCATCTTATTCCGATGTGATGTGATCAGAAGCTAATCATGCTAACTGGTAAAAACAATAGTAAACTACAATAAATTAATATCTATTACAACCAATTTACTCTACAAGTATTCATACTGGTTTTTAAACAATAATAGACAACAGTTATGAATTATAAATGAATTTTACTCTATTACGTAGCATTGAAATAATCACACAGAACTTTTCTTGCTTGCTGTGATCACATTATTTTTTACAGTTTCAGGTTAAAAATACAGTTTTTTCCTCCATTATGTCTTTTCCATATTGTCCTGATGGACCCATTCCTTGAATAGAGGAGTTTTCTTCTATATGCATAAATGACAAGGAGTATTTGTTTTTAGATGAACACACCAACCTTTGTTGACCTTTGTCCACTAAGAGGCCACATTTAATCTGCTGTATCTTTCTTCTGGCTTGTCAAGGTTGCAGATCTTGCTGTGGCGCCTTTGACCATCACTTACGTTAGAGAGAAGGTCATCGATTTCTCCAAGCCTTTTATGACCTTAGGTATCAGCATCCTGTACCGCAAACCTAACGGCACCAATCCAGGGGTGTTTTCTTTCCTTAATCCCCTGTCACCTGATATCTGGATGTACGTTCTGCTGGCCTGCACTGGTGTTAGCTGTGTGCTCTTTGTGATTGCCAGGTACGAAAATGGGTTTATGCTCATGACTGTGTGCAGTGGGAGGCGGAAAGAAATTGGTCACTGGGGGTTTGCTTTGTTCTGTTCACAGAAAACTGGTGTTCATAACTTGAATAAAAGTGGCCCATCTTTAAAAGCCCTTTAAATTTGTAAGATGAATTCCTAAACAATGCTTCTTGTATTCTCTTACAGATTTACTCCATACGAGTGGTACAACCCCCATCCTTGTAACCCATCCTCAACTCTCATACAGAACAACTTCACTTTGCTCAACAGTTTCTGGTTTGGTGTTGGAGCTCTCATGCGTCAAGGTGTTTATCTCTCAAATCAATATTTTTAGAGGAATGCTGAATCATATTAGGATTTTAATGTCCTCAATCTTTACACGTAATTATATGTATGTGTTTCAAAGATCTGTGTATAAAACTACACGTTCAGGTTTGATTGGTGGCTGCAGTATGTTTTTGGTATGTTGCTTGGTGTGGCCACTGACTTTGTTTGGTCTGCATGAGAAAAGCTGCTGCCTCAGATTAATGGCTGTAAAATAAACTTTCTCTTTTACTCATAGAGCATATGGTGGGTCACTAATAGGGAATTTTTAAGCTCCAAGTTAAAAAGAAAATATTTTAATATTTAATCTTTGCTTAAATCAAATTAAGATTATAAATTTAGAAAATGATAGTGCTCATTAGGTTTTTTGGGTTTTATAACCTTAAATCCAGATGAGTCTTTAGGTTTAGGTCATCCAGACAGTACAAATACAAACTGTCTTTATTCCACACTGATTGGTACAGTAATAAAAGTTTTGTAAGCTGTTTCCTAACTGTTGTTTCCTGCCATTCTGCCTCCAGGCTCAGAGCTGATGCCCAAGGCTCTGTCCACTCGTATCGTCGGGGGTATCTGGTGGTTCTTCACCTTGATCATCATCTCCTCCTACACGGCCAACTTGGCTGCCTTTCTCACAGTAGAACGAATGGATGCGCCAATTGACTCAGCAGATGACCTGGCAAAGCAGACCAGGATTGAATACGGGGCGGTGAGGGATGGATCCACCATGACCTTCTTCAAGGTGCAGTTGGTGTAGTTTACAAATGAGATTCTCACAAAGTCACAGCTTTGAATTTTTGCTTCATTGTCATTTGTTCTTTGATGCTTAGGAAAATGTTGAAATCCCTTTTTTTTTTGTTTTTATACTAGAACCTCCTTAGGAGAAAAGATGATATGATGACAAATGAGATGAGAATGTGTTTTTGAGACTTGGACAAGACAAATGCATTTTGAATTGAGATTGCAGTGAGCGAAATGAAAGCAGTGAAGTAGAGCTTGTGTTCAGAAAAGTAGCTCCCTTGGAATCATTCAGAGATCTAGTTTTTATCCCAGTGAAACATAAATGAAATGAAAAGTATTAAATTATCCTTATTTCCATTCTAGAAGTAAGAGAAAAAAAACCCTTGGTCTCACTTTAAAATCTAGAGTCTCAGTGAAATGAAAGAAACACCAGAGTCCTCTTGATCGATCTTGTTTTCCTGTCTAGTGTATTATTATATTTAATCATCTCAAGTGCAACCATAGATTCAACAAGCTTTCAAATGCAAAAGGATGTATTTTCAAAAAAGCTTTCCAATGACCTGTATAGAGATTATGCTGATCGTTGCTTTTCTGTTTAAATATATTCCATAAATGGCTCAAATATTAGAACCAAATGAACAAATGAACTAAAATGATGAATCAGGCCCTGGATACAACAGAACACTTGTTGGTCGTCTTAATGAATTCAGTTATGTCTGTTGTAGACGTGCGTCAGATGCTCTACACCCTCATATACTCTATAGAAGTTCATCATCCTGTAATTTTCCAAATAATTTTCCAGATTAAAAAAAAAATGCTTGAATGAAAGCAGATGGGATGCAGATGATGATTAGGATGGGAAGTGGAAAAGTGGCATTATAAAAGCAATAATGGTTTGGATCTTCTTTGTGGAGGTTAAACATTCCAGATGAGATATGGTATTACTGCACCTACGTCCTCAGGCGGGACTGTCAGTCCCCCCCCCCCCCCCCAGCCAACCTCTCTCTTTACATCCTGGTGGCTCAGCAGGGCTGATTCATGTAAGGCTTTATCCTCCCAGATTGCAGCCACTGATTACTGCTGCTGGATAGGAAGGAGGAGGCGATGCTGATGGCTTGAACAAATTGAATCAACCAGAGGAGATTATGAACACAGCTGCCCCATTTTCTCAAATTGAGCAAGGAGAAACACACACATACACACACACACACACACACACACACACACACACACACACACACACACACACACACACATAGAATCACACTCACAGTGTTTCTGACATCATTTTAACTATGGGAGTGTGTATTGGTGCTGTAACCACACGCAGCCTACGAGGAGTAACACTTAAAACTTCCTTGTGACATCCTTGGCAGAAATCAAAAATCTCCACATATGAGAAGATGTGGGCATTTATGAGCAGCAGAAAGAACACCGCGTTGGTCAAGAACAACAGGGAAGGCATCACCCGCGTCCTGACGACAGACTACGCCATGCTGATGGAGTCCACCAGCATCGAGTACATCAGCCAGAGAAACTGCAACCTGACGCAGATCGGAGGTCTGATTGATTCCAAAGGCTACGGTGTGGGAACTCCCATCGGTAAGAACCACAAGACATGGACGGCGTGTGGCAGAGGACACTGTGGTTTTGCTCCTTGTGTCCGTCTTTATCAGTTAGTGAAGAATCCAGACAAAAATTTTGTAAAACTAGGCTGTTGTTAACCTGATCAAGTTTAATTTTGCGCTACAGGTGGTTTGGTTGATGTCATTTGTTTGTATTCATCCTTCGTGCTGCTTCAAGTTGGGGGAAGACACGTCTGTAAGGGATGCCTGTAAGATTTTTAATCAGTCATTGGAGGAGCAGAGAGACGCCGTCATTCATCTAAACATTCAGATGTTAGACAGGCTGCCTTGGATCCATTAAGACATTAAGAGACTGGGTGTCTTTCAGCAACAACTCCAAACACTGTTTAGAGTGCATTTGGCAGGTGATTCCTGGTTTACAATAAAAATGTGTTAAAGGAGGTGAAAGGCAGATTTAGAATGAATCAACTTAATATTTTGACTTACGTATGAAATGTTTTTTTCATGGCATTTGCTGCATGTACTTATACATGTATACAGCATTATTAATTCATACAACATTGCAATATTAAGATATTTTGGGTTTTTTGTGCCATTCATTAGTTAGTCTGTTTGTTTGTTTGTTTTAGTTTTCTCAAACTCCTCAAACTTTCCGAACAGCCTGCTGTGAAATTTTGTGAAGAGGTGACTCTTAGAATGAGGAAGATGTGGTTAGATTTTTAGGCAGAGGCTCAAGGTGATGAACCAGAAAAAAGGTTTTTAACTACTAATACTATTACTTACAACAACAACAACAACAACAATAATAATACAGTTTATTAACATTGGAAGTATGTAACATTACTTGTGTTAACTGTTAACTCTGCTCTTCCTAAAGCCTAAAGTAATGTCCTTCACTTCTTGTGGGAATGTCTGGGCAGAAAACCGCCTCGAAGGGGAAGCTTTCGTTAAACTAAACTTTTGTTAGACTCTTCATTTCCCTTCGGGGACTAATAAAGTTAATAAAATTTAAAACAAAATGTAAAAAAAAAAATCTGGTTCTGGGTCTCCAGGGCCGAGTATTTGTTTTTTTCACTCATGTTGTCACACCCAGCCCTCTCTTTTAGTTATTTCACTTCACTAAATACTGTGTTATGCATGTTTCCTCTTCTTTTGTTAACATTGACATTTTAACACATTGAAACAATACAATGCCAGTATTAATAATTTATGTGCAAAACATGGTGTCCATTAAGAAATATGTAAAGTAGCAGGCAGTCATGGCATATTACTCATAAAATTAAACTAGAAAAAACAAATGATAGAAAAGGCTTAAAATTCATGCTAAGTAATACGACAAACAGTGTTTCATTGGTCTGATGTTACATCACGTCCATCTTTTTGGCTTTTCCCTTTTTCCAGGTTCTCCTTACCGTGATAAAGTGACCATTGCCATCCTTCAGCTGCAGGAGGAAGGGAAGCTGCACATGATGAAGGAGAAGTGGTGGAGAGGTAACGGCTGTCCAGAGGAGGACAATAAGGAAGCCAACGCTCTCGGTGTGGAAAACATCGGTGGCATCTTCATTGTCCTGGCTGCTGGTCTGGTCCTGTCTGTGTTTGTGGCCATAGGAGAGTTCATCTACAAAGCCCGCAGGAACGCCGACATCGAGGAGGTGAGTGAGGGCAGCCTTCATCTGCTCAGTGATGACAGACAATGGATTTAAGGTCTGCTTCTGGTAATGGAAATTTACAACTTGAATGAGATCTGTCTTTAGAAATATTTTTGAAATGAGTAGTTGGTTTGACTTATTTATTGGTTCCATTAAATAATTAGTATTTAGGAACTTTGTGGTAATTTATTCGGACGGGCAATCATTTTCCTATTTTTTTTGGGTTGTTAGTTGCTAATTAATATTTTCTCAGCATAGAGGGGCTTGTCATACTTTATTTGCTTCATTAAAATTCATTCACACAAAATAATATTTGCATTTTCCCGGAAAGTCTCACAATGGATTAATGAGAGGTCTCAGCATCCATCAGTTCTAAACAGTGGGCTGTAAATTCTGAACAAACTATAAAACCGAGACAACCCAGCCAATCACTCACTGCTATTTAAGTAACTGTAATGTATCATCAGCACTTTATGACTTGGGTCTTTATTATGACACCTCTGGAGGCATCCCACACACGTTTGTCTGTCCATAATTTCATTTAAAGGTACTCTGAACAAGATGTATCAGGAAAGCCTTGAGGAAATTATTCAAATTTGATGCAATCACCCCCTTGAAGGGATGAATTATTTCAATTTTCTGGGTACAAGATGTCATCTCTTCACAAATGTTTGAGACAGATAATTAATTTCATTTATGTTCAATCATCCTGGAATCCTGTTCTTTCGCTTCTTTGTCATCCTTTTGTATTAGCAGGTGTCATTGGATTGAAAGACTTATTGTCACATATTACAGCTAGTCAAAGGTGACTGTAACAATCACATCAGGCAGACCCTGGCATGCGTTTCATCAATGTTAAAAAGCTAAAAGTAGGAGAGGAGGTAGATTTTCAAGGAAGTCTGTGATCCAGTCTCCTTTATAGAAATCATCTGTAAGTCAAAGCCACTATTTGAGTAAATGGAATTTATTCATACATGACAGTACAATGATGCGTTCAATTTAGTAAAGCACTGGACCTAAAACTATATTTTATTACATGTTTTACATATTTTATTACGTCTTTAGTTTTGATTTCTTACATGAGAACAAATTGATGTAGCCGCAAGAGGACACAAGCCAGTGTCTTATTGTGCCAGTCCCAAGGCCGGATAAATACAGAGGGTTGCGTCAGGGAGGGCATCCGGCGTAAAACTTTTGCCAAATCAAAGATGCGAATCAAACCTATGACTTCCACACCGGATCGGTCGAGGCCCGGGTTAACAACGACCGCCATCGGCGCTGTTAACCTACAACAATTGAAATTGGAAATTGGATTACTGTTGGTCGAAGAAGGAGAGCAGGAAAGTGTGTTCGCACAAAGAAAGAGAAGAGGAGCGCCAAGAGTATAGGACTGAGAGTAGGGACGTTGAATGTTGGAACTATGACAGGAAAAGGTAGAGAGTTGGTTGACATGATGCAGAGGAGGAAGGTAGACATACTGTGTGTCCAGGAGACCAGGTGGAAAGGTAGCAAGGCTAGAAGTTTAGGAGCAGGGTTCAAGTTGTTCTATCATGGTGTAGATGGGAAGAGAAATGGAGTAGGAGTTATCTTGAAGGAGGAGTTTGTTAGGAATGTCCTGGAGGTAAAAAGAGTGTCGGATAGAGTGATGAGTCTGAAGCTAGAAATAGAAGGTGTGATGTTCATTGTTGTTAGTGGGTATGCTCCACAGGTAGGATGTGAGCTGCAGGAGAAGGAGAAATTCTGGTTGGACTTTGATGAAGTGATGCAGAGCATACCTAGAAGTTAGAGAGTTGTCATTGGTGCAGACTTCAATAGACATGTTGGTGCAGGTAACAGAGGTGATGAGGAGGTGATGGGCAGGTTTGGTATCCAGGAGAGGAACGCAGAAGGACAGATGGTGGTTGACTTTGCAAAAAGGATGGAAATGGCTGTATTGAACACTTTTTTCCAGAAGAGGCAGGAACATAGGGTGACCTATAAGAATGGTGGTAGGAGCACACAGGTAGACTACATCTTGTGTAGACGGTGTAACCTGAAGGAGATCAGTGACTGCAAAGTAGTGGTAAGTGAGAGTGTAGCCAAACAGCATGGGATGGTGGTGTGTAGGATGACTCTGGTGGTGAGGAAGATGAAGAGGGCAAAGGCAGAGCAGAAGACGAAATGGTGGAAGCTAAAAAAGGAAGAGTGTTGCATGACTTTTAGGAAGGAGTTAAGACAGGCTCTGGGTGGCAAGGAGGTGCTTCCAGATGACTGGAAAACTACAGCTAATGTGATCAGGGAGACAGGTAGGAGAGTACTTGGTGTGTCATCTTGAAGGAAAGTAGATAAGGAGACTTGGTGGTGGAATGAGGAGGTACAGGAGTGTATACAGAGAAAGAGGTTAGCTAAGAGGAAGTGGGACACTGAGAGGACTGAGGAGAGTAGACATGAGTACAGCGAGATGCAACGTAAGGTGAAGGTAGAGGTAGCAAAGGCCAAACAAGGGGCTTATGATGACTTGTATGCTAGGTTGGACAGTAAGGAGGGAGAGACTGATCTATACCGGTTGGCAAGACAGAGAGACAGTGATGGGAAGGACGTGCAGCAGGTTAGGGTGATTAAGGATATGGACGGAAGTCTATTGACAGGTGCCAGTAGTGTGATGGGAAGATGGAAAGAGTACTTTGAAGAGTTGATGAACGTGGAAAATGAGAGAGAACAAAGACTAGAAGAGGTGACTGTTGTGGACCAGGATGTAGCAAAGATTAGTCAGGATGAAGTGAGGAGGGCACTGAAGAGGATGAAGAGTGGAAAGGCAGTCGGTCCTGATGATATACCTGTAGAGGTATGGAAGTGTCTAGGAGAGGTGGCAGTAGAGTTTCTGACTGGGTTGTTCAACAGCATCTTAGATAGTGAGAAGATGCCTGAGGAATGGAGGAGAAGTGTGCTGGTGCCCATTTTTAAGAACAAGGGAGATGTGCAGAGTTGTGGCAACTACAGAGGAATAAAGCTGATGAGCCATACAATGAAGTTATGGGAAAGAGTAGTGGAAGCTAGACTAAGGACAGAAGTGAACATTTGTGAGCAGCAGTATGGTTTCATGCCAAAAAAGAGTACTACAGATGCAGTATTTGCTTTGAGGATGTTAATAGAGAAGTACAGAGAAGGCCAAACGGAGCTGCATTGTGTTTTTGTAGATCTGGAGAAAGCTTATAACAGGGTGCCCAGAGAGGAACTGTGGTATTGTATGAAGAAGTCTGGAGTGGCAGAGTGGCACCTCCTTCAAGGTGGAGGTGGGACTGCATCAGGGATCAGCTCTGAGCCCCCTCTTGTTCGCTATGGTGATGGACAGAATGACAGACGAGGTTAGACAGGAATCTCCATGGACTATGATGTTTGCAGATGACATTGTGATCTGCAGTGAGAGCAGGGAACAGGTGGAGGAGAAGCTAGAGAGGTGGAGGTTTGTCCTGGAAAGGAGAGGAATGAAGGTTAGCCGCAGTAAGACAGAGTACATGTGTGTGAATGAGAGGGACCCAAGTGGAAGAGTGAGGTTACAGGGAGAAGAGATCAAGAAGGTGGAGGATTTTAAGTACTTAGGGTCAACAGTCCAGAGAGAGTGTGGAAAAGAGGTGAAGAAGCGTGTCCAGGCAGGATGGAACGGGTGGAGGAAAGTGTCAGGTGTGATGTGTGATAGAAGAGTTTCAGATAAAATGAAAGTAAAGGTGTACAAAACTGGTGAGACCAGCGATGTTGTTTGGTCTAGAGACAGTGTCACTGAGGAAAAGACAGGAGACAGAGCTGGAGGTAGCAGAGATGAAGATGCTGAGGTTCTCTCTGGGAGTGACCGAGATGGATAGGATCAGGAATGAGTACATCAGAGGGACAGCACATGTTAGAGGTTCTGGAGATAAAGTCAGAGAGGCCAGACTGAGATGGTTTGGACATGTCCAGAGGAGAGATAGTGAATATATTGGTAGAAGGATGATGAGTTTTGAACTGCCAGGCAGGAGGCCTAGAGGAAGACCAAAGAGGAGGTTCATGGATGTAATGAGGGAGGACATGAAGGTAGTTGGTGTGAGAGAAGAGGATGCAAAGGACAGGGCTAGATGGAGGCAATTGATTCGCTGTGGCGACCCCTGAAGGGAAAAGCCGAAAGTTTTTATGTCGCCAGAAAAAACATTCAAACTCAAACCTACACAGAAATACAGAAGAGATCCATCTACCATAATCCAGATCTCACACAGAGACGGAGCCATGTTTCTGAGTCTTCCATCCTGTATTTCTTCTTTTGTTGATTTTTTTTCTACAGTTCTTTATTTTTTTTGACATGTCCATCGTAATTTATTTTTTGTTTTCCCTTCTTTTCTTTTTTTCTGTGCATGCTTGCGTCAGGCGTTTTGTTTCTTTTATGGGGTCCAGTCCCGGCAGTTCCAGCGGCGTGGTTCCACCTCCTCTTCTGGTACCTCCTTGTCTACTGATCTGGAGAGCGGCAGGCTGCTGGGGGATGACACAGAGTAGACATGGCAACACAAACACAATCCAAACACACTTTAGACAATAGGTCTGTAACCAGGTGTTCTCTTTCCCTTTCCTTCACTTTTGTAGCCAAAACCATTTTACACTCAATACCTGTGCCGTGTGCTCATTTCATTGATTTCATTGTGCCTTTGATGCCAGTCCCGACATTCAGAGACATTTTTCTATTGTTTCCACCAAAATTTTGTTTTCAGATCTATTTCGTTTGTTTCAGTGCATTATTTAAATGATCTATATATTTACACCATTTCATTATAAATGTTTTTTATGTCATGTTTAATACCTGGGTATATTTTAGGTTTCATGTATTTGACATTGACACTGAGTGCATCACGGGGAAAAAATACAGACATTTCTCTGAAAGTTTTTCTTCATTCATTTGCTTAACATCATCAGACACCAACTGGTGGTTCCTTTTGAGCACACATCATAAAAACCCAACATTTGCGTTAATTTTAGGCAAACAGTATAACTAGTTGTGGTTTACTTGCTTGAAGAGTTCCAGTACAGAGGCACAAATTTCCCTTCATCGGATGTAGTCTCTCATTCGTGTGTACTTTAGAAGCAGACTTTGTAAGTCTTTTGGGAAATCAAAAGACAAGAGCTGTTATTTGACTATTTTCCTCCTAATTAATTGTTCTTGGATTGGTTTGGTTGGCTGACTCTAGATAACAGTGATGAAAGTAATTGTCAGATTAGCATGTCCCCTGACACAACCAAAACTGAAGTCGTAACTTCATAAATAACTTCCTTTCACTCCATGACATTTAAGTCAGGAAAAGATGGATGTACAGTATTCACCAGAGGATGCAGGCTTTGACCCTATTATCCAATTACAAGTTTCAGTCTCTTCCTAAAATGTCATGAAAAGTCATTAGTCTTATCAATGTTAATGACCACAAAAAGGAACACCTGACACTATCATGAAATATATATGTTAAATCAGCGTGAAAAGATAAACCACTTAATGAATAAATGTGTTATTTAATAAGACTAAGTTCAATAATGAATGTAGTGATTTTAGTCTGTTGTGAGTTGAATAAATAAATTACTAACAAGACAAATTATGAAACTCAAATTAAATAGATCAATAACAAAATGATGTAATACCATCTTGGGGAGGGTGAAAAATGACGAAAACAAAGAAGATACAACCGATATACAACCGATATACAACTGATATATACTGGAAAATGCTGTTTTTTTCTCGCTGATACTGAATTTGTTGGGTATTCATGGGAAACCCTGCGGGAAGACGCATTCGTTTGAGGAGCGGTGGGCAAAGCCTGTGCGTTCTAATCCTGGGACGCAAAGACCGTCAGATAAAAACGATTTAGGCATCTTGTGTGTTAAAATGAGAGGGTTTATATCTATTTTATAGAATAGAGTGTTTGTAATGTCTGGAGTTTGCAAGGTCAAACTAAAGCCATGACTTGAAATTGTTGTCACCCTGTTCATATGCAGCTGCAGGTGAGCAAAATCAAATCTAACTTCAAATATAAAAACTAAGTCACCTATCATTTAGTTTCTTGTGTCCAGTAATTTGTGACTTAATGCAATAGAATATCACCATTTCATATATTTTAGCACCTTCTCATAGTTTTTTAATTTGCTTTGTCTTTGGCAGTGCTTGTCCTTCAGCGCTGTGATGGAAGACTTGGGAATATCCCTGCAGTGTTATAAAGGCCTCCGCAGGAGGTCGCGCCCCCACCGAGGAGCAAGGTCAGATTGCATCTTCTGTCAACCCAAAGACACTGAAAAGAGAGAGACGGCTAGGCGAGACTCCAGCACATGATTCTCGGATCTAAAAAAAAAGAAAAAGAATTGCTAAAAGTGAGATCAGAGTGACTGAACTGATTGCATTCCACTCATTGGATTTGTTTGTGAGTCATTAAATCATATGAGGATGTTTCCTCATTGCCCCTGTCTGTATACCTTGTATGTATGGATAATACATTAGATATTTTCATGAAGATGTAGTTTATAAAGTCGGGCCTTGTATAATCATGAAACATGTCAAAACAAGTGATCATCAGGTGAATGAAATCACTCCAGGTTGTATTCCAATGTTCAGAGCTGTTTGCAGAGTTGAATCTGCACATTTTATAGATACTCCCATTGAGCAAATGTATGACACCTTCACTGATTGTAAAAGTAAAATGATTTTTTTGCATTTTTCAAACTGCTGTGCTGTTATTATTTTCATGGTTGCTAGGGGTGTGTGCTCAACTCTCTGTGTGTGCCGACTGGCAGGCAGCAAAGCAGCTTCAGAGCGGATTTCTGTGCCAACCCTGACCAGCGAAGAGAGATAAGGACCCCTAAGGAAAGCCAGGAACACACCTGCTGTGTTATACCTTCAAGCACCGACATCACAGACATCACCACACACTCACACAGATGCACAAATGCGATCCTAATAGGACTGGCCATGCATCAGAGAAAGGATATTATACAAGGAGAAGGAAAGGACATCCTTTAGAGGAGCTGTTTTTTTTATTTTTAATTTAAATTATATGTGATATTCTCAGGAAGTCAAACAGTGACAACAATTTGTTGTTCCCCTGGGAGTGTTTTGTCTTCTGTTGTAAAATTTGAATGCCCAAATGGAAAATCCTTCCCTAAAGAGACAGTGAAGTGTTTTGGGTTTTTTTTTTTTACAGCGCCTAAGTTATAATTTACCTACCAGCCCGTTTGACTTCCATTATAATTCATAATATCAGATTTTAATCCATGCACAAGGTCATGTAATTAACGTAAATGCATTCAGACTATAAGATCTTCATAACCTCATTAAAAATGTCGAGGAAATTAATATTGGATGATCATTTCAATTATGACACTTTGAAGATTCGTCCTTACCATCGCTTTAACATTTTCAGGAATATAAAGCAAGAAGATCTGCTGTCTGGCAGCCACACAGAAAACACTTTTCTTTTTTTTGCATGAGCAGCTACAGCAGAATTACATCTCGGCAGCATGATAATAGAGATTGATTAATATTTGACAAGTCCCACACATTCTCATATCTTCATTAAACATCAGAATCTTTCCCAATATCCTCAGGATTATTTCTGTCATCTGAACTTCCCCAATGGAAAATAAATTAATCACAGAGAGGGAGAGAAATGTGAGAGTTCCTGCATGATCTTTGTGGCTCTTCGACCTCTTGCCCCAAACCTTTCAGTCTAATCAACGTTCTTATAGGTCATCCCTTGAAGGGCCTACTAGTGTGCACTCTGTACCTGCTTTGCGCTCAGTTTGTGCACCTGTAAGCCTATTGTAGTTCAGTAGTCCTGACATTTTAGCAGTAATTGCCATCAGGACAGAAATAATCAAATAAAGAGTGTAATTACTCGTGAATAATTTGATAATGTCAAGATGACCAAAGCTCTGTCAGAAACTGACTCTGGTTAGATAAGAGGGAAGACAAGGGGACTTCTGTTATTGGAGGACCTTATGCATTTAATATTATGATAATTCATTATCAGGACCTCTGACTTCCATCTTAACAGTTGATGCAACAACATGTCAAATAGAGAAGAACAACAAATAGATATCCGACACTGAATAAATGACTTGAGTCAGAGGTTGTGACATTCCTCTCAGTGGGTTCTGTGCACTTGTTCGTGTGCATCCTTTAGATAAAATGACCGAGCTTTTCTTAATCTCTGCATGTAATGAGTTTCCTCCTTTTTGCAATGCAGATTAATTCTGGGATTGGGCTCGATCCAGTGTAATAGTGTTTGGTTGACTCTAATCTCCTAACCCCATAATTCTTAATCAGAATCAAATTATTATTTTTTTTATCATGATCTAATCCATCATGAATGAGGCCATGGATAAGGAATCTGACCTTGGCATGCATTTGAAACATGACTCCTTCTGACAAATCCTGTTGGTTGATGTTTCCATCTTCATGTCCTTGTTTGTCTCACCTGTAGATACCACTAGCTTCACAGAATTTAAAACATGCTGACACCAACTTTGTAGATGGATAGGGATGAAGAGAAACGGGGGTGGATAAAGGGATCAGAACATCTGTATTTGTGCCCTCAGTAAGAAGGTCAGAGATTATGATCCTTACTTCTATACCTCTGGCACAGATGAAAAGATGCATTTAGAGAAAGACACGTTGCAGCTCAAGACAGCCTGTTTTTCACATCTTTAACATGTCTTCACATCATAGAATACATTTAACCAGCTTGTTGCATAAAACAAAATTGCATCATAAAAAATGTAGCTTACATGTTGTTCATATTCTATCTGACACATGGATCCTTCAAGCCTGTCCAGTCTGCTCCAGGCGTTACAGTATATCCGCATTAGGCTCCTATGTTCACTTATGAGTGAAGAATAGGCTATTCTAAACAATGTTACTAAATAACAGTGTGGCAAACAGTTTGAGAAAGTCTCATCCATCACTACCACATGAATGGTCTCTGGGCTGATGAGGCAGGTCTGTGTCAACAACCTGTCAATGAAGACAAATGAGGAGCAGAGTGACTCTTGGAGGTGCATTTATCTCTCCGTCTGTCACACTCCCTCGTCTGAAAGACTGGCTGGGCTGAGGTGACCTCCTAAGAACTAAAACTAATGCATGATGTATGTTTTACACATATCCTTAAAGCCCACATTATCATTATTATCATCATGTTTAGGCCTGTTATGAATGCATATTTATTTCAGATTAAAACCCAGATTGAAATTAGATTTTCTAAAGATTTAAACTGATTAAATAAGATTAGCAAGAAATTACTTTACAATGATGCGGATGAAACGCAAATTACCATTTTGTGAAACTAATAAAACTGATCGTCAGCTTTATGTGTGAAAAGTAAAACTTTTTTTTCCAACTTTGGGGCAAAACATTTTTCAGTTAAGTCAATAGTCAATAAATTGTTTAATTATCCCAAACAGAAGCAACAGAGGTAACCGATTTAACTCCCTTAGAAGAGTCCATCCATCCATCCATCCATCCATCCATCCATCCATCCGTGAGTTTTCTTGAAGATGAAAGACCTAATATCGATCCACACCCCCCACAGCATATGACAGGGCCACATGAGAGACAAACAACCACATACACACACACACACACACACACACACACACACACACACACACACACACACACACACACACACACACACACACACACACACACACACACACACACACACACACATACACACACACGGAGTGATAAATTCACCTAAACTGCATGTTTCTGGAGGTTGGAGGAAGATGTGGAGCACGACCCAGACACAGGAAGAACATATAAACTGTGCGCAAAAATGAATCAAATCCGGAACCTTATTGCTTTTAAGCTACCCACTGCACCACAATTTCACCAACTAAATAAATACATTCATTACATCAATTAAATAAAGTTCCTTAAATCCCATTAAAAAGCCTGAATTCTTCCTTAAACACTTTTTTCAAAGCCACGTCTTCCATTAAACGGTGGTATAAAATGCATGATAGTAAAGAATTTATGCTAAGGGGCTTGCTGTGCACTTGGGATGCTCTATCTTTGTGTTGCAAAAACTATAAGAGCATTAGATGTTCATTCTGAGCAACTGCCTCATTGCACAGCTATTGCAAGCCAAAGACTATCCCGGCGGCATGACCGTGTCACTCAAAGCAGTGCTGTAGCTATGGGGATTTTTGCGCGCTAGAGTCATGTCATCTGAGACATTTAATTGGGCCCCGGGCCGCCGCAGGGGGACAGTGAACGGCATTCCTCCGCTGCCTGCGTCCTGATGTGTTGCTCTCCGCCGCGTGGCTGCAGTCTGTGGATAATGTTCCCATCCACACGCAAACCTGGGCGGCGGGAGATCCTCTGATTGACCAGAGTTGTCCACGCACTGAATGTGGTGGGAAACTTCTGAACACAAAATAATATAGTTGGGGGATCACAGGAAAAGGCGGTTGCGGTCCTGGGGGGGGGGGGGGGGGGGGGAAGCTGTGCTGTATCCGCTGATTTTTACGCACCGTTGGGGCGCAACGGTGGAAAGACGAGCAAGCGCTTCTTCCCGAAGAGACTTTGCTGTGACTGGGACAAGACAAGTCATTATTGAGGACGCACGCATAAAAATCGAATTTCCTGGCTATAGGAATTGTGCTGATTCAGGTAACGGTTCCCTTACAGCTTCTCAGTGCATTGCTGGAGACAGAATAGCCTGTGCATGAATATATAACTAGTATACATCATAACGTGAATTATGTTATATGAATATGCGCACTGTTAGGCTGCAAAAAAAAACCCAAGTGCTCATATTCTGACAATTTTGATCAGTCAGTAGGCCTTTAATGTCCAATTTCGACCTTTCAACCTATGAATAATAATAAAAAAGATTCATGCTTGTATACTAGTATGGAAGGTCATTGGGGTATGTTGTGTGAGACAGAGGGTTTACCAGGGTTAAAGCAGGCAAATGTCCTGATATAAAAAGCCTCTGCCATCGCTGGAAGGCGGCATGCAAAATCCAGACCTCAGAGCCATCTGTCAGTTCGCTAATTATTTGATCCGGCTGCAAGTCTAAAAGCATGACGAAACTGATGGCAGTGTGTGTGTGCGTGTGTGTGCGTGTGTGTGTGCGTGAGTGCGTGTGCGTGTGAGCTCATAACACTCACTACCGGTGTGATTTAATCACGTGGTTTGTCTGTAGGTTGTCAGTCCAGCTGAGAATGACACCTGCTGAGTTCTCTGTGATTGAAATTATGATAATTCATTAGATTTTCTCTCTTTTTTTTAATTTTTTTTAGGTTGGACACCAGGCACACATGACATCTGGGCAAGTGAGTCAATGTGGTTATTATGCAGTTCAGAAAATAGTGAAACCACAATGTCCCACAATTACAGATTGCAATGGTTTGATCTGTCAAACTGACAGTTTAAAAGAGACAGGAAATAGAGAAAGTCAGGAAATCACCATATTTATGAAGCTGTAGACAGTCTTTATGTAAATCAAATCTATGTAGATATTCATCCATTGATTGTCACCTATCGTTTTAGAGATTCTGTCATTGTGCCTGCAGCTCTGTTTTGTTCCTGTGTCCTCATGAAAGAATAAATGATCACCTCAACCCGAAGAGTGTCCCCTGATAAATCTGAAGTTAGAATTGCCTTCAGCCTCGAGGAGTCATCAGGTAAACAAACACACACCCACATACCGGAGCCAACCACACCCACACAGCCATGCATTCACATCACACACAGAAATACCTACACGCACGCACGCACGCACCAACACACACACACACACACACACACACACACACACACACACACACACACACACACACACACACACACACACACACACACACCTGTTTTCCAATAGCATTTCAAAATGATTGCAACAACCTATTTAGTTTCTCAATTGCTCAACACGATGAAGCCTTTGCTCTCGCTGCATTTCCAGTATGTGTGGCTACACATGCATAACATTCCTCCCACCAAAACAGACCAGCACCCCCACCCCCCACCCCATAAACCTCACACACTATCACTTTAAGTGTGTTCATTTTTCTCCGCTGCAGCTGAGACAGGTGCTACCTCTATTTCTGTAGGACCAAAGCGTAGTTAAAAAAAAAAAATTAAATCGATGAATAAAAACCTTGCATTTGCACTTCTGTGCTTTGCAGAAAGAATTTATCTGCTTGCACAAGCATTTGCACAAATAAATATGTGACAAGAATTATTTAATTATTTCAATCTACAACCAAAGCATGCACACTGTCTTTCCCTAATGTCTCCCTAACTATGGAGCTAGGTAGGGTAGACTTTAGGTAATGCCTGTCAGGATGTTTTACTGCAGTGGGGCCAGGCAGTGGGACAGCAGCTGCAGCTATGCAATGACAGAGTCAGGTTTCCCCTCTAATGCTAACAGTGTCCTGCTGTCTGATTCACTGTTCAGCTTTTAGAACACTGGCCTATATTTATAAGCACTTAACACTTCCAGTCTTACTCCACCAATCTCCGATCCCCCTTGTCTTTCTCTTAGGATGTAAGGTGGACGAATGTAGGAGGAATGACACACTTACATCGCTCTAAGCGGAGAGTTGTTGAAGCCTCTTACTGGAATACTTTTATTTTCTTAATCCTTAAATTACGTGGATTATATTTGGTTTTAATTCTCTTGCCGGTTAGTTTTTTGTCGAACTGTGATTTCGGTTGGTGGCACTGTGCCATGCATTGCTTTAATTTTAGTCGTAGTTGCAGAAGCTGTTCACAACCTGACTGAAAAATAACCTCCAAAATATCATGTCAGTGTTTCCTAGCAGAGGGACTGAGATCTGTGCTCCGTCCAGGGCTCATTCTATATGTCCCCTGTGACTCCATGCCACGCATAGTTATAACCCACATTATCTCAATCCTAACATGAGAACTGTATCTATTCCGCATCATAATTGGCCTCATGGCTGAAGCCAGGCCCTCTAATGCTCCTGCTTTTAGAAGGTTGCATCATCCCAGGATTCTCCACATGTGTTCCACAGCACCAAGGGGAAAAAAAAAAAACTAGTGAGGCAGACATTGGTGAAGACAACCTGTCTGTATGTGTCTGTCTGTCAGGCTGCTTGTCTGAATATCTGTCCATCTATACATCTGGCCCATCTCCTCTGCGTTTGTCCTCACATAGACATCCCTCTGTATTACTCCCCTGTCATTCACTCTGACAGCTCATTACTGCAGTGCATTAAGAGGACAAGGCTCATTTATAAATCTAGCACTGTGTTGCTATGTCATGGTGTCATATAAGATGTCCTCATAGTGTTTCATTCGGGGCAGTTCTACGAGGTGGAGAAAGGCAATGAGCAACTGCCTGGAGGTCACTTGTTTGAGCACCGAGGACTCAGCAAGCAATGTTTCTGAAAAGCAATATATTTATTTTTAGAGGGAAGACATTATGTGGGATTCACATAGCCCTACAGCATAACATTAAAGGGATAAATTGCTGCTTGCTCGTCTTATTGTTTTAGAGAACATATCTTCTCAATTCTCCAGAAGTTCAATATATATGTATAAGATGATTCCAAAGATATTTCATGCAGTTGTGCCAACACATAGCTTAAATAATGCAAGTCGAATATCATAGACAATGAAAAGTAATAATGTCTGTATGGTTGGAGTGAAATCAGTATGAATGCCACCGGTGGAAATAAGGTATCATGTATTTTTTCTCAAACTCTGTGCTTTCTGGGATCAGTTCTTCCAGAGCTCTTAAATTTTCTACTACTTTTATTGCATCAGTGTATTTCAGATGGAAAATCGCTTTTTATCCCACTCCATTAGCCACACAGCTTGAGTTAATTTTTTTTAAATTTACACATTAAGATTAAGCATCAACTAAAACACATTTCAGTGTTTTTGGCCAAGCGAGCCATTCTCATTAGGCCAAATGAGTGAATTAATTAGGTGTGATATATTGTATTGTTGTGTATGCTCAATTCCAAATGAAGCCCATTTTAACATGCACAGCTTTACTGCAGAAGTACGCATGTGTAGAAACAAGATTGTGCACTCGATTGTTAATTTGACAGCTGCACAAGGGACCCATTATTATACAACTCATTGATTTTGATCATGTTAAGGCTTTGATGGACAGCAGGGCTAGTTGGTTTCTAGCTTCCTGTCAGTAACAAATACTTAATTTGGCCCAATAGCAAAATATCTCCTCCTCTTGGGACGTGGCCTGGAATACCTCTCCTGGGAGGTGTCCTAATGAAATGTCCAAACCACCTCGGTGGCACTACGAGTTCCTTCTGAATAATCCTTGACTCTTGAAGGGGTGAAACCAGACAACTCACGAAGGAAACCCATTTCAGCTGATTGTATCCCTGATATTACCCAAAGCCCATGATCATAGGTGACCACAACTCAAGGTATCACCCTCAACAGTGTAGCTATGGAACACAGTCCAATCAGACTCAGTGTCCCAGCTTCCCTCACAATGTAATCAAAGTTCTTCTGAAGAGTTGAAGACCTCTGATGGGGTGCTCTGCCACCAGGCGTACCAGCCCTGTCCAATAGCGTTCCCCCTTATCGCACCAAACTCACCACTAGGTGGTGATCAGCTGACAGCTCAGCACCTCTCTTCATTCCAGTGTCCCGAACATATAGTTATAGGTCTAATGATATACGTGCAAAGTCAATCATCAACCTGCAATCTGGAGTGTCCTGCTGCAGAGTGAACTTATGGACACCTTGATGTTGAATTTTGGTGCTGGCTATGGACAAACTGTGACCAGCACAAAAATCCAATGAACAAACATCACTTGGGTTCAGATCAGACAGGATGTTCCATCCAATCAGGACCCCTCCAGAGTCCACAGATGCAGCCATTGCAACACCCATTTCAATGGATCCAAGAAGGCTACCTACACTGAACTGACATTTGGAACAGAGGCACAAGCCACAGTCAGAGTCAGGGTTTCTTGACCAGCAGACTGAACAAAGCAACCTTCTCCTTCACTGGGGAGAACCCCAACGTGTGTTGGGAGACCCCGCAATATAACTCCTACTGTCAATCAAGCACTCAAAACCTTGAAAACCGTGAAATACGGAAATAAATATTAAATGTAAACTTGAAAATAATGAAGTAGAAATGTGTAAAACAGGGATGATTGTAGCAACAAGAAGAAGCAAGAAGTAGAATAAAAATGAAATACATGGTAATCATTAAAATTAAGAACAGCATATATAAGACAAAATGCATAAAAGCAAAATTGCAAAAGCCAACATCAAGGCATAATGAGTTTCATGTAAATGTGATAGCTAGCTAAATGCTTATATTTATTTTATTTCAAGTCTCTCAGTTGTTGTGTTTTTTGGAAGCCCAGTGGATAATCTTGAAATAAAGGCAGCTTTTCAGCATCTTCTTGAATGAACCATAAATGTGTAAAAAGGGTTGCTCTGTCTCAAAAGTAACACATTTGGCATTTTCTAATGTTTTTTACTTCATTGTTTAACATTTATTATTATTATTATTATTATTATTATTATTATTATTATTATTTAACAGTGTTGTTTCTTCAATCATCAGTTGTGACTAAGTCATTTTCTGTGTTTCAGTAGAGGTAAAAGATGTGGAGGACCTCCCTCAGACTTTCCCAGAGCTTGACCAGCGATTACAGGTACTCAGTACACAATGTATCCTCATTACAATAAACATATGCTTTCTATTGTTGGAAAAGCAGCGCATAAGATGAGACACATGAGACAAAATTCATAATTACCGTTTGCTTTCAAGGAAAATAGAAAAGCTCTTTTGAGCTTCTAAGTAAGACCCTTCATGTTTATCTCTGAAAATTTTGATTATTTTTCCTGCACCAATAGATAATTAATCAACGCAGCACTGACCAAATGTCATCTTTCACATATACTTTCATTTTGTCATTTCTGATATGCTTTTACGAACTCCCACTAAGTAACAAACTGAAGGTCAGGCCAGAAAAAACACTCTGAAAGTCATTAATTAAAAAAATGTAATGGATGTGTCAAATAAAAAAAATAAAAAAAGAACAAAATTGCCTTCAGAATTTACTGTGATAGACTGAATGTTACAAGCTGAATAAATACAGTGTGTGATGGTGGCATTTTCCACTAAAACTCTGTGTTAACGGTAGGAACTTAATGTCTACGTTAGTGGGAGATCGATTTCAGTTTATCAACCCTGTAAATCAATACTTTTACTGTGTGCATTCACTCTGGCTTTAGAGTTGTCGTTGCTGAATCCTTCAACAAGTGCCAGGATCACATAGAGAGCATGTTTAAGCTATCATATGAGAATAGTACTGGCAGCAGGCCAGTGAATGCTCACGTCATGCCCACAGGAGAATGAAGCCTTGAATGTTTGAAAATCCTTTTTGTTTATTCGGTTTATGCAAACTTATAACCTAAAATGTCTATTCTGCTCCTTGCCATGATTTCGAAAATGCAATTCAAGCAATGCTTGGCTTATGGCTGCATGTCAAACTCAGGAAAGTCAGATATTTCCAATAAAAATAAAGACAAGAAATTTCATGGAAGCGTAAGAAGCATCACAAGGTTTCAGGCTTCAGATCCCAACCTGGGGTGTTCCTGTGTGGACTTTTCATGTCCCCAAATATCAATATCAGTGTGGATGAATTTGTTGACTGACTAAATTAGCTCTGATGTGCAGATATGAGTATGAATGATTGTTACATCCCGCAAAGCGTTAGTGTACTATAATTGTCAGTGTTTATGTGTTTATCCGTCCATCTGTCCATCTGTCCGTCTGTCCATCCATCCACCAAATATCTTCGTAACCGTTGCAGATAGAAAGACGAAAGAAAAAGCAGATTACTCTGGCAGCAAAGGGGATGAAAATGAGATGATGACCTTGACCTTGAGAAAAATAGGTCAAGGTCAAATTTCAACTTTAGTACACTCAGGAAGCGGATAGGATAGAAAGACGAGGGAGAAGGCCACTATGAGTAAGACCATAGATCAGAGCACTAGCTTTGATCTATGGTCAGAGATATTTTCTATCCTGAGATATTTTCGCACATATCTCAGGAACCAGATAAGATACAAACACAAAATAAAAGACGTTATATTCAGGGAGGCAAGGGGATGAAAATTAGATCACAACCTTGACTTTGAAAAACTAGGTCAAGGTCACAATTTCACTGTTATACCTCTCTGTAATCTCATGAAAAAATATAATACACCAGTTACATGTTGGATCATGGGTCTTTTATTAAATAACCCTGACCTACTATCATAGGTCAGGGTGTCACGGGATGTTGCAGTCTCTGACTGCCTTTGTTTGTCTTGTGATGTACTGGAGAATCAGGCATCTGTGTGTTTTTATTATGTACTGTATGTATAGTTGTTGCAGCATCTCTTATGTCACAGACTTCTCTTTGACTTCTTGCAGCCTGTGCCTCCTTGTGTGTCTCTGAGAGAAAGCGCTCAGGTGTACAAGGAACACTGCAGGATGGCGAGAGAGTTCCACCAGGTCAAACATGAAATCGCCATTCTGGAAGACCGCAAGTGAGTCCCTGTAAATACTTTTAAAAATGTGGTTGATATTGTCAGCATATTCTAATCTTTAAAAGTGTGAGACTTCTCCAGACAAGTATTGATAAACTCAGGAAAAGTAAAATCTAGCTGTGCTGTATGTTCTGGTAGTTTTGACTGTGTTCTACTTGTTATTGAGGGAAATGTATACATTTATGACACATTCTGGTATTCATTTAGTGGTACACTGGTAAATAATACTTTGTCAAAGAGAACTACAGGTACAACTACTCAGATTATTTCAGTTGAGGTAACAGAGGCAAACATTTATGCAAAAGTATTATAGAATAAAAGTTAACTTCAGGTTTAATGACCTGCACTCAAAATTTTACCACTTTAAAATCACAAATTATTATCAGGTATAGCATTGCATTAAATACCTGCATTTATCACTTTGTTGTTGTTGTACTTTAGTGTATTTTTATAACTATATGTTGTATAAATAATGTGAATCTGCAAAGTGATTTTTAACTATGTCTGCATGTAACCACAGGGGTGTTAAAAGTATAACATACAGTTAAATATAGTGGAGGAGCCGAAAGAAGTAACAAAGACGGTAATTTTCAACTAAAGCATGGATATCTTCAACTTCTGTTTTAGTACAGGACATGAGCATATGGATTTAGTTATGTTTCAGCATGGGACGATGCACTTAGAGGACAGCAAAGTATTTATTGGTACAAACGTCCACCAGATGGCAGATGTTAAAAATCTTTAATAAGTGATTTAGTGACAGCTGTTTTTTTCCTCAAGAAAACATTTGAATAGCTGAAATGGATTTTTTTCTTCTGTTAAATGAAAAACAAATTTGATAGAGTTAAAAGTGTAGATATTGCACATCTGGTTAATTTGGTTTGTTTTCTCTACATATTTAAGAGAAGTTGCACATCTGCTGGGTTGAATATTACAATATATTACTTTATTTCTTGTCAATGAGTCCTGCTGTCTGCTGTAATTCACACACTGCACTACATTTAGTTGTACAACACGCATACAGCAGGCTTTGTCCGTTGTGCCCTCAGCAGCTGTGCGCAGACTTAGCACAGGGATTTTCAAGGCCCTTGACTTTACCCCATCATCACACCTACACTGACACACACAGACATGCACACACACAACCTGCACCATTTGGCAGGTCCTAAATTGGGAGCAGCAGTCGGACTCTGATGCGATGAGCATAGCCTTTACTTTAGATAAGCACATGATGAGTCAGGCCGGTAGAAAGTCTTGGTTCTCTCTTTTCACACTGTCACTTATGCCAACATTCACTGGCATGTACACACAGAGAGCGATAGACACAATAAATTAAACTAAAACTAGGCAGGCCTATCAAATGTTTATGAGCTTTAATAATATAATAATTTATAACATAAAAGATGGTGCAAATATCACTGATACCGAAACTCAATTGTAAAATTGACTATATACAGTATAAATGGGGCAAAGTGATTCAAGGAGTAGCCCCACCGTAAAACAGTTGTAAAAGCAACAAAAACAAACAGAACATCAAGACTGTTTTTTAACAATCACGTCTGTATCAGAAAGTATTGAATTGATTTTTAACACATAGTGAAGTTTTTTTCTTATTATTATTTTTGGATTATTGTCTTTTCTAGTGCAAAAAAATCTCCTCCCACTTCTCAGTCTCTCACTCACAGAAACATGCTTACAACAGCATGCATGTTCACAAACACATTTCAACTTGCTTCAAAAAACAAATCTGCAAAAAAAAAGCACTTTAAATTTCAAATGTTCTTCTGTAAATTCAACTTTGGTTTGATTAGGAATGGTTGATCCCTTCCTAGCATCTCTATGTTATGTGGGATTATAAAATAGTTGTGCCTAAAAAAACAAACAAACAGACCGATGGATGGATGGATGGATGGATGGATGGATGGATGGATGGATGGATGGATGGATGGATGGATGGATGGATGGATGGATGGATGGATGGATGGATGGATGGATGGATGGATGGATAGATAGATAGATAGATAGATAGATAGATAGATAGATAGATAGATAGATAGATAGATAGATAGATAGATAGATAGATAGATAGATAGATAGATAGATAGATAGATAGATAGATAGATAATCTGATCAGAAATTTGATTTTTTGTTACCAAAACGTGAAATCATCAATACACAGTAATATAGAGTACTTTCTCTCGATCACAAATAAAATCCAGTCCTTTCTCTGGTCCTTGGAAGTGGAAACAGAAACAAATTACTCGGCTGACAATAAACTCAAATATTGAACAAATCTGTAGTATAATTTGTGATGTGCTGGTGTCTCATCTGGGGTGAACCCTGCCAGTTGCCCGATGTTACATCCATTGAGCATTCGTCGGATAAGCGGCTGAAGACAAAATGATTACAGTCGTCTCCTCTTCAACAAGATGTTTTATATTTTAATTAATCAAGTAATAAAGAAGATGATATAATCTCTTCCTCACTCAGGCGTCAGCTGCTGGAAGAGTTGGTGGAGGATGAGAAGGTGGCCGTTGAGATCGCTCGTCTGGAGGAGGAGTTTCGTCGTCTGACGGAGGAGAACCGCACCTTGGTGACCGTCCACAACGAACGCACTCAGCAGCTGGAGAGCCTCTGCCTGACCAATCGAACGCGGCAGGACTCGTCGTGACCTCTGACCTCTGCAGAACTTGAGACCTCCAAATATTCATCTAATGCCAGGCCACGACACCAAAGCAGAAACAAAAAGGCTCAGCTAGTGCTCGTTCCAGACAGCAACAGTCAGTGAATCAGCTAATTATATGTTTATTCATGTCTGAGGTTTTTGTTTTAGCCACAAACATCATCATCAGTGGGATGTTGTTATAGTTATTCCATCAAGCTATGACAGAAGACCACTTGTCTGTGGTTCTGCTTTTTTATTTTGCGATCATGCAGAATGCTGGTATCTATTATTAAACATGTCATGAGTGTGGCAGGATATTGTGACATGTGTCTCAGGTTCTGTGGAGCTCTTTTTACTTGAGGTCTGTGGAGGGAGCCAAAGTTGGTATGATGTGGTCCAAATGTTGTACTTTGAGGAGAATCCCCCCCCCCCTTCCCCACCCTGAGCACTTGCCAGTCGAAGTTCCTGTTATGATTAGAGAAAAAAGGGGAAATGAGATGAGTTTTTTCGGATGGCATCTGGGGTTGATGGAATTAAAGCTGAGGAACAGCTAAAAAGAAGAAGGCTGACTATCCATTTCACAATAAGTACTTGCTGTGACACAACATTGTGATTATACATGTTTTTTGATGCCGTGTCACTCACCTGTTGAATGGGGAAGTATACAGCGAGATAAACTGTTGTTTATCATCCTTTAATAAAATAAGCTTTATTTTAACAGCAGCATGAGTTCCACAGTTTCATTTCTCCAAGCTCTTTTGTTTGTTGTGTGTGACCACAATACACTTCCTTTGAAAAAGGAAGTGGACATTTGAGCCATTATCTCATTATGGAATTTTGAAACACTCATCTGATTGGCTCATTGGGCATTCGCACACATCAATCTTCCTCCTACAAATCACATGATATTGAAAACAATTATTTGTAGTTGTATACTGGCTGGTATCACGACTCTGAAGGCGTGTTTTCCTCACATAAATCTCACATACAGTACACATTTTTATTTTCCTGACAGCATTATGGCAGTTATACTGTCACACGTATCTGATAATATTTAGTTAAATAACCTACGTATACCTTATGAAGGCCTTTCTCAAAAACAAAACAGACACATAATAAGCCGACACTTCTGTATATGTACAACACACACAGATGAAATTCCATCAAACACTGGTTTTATATGGAAAACATCCTCTATAGTCTCTGAGTTGATTTGGTGATGATCTACAGAGAAAGGGCCTGTTAGGTTTCTAGACGGATACAAGGGTGGGATTTGTGTGGACGGGAAAACTGCTTGCTCACCCTATATCAGCATGAGTGCATGAGTCAGCGCTTGATCTGTTACACCCACAGTTGTTGCAACACAGAGACGCACGCACACACACACGCACACACACACACACACACGCACACAAACACACCCTCACTATCTCTCCCTCCCTCTCACGCTCACACACAGGCCATATGACTGAGTCAAGCTCAGTTTTTAGTTTGTAGCCGAGTTGCGATAAGGCTTTCTGGGAAATGTAGCCCGGTTGGACAGCATTCCTTTGAGAAAACCATGCAGCAGCAGTACCTTTCTTTAACACTCTAGGAAACCTGGATATATGCAGCCACCTTTATGAGGTAGGGGCGTTTTGTCTTGTTTTTTTGAAGTGTAACAAATGTTAGGTTTGTATCCATATAGAAAAGAAAAAGCTGACTGTAAGAGAGCATGTGTGTGTCTCTGTCTGGCTGTGTAGATTCCCAATGGACATGTCTGCCCCCCGGTCGTCTGTGTTTACTTTTGAGTCTACAGTGCATTCCTCCCATGTGCTGCGCAGCCTGGACGAGCAGCGCCGCCGGGACGTGCTGTGTGATGTTACGGTGGTGGTGGAGGGCCAGAGTTACAGAGCCCACCGCGCTGTACTCTCCTCCTGCAGCGAGTACTTCACACAGAGGATCACACAGCATGGAGCAGTCATCACACTGCCGCTGGAGGTGAGATGCCACCTCACAGCACCGCACACACACTGAGGACTCACAAACTGCTTCAAGCAACCCTTAGTAAAAGTGGAGAGAAGTGAGAGACATGGCTCACAAGCTTTACTTTCCATTGATTTGACTATTTTTTATTTATTTTACACATTATTATTTCCCACTTACTCTGATATTTGTGACCCTGAAAATGCACGAGTTGTGGCAGAGGTTTGTCTTGATAAAAGAATGATGTATGAAGGCACATCAAATTTATTTTGTAGAGCATATTTAGCTAAGAGTGCTGCAGAAAACAATAATAAAGTAGAAAGCAAAAGCAAAAATAAAAAAAAAGAGGTCTGATGAAAGGCAAGGAACCTCAAGGGTTAAGGGTTGTGTCCTGTCAGATATCAGTACAGACGTTCAGATGAAACGTAATTCCAAATGGGATTCTGATAAGGCTTCAGGAGTGGTCCTGATTTTGGGGATTTATAAAATGAATTAATTTTAAAAAACAAAACAAAACTACCCGTGTAGTTTTCAGGAGTAAAAACGTTTGACAATGTTAATAGCCTTAAAACTACTTTGGATATTTTTCCACCAGCTAACCTTTTACACATTTGTATAAAAATTTGTATTAAATGAACCTACCACTTTATACTTTATGTCTAAAGAAACTGCAATAACCATAGAAACTAGATTTTTCATTTAGGTCATTTTTCCTCTTCCACAGGTGACAGTGGCTGGCTTTGAACCTTTGCTGAAATTTGCTTACACATCTAAACTCCTTTTTGGGAAAGACAATGTAGTAGAAATACGAAACTCAGCTTCTGTTCTAGGATTCAGAGACCTTGATGAGGCATGCTTCGATTTCCTCCTCCCTAAGTTCCTCTCAAGCAGCAAGAGCTCTGCCCCTTTTCCAAGAAACACATGCTGTAAGAAGAATTGCAAGGGATATTTATCAAAGGAAGAACTTGGCATAGAGTCTGATGATGCAATGTTAAATGAGAAAGGAGAAAACCCAGTTGCTGACTCGTCATTTGAGCAAGATGTGGTTTGGCTCTGTAACAAATCAGTGAACAGCAAAATAGGAAGTCAAAACAGTTCAGACTCTCTTACACCTGTAGCGGAAGGGAAAAATGACCATTTTATGCAGTGTCCAAAGTACCGAAGGCAGCTGGCTTGCGGAAAGGAAATTTGTGTAACCGATAAAGGTGTGAATAATCCAGTAACAGTCATCAAAGATAACTATGACCTCTCCTGCTCGACCTTTTCCAGCAGTGCCTGCATCAAAAATGAAACAGAACTTGAATTGCCTAATGATTTAACCTCAAACCAAATAGGACACAACAACGGTGAGACTGACCACCAGTGGAAAACTGAAAAACTTGGCAAGAAGACAGAGGATGACATCAGTGGAGGAAAGGGTCATAGGGTTAAGAATGAACCAACCGAAATGCAGGGACAATGGAGTGAGAATGAAAGAGGTATGGGTCCAGAGGAAGACATCTCAAACACATTCACTGTCATGGCCGTCCCCTCAGGGCTAAGTACAGCACTGGGTGAAGGGTCATCAGGGTTAATATTGCACCATCCTCCCCTGATGACCCTTGGTGAGGGCCCTGCAATCTGTGGGTCAGTGGGACATGAGAGGTTTGACATTGACATGGACACTACAGAGGACAAGACAACAAGAGCCTCTGGTGTAAAAATGCAAGTAACCATTCATCAGAGGGCAGAGGAACATGTTGACGCTGAGTGCAACAGGGCAGATGAAGCCACCGGCTGGTTGAAAAGAGAAAAAGGAGGAAAAAACAGCAGCATGGAGGAAGAGGAGCAGACAAATAATCATTTTAGAGATAGAGGCATTGTGGAATGGGAAGTGGCCAAGCAGCTGGGATCTGATGTCGACTGGTCTCAGCTGAGCTCTCAGGACCGTGATGCAGGATGCACCCCCGGAGCGGGCAGGGCGCGCACACGAAATCCATCTCTGGAGTGGATGAACTTCCACACCAACTTCAGGTCCACAAGCTCTGGCTGTCCTTTTTTCCAGCTGGACCAAGGCAAATGTTTGTGGAAAAGCACAGAGCTGTCTGAGTGTGAGGGGGCGTCTCAGTCGGGGGTGTCATCAATTAACTCTGGAGAGGATGGGGAGTCGGAGACTGAAACAGAGGGAGACAGCGAGTTGTACGCGAGAGAGAGGGCCAGGCAGGTGAGCGATTAAAGCTGCGACTAAAAGTCAGGTCTGCTTTGTTCCCCCATATATCTGTCCTTCTGCCGTCTAACTCACTCAACTCACATCAGTAAACATCAGCCAGCTCACATGTAGATTAACACACCGTGTTTGTCTTAGATAAGAGATTTAGGTACAAGTACAGATTGTGTGTGTGTGCATGTGTGTGTGTGCGCGCGCTGTGGTCATACGTGTGCACCTTGTTAATTAGGTCAGAGTCCAATTCAGTAGAAAATGACAGCTCAGCGTGTTTTGTAACCAATGGCTACAGACAACATAAACAACTTTTCCACAAGCACCAACAGACTAAAAGTGCGACTAGCACGATAAGTTTGCAAAGTCATGGTCATTTCAGAAGAGAAAAGTCAACCTTTATTTATTCAAGATAAAAACATTGCAAGATTTGCTCTGTTCCAGTAAACTGGTACATTTCCTGTCACACATTGGCAGCAGCATTCACCCAGCATAAACCCACTTCTACTTGTAAAGATAACGCCTCATTTTCACAGTCAATCATTAACAACTTGGTAAAAGCACAACTAACTGCACTTCATATGCGTTTTGACATTCCTTTCACTTTACCGGGCTCCATATTGATTTACAGTCATAGTATTCAATCTGCATTTCTAATAATTTTAATTGATGTTATCTACATCTGTAATGTCACCAATGCAAAAAAAAAAAAAAAGCAATCTAAGAGCCGTTGTAGTCCCATGCTGTGATGTGCCCATGTCTAAAATCATATAAGATGTAAAGAAAAAATACTGATTTTGGCTTGGAAATGCAGATATCATGCTGTACCTTGTTTTTGTATTTTCAGGTGCAGTTGCCATTCTCTATAGATTGGATTGTGGATCTGAGTAGAAATGACTTCCAGCAGCTGCTGAAGGAACATGTCTTTACACGAGAACAGCTGGCATTTGTCCACGATATGAGACGACGCAGCAAAAACCGCCTGGCAGCTCAGCGTTGCCGCAAGAGGAAACTAGACTGCATATACAATCTGCAGTGTGAAATCAATAAGCTGGTAAAAAAAATATATACTTTTTTTTTTTATCAGAACATTTCTTAGAGTCCCTTATTGTTTATGGATGTGTTCATCAGATTGTGTACTGCGTGTGTGTGTGTGTGTGTGTGTGTTTGTGTTGCAGAAGGCAGAGAGGGAGAAACTGATCACGGAGAAGAACCAGCTCGGACAACTAAAGGTGAAAACGTGTGACAGCGTCTCTGCCCTGTGCCAGAGGGTCTGCAGTGAAGCCAACCTGCAGCCAGAGCAGCTCCAGGTGTTGAGCAAATACACCTCCCCAGACTGCCCCCTGTCCTCTTTCTTTCCTCACATAGATGCACTCCTTTCACAATTCCAAGCTCCACTCCCAGCTGGTTTTTTGGGACTTGATGAGTATAAAGCATCTGAGGAAGAAGCTCCGTCTATCTCCAGCAGGGATACAGTTACAGGAAATAGTCAAGATTTGCTGTAGTTAGATACATATCCAGCTCACCTGTCAGATCACATTGTGCACCTGTACTGACAGGCTGCAAAAGCAGTGACATGTCTGTAATCTCATCATACTATGACAGGGATATCCATCCATTTTTTTGCTGTAACTGCTTATCCAGTGCAGAGAAATACTGACATTGGGTGACAGGCAGGGTGCACCCTGCACAACTTTTGTCTGTCACACTTTCCACGACTTAGAAAGACAAACATCCATTACCATGCATAGTCACACCTACGAGTCATTAAGAGTTTCCAATCCACTTTCTGTATACTGCATGTTTTTGGGATGGCGTGAAGGCTGCCAAAAAAGCCATGCAGACACAGGGAGAGAAAAACAGTGACACCTACTACCTCCAATCCCATAACCAGCACATGTTCTAATACTAAAAAAAAAAAATATTGCATATGCTGACATGTCAGGAATCCCCTCCAGCTATCCAAAAATCATTTATAACAGTCCTTGAATGTCAAATGGATTCAGATTTGTAAATTGTGTGACTGCAGCTTGTTACAGGCTGAAGGTACACAGTCGGGTGCATATAATGAGAATGTTATGATTTCATTTTAGAGACAATCACAGATTTAATCATAATTCAAACAGATATATGGTCTATATTTTTATGTTATGGTCCTCAGGATATTAACACTTCATTCCTCTACTGTAAATATGTATTTTCACTTTTGTTAAAAAACAAACAAACATTTGATACAGTTTGATACAACAAGGTTCTCAGGTAATCCACTTGCAATACCTCTTGCGAATATTGTCTACCATGTAGAGCAGACAACTCAACAAACAGGCTTGACAAAGAGTGTTTTGTTTACCCTCTGGTCAGGCTGTCATATTTAAGGCTGTCATTGTGGTCATCTGACCGCAGTGACACAGCTTTCACACTCTCTCAATAAACCAGACTGAACACAATCATCTTAATGTTTTTTGAGTGATGTCTAAAGTGCTGTCTTTTATGCATCACATTTGTTATTCCTTTTCTATGTAACTGTTCTGCTCTTAACACCTATTTTTCAGTAGGTGTTTGCAGAATGTCTTTAACGTTATTATTCATGATAATTTCATCCTGTGGTTATTATTCATGAATATGTTTTACATATATTTACATATTCATTTTCATTCAAGGTAGTCCGTTTAAAAAAATAAATTAAAATACACACATTCACACATCATTCAAACCAGTGCAGTGAGTTCATAAGGAAATGATGAGCAGCCACAAATATGCAGTATAATGAATGGCATTTGTTTGACTGAGCAGTACAGACGACGTTAAACAAGCGCAGCCACGCTGGTGCTTACTGCCATCTAGTGGCCGTATATGTACAATGACTGGGCTCTGTGCTGTAGATTAAAGATTAATAAAGATTAAATTCACTTCATTAATCCCCAGTGGGAAAATTCTCTTTACATTCACAGTACATGCAAGTTCTGATGTTCTGTACTTTCAACACTCACAAAACAACATGGAGTATATTTCTTTTACAATCTTCAGATTGATTCTTATAATTCTAGGAAAATTAAAGCAGAACTAAACACTAAAAAGAAAAAAAATGCTTTAAACAAAGATTTAAAAAAGTGTTTTGCATCCTCCTCCTCTCATAAAAAATGATTGTTAACGCAATGCAGTGTTAATTAAAACCATCATTAAGGTTAATGAGATGTAACATCTTCCAGGGTGCGGTGTGTGTGATGAATAGCCAAACCCCATGTGGTCTTCAGAGCACTCATCTTTCAACCTGGACAGACATATTAATGATTTAACACTCAGCCTTTCATGTTCCACTCTCATTAGTCACTGTTTCTCTTTCTCACTCATGTCTGGTACTTTTAATTTACTTTTCAAGTTTTGATTTCACTTGATCTTTTCCTCTTTGCCTCACTCTCTCTCTGGAGGACATTTTAATTGGATTGATATTTGGTAATTAGCTTTAATTTGAAAAACAATAGCATAAAACTCCCTGATGCATTCTCAGTGTGTTGACGCAACCTTATCAATTAGATAGAATTAAAGGATGGTCAACATAACCAAACGGATTTTCACACCGGGCAGTGCAAACTACGAGTTTCCGAGGTCAAAAGGTTTAAGCAGAAAAGGTCACCCTAATGAGAGAGCTCATGTGTTGGTGTTCCCATGCTATCATCAGTAATAGTTGGCTGCACCTCATTGTATGAGTGTGTGTTCACATGTGTTCCTTTGATTCCGTATTGACATCAATTAGTGTTTGTGTTTAAAACTTCATGAGCCAATGCTTATCACCCTTGCAGACCATAAATGCTCAGTTTGTATAATAAAAGGGATGTCAACAAATAAGCACAAAAAAAAGAGAAAGAAATTAAAGAAAAAGAGGAAAAGAATGGTCCATCCTATCCAATCGGCACCGACAGTTTATTTATCAGATTTCTAGCTGAAACAATGCCTGCCATGCTACTAACTTGTCAACAGATGGCATCATATGAGCAATGGCTGATGGTGGCAACAGGGTGAGGAGGCTGGATATAATCACATTTAGCCTGTCATCTATTTGGCGCTATGATTTCAGCTGATTTATGTAAGTTTCTTATGACTGTTGGTCTGGATGAGATAAATCTGGATGAATGTGCTCTGATTTAAAGAATAGATATCAATTTTAGTCTCAGTTCTGTCAGGGGAATCTTGTGCTCTTTCTAGATATACTGTATGTCTTTATTTATCTCCATTCATTTCTGAAGGGCGGCTTGAAAACATTTGCTGAAAGATTTAAGCATCTTTTCGTCCATCTTATTTTGTTGCTACCCGCATCTGTTCGTCTCTTGGAGAATATGTGGGTGTTTTCTGTAGGTGGGAACACAATATACAGTACGTATTGAGTCCTCAATTCCACGAATGAAGTGTTACATCTGTACCAGCAGGTGTCACAGAAAACAGACCAAAGCATTGCAGTTTCTTTTCCATGTATAAAATTATATTTGTTTGTTTTTTTGAAATACAATAACTACCCACCCTCACAATCTCATCAGCATTTTTTAGGACACCCCTGAAGTAAGATGTGAGCAGAGCTTCTTAAATGTAGCTCATGAGATTCACCAATTAGTGCTACAAATCTGCTTTGCTTTCGATTTTATCGATTTTAAAAGTCCATCTAAGAATAATTTATTTCTTTTCCTTGTTTAGCAGAGCTCAATAAAGCATAACAGTATTGCTAGTATGGCAATCAAACGATCTGATTTTGTCACCTCTCCAACAAGCATCAGATAGTCTGAAAAACAGATTTTAAGTAATTGAATATTTCTGGACAGAATAAGAACCTCCTGTGCCTGCCAAAGTAGCAGGGAGCTGCAAGCACTGGTCACAAGTAGTCTTTGGCAATTTTCACTTTGGAATAATGAAGACAGTGCTATACAAGGAGCTGTATTAGGTCATATGTGATGCATAGCGATGCTGTATGTACTTACCTCAAGGCATTTGCTCACTAATTTCTTTCATGACTATGACCCCAATCTTTCTTACACACAAGCTGGAGATGTTTTCTGCAAACTAGACAAATAATTACACACAAAGATAAAATCATTTGCTCTGGGATCTGTGGGATCAAGAGAACAAATATTCCGTATAGCTGTGTTGTTTGGCATTGTTTAAAGAATATGGAGTCAATATATAGTATTATCATTAAACTCTGATTCAATACCATTCCACTCATCTAATACAGACTCAATCACATAGGGAGGTAGACAATCATTAATTATCTGTTACCACCTTAGAATATAACATTTAAATGATTATGTCTGAAGTAGATACACAACACTTAGCAGGTTACATTATTGTAGTGGTGTCTTCAGAGGTTAAATCAATCAGAGAGCTTCTTTCGATGGTAATCACCAGAGGCAGGAATGAGAAAACATCATTAAAATCTCCTATAAACTCTATTTGGGGTAGAATGATCGATCCACAAGCCTTGAACGAGATCAGCCTCCAGCGGCTGTTATTGTTCTCTAAGCGAGTTATATTTTCTCCACAGTGGCTAACACCAGCACCGAGTTGAAATATAAATTTAGCCCTCTACAGCATATAAGGGATGGACTTACATAATGCCAATGACACTGCATTTGCACTTGATTCAAGTTTATTTATTCTTATATAGCCCAGATTCACAAACAATGTCTGAAAGGGCTTTACAATCTGCACATGGACGATATCCCTCTGACCTTTGTGCACTGGGAGCAGTATGTAATCAATGAAGGATAAAATGACCAGTGAAAAACAAGTCTCTTATAGACAATTAAAATATTGTGCTTCATATCTGTGGTCAGAGCAAAATAATAATGCTAACTATATATTAGGTTTATTGACAAAATATACATTATTATCAGTTATAATAATACTGTATAGTAATAATTGAAATAACCTTTCAAGCTAGGTCACCAAATGTCCTGTAACTCCAGCTTCTTTCGATCCATATATTTTATTGACTACTGTTCTCTGCTACACCAAACACTGGATTAACACTGGTATCTTCATGTTCTCCATAATTTCACAACAAAGTTGAATTCAAACCAACCAATCACATCTTAGTACATTGGCACAGATCAGGTCAGTTTAAACTTCTTATTAGTTTTTACATTTAATAAACCCTAGAGGAAAGTCCTTAAGGAAAACTTGTTGCCTGTGCATCATGTCTATCCCATACTTTCACTGGGATGATCAGAGTGTGGTGTTCTGAGCAGATGTGTTGATCTTACTGAAAACCTTACTCATTAAAGTTTTCTTAACTCAATGCAAAAATATTTTAACTCAGCTTTTGGTAACTCAAAACTTTTATTTTTTACAACACACTTTGATACATCCACACATCAACTTCTTAATTTCTTTTCTTTTCTCTTTTGCAGCTCTGCCGAGGAACTTTTTTCCTTTGAAAGTTCGTCATACGTGATTCTTGTTTCATCAGCTAAGTTGTAATGAATTTATCTGAAACAGAATCAAACTGTAGTTTCTATTCCCCAACACCAGATTTAGCAGAGAGCATCCTCCAAGACCGGAACTTTCCTCCGTTTTCCCTGTCCGTGAACGTTTGCGTGTCGAGCGTGCCTCCAAAGGAGGCCGCTGATTGGACAGCTCTCCTTCACACTCCCGCCTCCTCCTGCTCGGCTCACCTGCAATCAATCAGCTCAACTCCACCTGTTCGGTGCTGCGTTTACGGTCGGGCTTTCAGCTCGGTGCTACTGGTAATTCTGTTTTGAGAGATTTTTCGCCTATGATTCGCGCGTTCCCCATCCTGTGTCTGTCAGCCAGCCTGTCCGTTATGCCTCGAAAATCCATCGTGTTGTCGGTGAGTTAACCATCAGTCTGCCGCTATCTGGCTGCCTGTCTGCTCTCTGCCCACGCCTGTCAGGAGAATCAACGACTGCGCTTTTTTTCCACTCACTCTCAATTATTGTTCAATATTTCCGCGTTAAACCTCCTCCTCTCCCCTCAGCGCCCTAAACTCCGGTATTCTGGATCCTGATTATTGAAGCATAACTTTTTTTTTTTTTTTTATCAAGAAGATGAAGATGGAAGAGAAAATTTTTGTTCCTTGAGACAAAATTTCAAGACTAGACCCAAGTTTGGTATAATTTTAAGCCCTATATTTCATCCTTAAATTGTAAAAACAGAACACATATGTATTTTACCCTGTTGGATAGGATGTGACCTCCGAGGATGAGGATGAGTGAAGGGAAGGAGTGAGATAACAGGGGTATGTGCGGTGTTGGTTCACATGGAATCTAATGAACTACATACTGTACATGTTATGTGTAAGATACAAACAAGGCTTTAACACAAAACATATACTTGTAACTATACCTCACAAGTGTCCTGACTATAAGGTGGAAAACATTCTACTTGGACCAAAACCTGAAACCTTTTATTGCTCGATGGTTTTAAGAGAGTTGCTGTTTAAAGTCCATGTTGGCTCCATTGGATTGTTTTAACAAGAGATTGACCATCTTAAAGCCTGGATTTATACTATAAATGAAACCAAATAATATATCATGCATGTTAAATGTGTAGGTATTTTATCAGAAGAGCCTTTGTATTACATTTAAATTCTGATTAATCTACACAAATTATTCATTATTAAATGAACAGACTGAGGGATATTAAATGGTAACCGTTTGAATGTAGACCGTTCCTTAGGTTGTTTGAGGTCCTGTCTTGATGTTTGCTAGACCAAATGACAAAATGTAATCCTTCAGGCAGAGGATAATCTACTCAGTCATGTGGCTTCTTAATGAGAACCTGGGAGTCTGGCATCAGTGTGAGTGAGACACACACAGGCAGACACACACACACACACACACACACACACACACACACACACACACACACACACACACACACACACACACACACGTAGACAAACAATTTAAACTTGTAACATTTGTATGTGCTTTAACTGTCTCTTATCAGCTTCCAATCATGAGACTGGAACATTTTTCCCCAGGTGGTTGAAGGCCAAAGTCTACTTTGTGAGTTATGTGAGTGTCTTAACATGTGATTTTTTTTTTTTACTGGTTTAGAATAAAAATAAACAACAGAACATGCAATCAATTGAGGGTGTGCAGTGTGAAAACTCTCATTTACATTGTCCTGCACAGACAGGCAAATTAAGCACTGCGCTAATGTTACATGCATGGAGCATGATTTCATGCTCTAGTGACAAGTCAGACTGTGAAATTATAACTGCATTGATTATCTCTATAGGGTAAAAAACACATTGTTATTGATTAACTGATTAATTTACTAAGAGCTCATGCAGGAACACATGACACTGTTGTGATCAAGACAATTATACACTTCATTTTACGTAAATTAAGTGCAGAGAGAGAGAGAGAGAGAGACTGTAGTTTGTATAGAGAGTGGGTTTCAATACTTCAGCATTTACAAAAAGCAACACTGCCAAGAGATACAGAGACACAGAGGTTCAGGGTCATTATTAATCTGAAATCCATGCAGCTGTTAGAAATCAATTTACATGCTGTGCTGGGTGTGTACTCAATTCTGTATGGTCTGTTTAATGTGTTATGCATAGTCCATCCATAGTATTTATGCAATGGAAGCAACGGAGTTATATAAAATAAAGACACCAGGAAACATCTTATTGAGAGATCTTAAGATATTTCTCCAGCTGAAGAGAATCATGGAGGATGGAGCGGAATTAGGGAGGACACCAGATGAAGCAATAACATGAACAGAGACAAGGAGGATATGTGTGTGTGAGTATAGGGATACATGTGTGTTGCTTAGTGAGCGTGGTTGTGAGTGCAGCAAGAAATGTCTTTACACAGATGTCAGTAGATACTGTACCTATAAAAATACTTGATTTAGTTACCATGGATACAGAAGGCTGCGTTTCAGCAAGTGAACTCACAAGAATGTCCAATTTAGCTCAGGTCCAGAGAATCAGCACAATTTTTAAAGATGTACGCAAGCAGTGTACAGTTCAATAACATATACGAACATTTTTTAATAGAAATATAGTTGCAATGTTAAACTTCCCGTGCAGAACAGATCCGGGTAAGACATTCATTTAAAACAAGGGTACATAATGAGGGAAGACAAATCAAATGATCACTTATTTTTGCTAATGTGTCGTGGAGGCACTGAGTGTATAAAGAAAGACACGGAGTACAGGAAGCGATAACAAACCACATGGCCCAGCCTTCGCTTGCAAAAAAGCACTTATGAACTTAATCTGATAACGACCCTTTCATGAGGGGGGCCAAGATGACCTCTTAAAATTCTTAGAAAATTGGTTGAAAACAACTGATCAACTCTAAGTGAAGCATCTCTAAAAGCCTCTTTTTGTTCAAGTATTTATAAGTAGGTGTGTTTCTAACGCTGATTAGAAATGCAGGCTTTTGGGGGGGGGGGGGGGGGCATGCATCCTTTCAAGAGAGGATGTTTGTCTCTACCACAGTTTATTGGAAACAAGGGACTGTGTTGCTTCTTGAAAAATCCCAATTATATATTCTGGATGTGCTGCATACATGTTTAAATAATGCTCCTTAAACCTGAATGCCTCAGATTTCATAATTAGAAAATGCAATTTTAAAATAAGGCGTATTTTGAAATATCAAGTGCACAATCAAATTCTGAAGATTTATATATTCAGAAAATAGCAGAACATTAGAAAATTAACTTGTGGAACAGTGTTAAGACAACCAGTTGATTGTAGTTAAATAAATAAATAAATAGGTTAAATCACCTTCTTAAGGCAAATTATACAGCCTCAAATGTCTTACAGTGTATTTGCTGTATAACTATGAGGGTATTTATTAAAAAAGGGTTTATACAATAACTTTAAGGTAGAGTAACATAATATAACCTAATGCATTGGCATAAACATCACTCATAAAAACAATGTAAATAAATTAAAGTCGTAAAAAAATTAAAAAGAGGCACAAAATTCACATCAAATCTTGTAGCTCTTGCAGACAGGCTGGGTCCCATTCAATATATCTAGAGGTGAAGATAACTACGCAGGAAACAGTAACACCGTCTCACTTGAAAATGTGAAAAATAGTTGAATGGGACTCCTACACTTGTTCTGTTAGTGCTGCACGCCTTTGGGTGCTTTGCATCAAACTTGTTGAGGGCATGGACTACCTTTGTCGGGCCTTTCCAGAGGAGATGCTGTTAGAACCAAATTTTTACTCATCAACTAGAAAAGGCAAGGCTGACACTTTGATGCTTAAAGCATTTATGAAATAAATATTCAGCTTCTGAGGTCATTTTAGTTTGCAACTTCTTCCCCACAGTAACTGTGTACCAACAAACACAGAAAACTAAAATCTGCAACACTGACCATTTGGACCAAATACTGAATAAGGGTTTGGAGGCTATGGTGCTACTTAGCTTGTCCCTGTCTGTCCTGTTGTGTTTCCATTCTGATGAGACCACGCATTAACCACCCCACAAATTATTTGAAGCAGCCAGAGCAGCTCGTCTGCTTGTTGGAGCTCAGCTGAGGTGAGATGGTGTCTGGTACCACACTTTTCAGGATGTTGTTCTCTGTAGCCATGATGTGCTTCACCAACAGGTTTGCAGCTTCATCAATATTGAGGTTGTCCTAGAGGAGAATGATATTGCTGTTAGGTGTGACTTTATAGTATTCCTCCTTTTTTCAGTCTGTACTTTTATGACTAATCAACAGTTTTATTTCCTTATTACCTGTTTCTCAACTGAACTGATTGATTTAGTTGATTATAATGTTAGGAAAACTGATTCTGTTTGAGATATTTAGCTGCAGCTGTTTACCACAGGATGTTTGAGATTCATTTACGTTACTGAATCAACATCCTGTGCTGTGATAGTGCCCTACCAGGCTTATGTGTGCACCTTCATTTATGTGAAGGTTCATCGTGGAAGTGTTGGAAGTGAATGAAAACATCTTTATATCTGCCCAAAGACGGGTACAGTTGTGTTCACACAATTAAACTGCGACTAAACCGGCACCCTATGACCTTTGAACTTTCAGAAGTTTGAGTGTTGATGCCACATGAGTGACGGCACACATGCTGCTGCAACATGGCTTCTCGGTGGTAAACTCTGTGTCAACACAGGATGTGTGAATGAAGATAAACTTTGTACATTTTAACTGCATATGCCCTGCAGAGTCTTTAGATTATTTTTTTTTTAATTTTTTTCAAAATCCTATCCACCCATCTATAAAGCTGCTCAAGGAAAGATATGACTGAAAACTTTTCTTCTGAAAGCTCCCTGGATGATTTTTACCTGAAGTTTTTTAAAAAAAATAAAAACTGCTTCTTAAAAGTATTTCAGTGGCCACTTCTGACCCTATTTGTAAAGGTGGCCCACAGAGCCACTTTCTTGGAGGACATGAAATTCCTGTTGGCTCTGTGAGGCATGTTTTTCACAGACTAAAGTGATCTATGTGGAAATGATCTCCACTGACTGTGTCAGCCCCTCATTGGAAGGGCCCACTTATTGCAGTGCTGATGATTAAAGTAACTTTTAAAATAACATTTTGAGACATATATACTTGCTAATAAACAGGATAAGAGATATTTAGTTTAGCATTAATAATGAGACCAAGAACAAAAAAAACCAACAAAAATCCAGCCATTGTGCTAAGTTAAGCTAATCATCACCCCAGCATCATATTCATTTGGGTTTGATCTACTAACTGCTAATAAGACACTGAATAGAAATATTTCCCAAAACTATTCATGTGATTAAATATGCCGTGACAGGTAGAAATAGATTTCACTCCAGGAATGTTAAATGACTAGGACAAAGGAATACTTCACCAGGTTCAGTTCTCACCTTGGCTGAGGTCTCAAACCATCCAACAAAACCATGGTCCTTGCAGAACTGGTCCATTTTAATGGCACTGTTTGTCAGCTCCCTGCCTTGGTCACATTTGTTTGCTAGCAGCACTGTAGCAATGCTCTGGCCGTCAGTCAATGTTAGTTTGGAGTCCAGGTCCTCTTTCCACTTCATGACTGCCTCGAAGGTCGTGTGCCGCGTCACATCGAACACAATAAGGGCTCCCATGGCTTCTCGGTAGTACACGCGTGTCATGTTTCCAAACCGTTCCTGACCTGGGATAAACAGACACACACAAGAAGCTTCATTCTCTGAATTGTTGTTCTCTGTTGTCTGTTTTATGAGAGATTCTCATTGTTTCTCTGCATTTTTGCAAGAGAATGCAAGCAGCATCTACATTTCCATGAAATGGCACATTCCTTCATAATAGACTTAAACAGATGGTCAGTGTGACTGCTAATTCCTGCTGATAATAGACACACATAAATTAAACCTGCATCTGTAACGAGAGCATTTTTTGACCAGACTATAAACAATACATCTGTGAAAATGTCACTTTAGTTATTTGGATCTTCACTATATAACAGATCAATAAATGACATGAAGTTTATGTTTAAATACAGCCATTGAATTTGTTTTTCGGAATTGTTTTTTTGTAAAATATCCAATAAAATGTATGAGGGAATTATCTGGTTCTAACCCACTAACACAATGTCATTTTCAGTGTATGTTTATTCAAGAGTGTGCAGTTTTTTGTTTTTGGATGTTATGAATTAAGTTTTTCCATTTTTTGAGCAGAGATGTAGGAAATACAGCATACCTTTGGTTACATTGTTTTTATCTGCAGACAGGAGACTTTATTAAACGGAATTTTGACCAGTCTTAAAAAGAACTGATACATCTATAAGACATTCACAAAAATATTTTTAAAAAATTTATATTGGTCTTTATAAAAGTGTAATATGATTTTTCTACACACAACTCCCTCATGTGAACGTTATCATCTTCTGTTCAAAAAGCTGGCTGAGGATATCAAGTAATTGGAGAAATATTTTTTAGATGGAAAAATTGACCTAGATCCCCTGATAGTATTTCTAGAGTCTGACACAGTAAAAACAATGTTATATCATTTATCAGCTTGTTGGTACAAAGACGGGTGTTACTCATCTGCAAAGAGAGGATTGCACCAAAACATGGTTGGGATGTTGTGAAACACTTGTAGTGAGAGTTCATTAAATTCTGCCTGGATAAAGATGTTGATCAGACAATTTATTTTCTCTTTTCCCCTTTTTTATGTTGTAACTGGTGCTGACTGATCTCAACTACTACTGATACTTCTCCTTTTGACTTTTCCCTTCAGGGGTCGCCACAGCAAATCAATTGCCTCCATCTAACCCTGTTTTCTGCATCCTCTTCTCTCACACCAACTACCTTCATGTCCTCTTTCACTACATCCATAAACCTCCTCTTTGGTCTTCCTCTAGGCCTCCTGCCTGGCAGTTCAAAACTCAGCATCCTTCTACCAATATATTCACTATCTCTCCTCTGGACAAGTCTGGCCTCTCTGACTTTATCTCCAAAACCTCTAACATGTGCTGTCCCTCTGATGTACTCATTCCTGATCCTATCCATCCTGGTCACTCCCAAAGAGAACCTCAGCATCTTCATCTCTGCTACCTCCAGCTCTGCCTCCTGTCTTTTCCTGGTCGCTTGTCTCACCACAGTTTTGTATGCCTTTCCTTCCAACTACTACCGATACTATAACTTTTAATAACAGTACATGGCAATATGGTATCCATATTTTCAATGTGTGGATTTTGTGTTGAATTGTCGCGTTTAACAAAATACAGCAAATTTAAAATGGACAACAAGACATGTAATAAAGTTCAGAAAAGCACAAAGGGTGAATATTGATGACGCTGTTCTGATCAAGGCTATGCACGGATTGTGCATTACATACAGAAATGTATGTTATTTACCGATTCAATCATTTTTTCTTTTTTTTAATTTTGCACTTCCTGATTATCAGTACACAGAATGTGACGTGTATAAACAATAATGAGATAAAATGTTTATATTTGTGATCAAAAGACAATGCCGTCATAATATTTACCTTGTGTGTATTCTCCTGTTTAATGTAAACACTTCCTACTGAGTGGATCTTTCAGGTGAGCATGTCCTGCTGATATCATAGGTGGCTAGAAATACACAGACAAGCTGCACTTGGCATCACGAGGAAATGGAAAACACGAAACAACACTGACTGAGAACTTCCTCATGTTGTGCAAGAGAATGAACCCTCTTCTGCAAATGGTGTGACAGACTGACACACGTTGCCTGACATCCTGTCATTTACTCTGATGGAATGAATGAGGCTGTTCGATCAGAGTGACTTGCAACCTCCTGAATGAATCACGTTGGTTGCTTGACGCCTGTCAGCATGTGTGACCGAATGTTTGGTTCTCAATGGGGACAACAATGACCCTCATGTGACTGGCCCTTTTTATCTCCCTCACATGGACATTTCACATGATGCAGCGCCATACCTTGAATGAATGACACCCTGCTTCCAGATACAATTAGACTGTGCGCGTGTCCGTGTGCGCGTACTTGTGTACGCGCATTACAGGGAGGACATTGTTCCTGTCGGGCACCAGCTTTACGCAGTGACGGCGCGTCTTTAAGCCCCTAACTCTTAGCAATTTAGCAGTCATACCGCAATGTAATTTGAAGATAAGGGTTATCTAGATAAAACATCAGTTTTTAATAAGCCTCTTTTCCGTGTGAGCTTCTAACACATTTTAATCTAAGTTATGATATTGATGAGTGATCCTTAAACCCTTCTGGAGCCAGAATGGGATTCATCCTCGTTCTAATTATTTTAGTAACAATATTAGACGCTCAGCACACAAAATGTACAAATTCTACTCGACTTCTTTAAAGCCCCACCTGCAATGTCCCACAGTTGAAGCCGGACAGTCTCCGAGTCCCAGTTCAAAACTTTCAGCGCAAAGTCCACTCCGATAGTGGCCCTGTAGTTGGTGGAATAGGTCTGGTGGACGTAGCGCCTGATGATAGATGTCTTCCCGACCCCCAGGTCCCCGATGACCAGCACCTTGTACAGGTGCTCCTTCCGGAGGCTCTGCATGCCGTTTGAGAGCGATGGCTGCTTAATCATTCCCGTGGGATCTCAGCGGCTTCCAGCAACTTTTAACTCACTTTTGAGTGACAGCTGGAGATGATCGTGAGTATATTTACCGTGTGTCTCCCCTGTTCGTGTTGCGTTAAGGAACCGCCCTCACCGCGTAAAATCGTGATCTGCTCAGGGGCTGTTCTTGGGAACTTGTGACCTTGGTGCGTCTTCGCTCAGGAGAAGTCGCGGTGCGCAGTTGACTCAGAGCTCTGTACGGTCATTCTGGTTAGAGGGTGAGTCTGTCTTAAAACCCCCCCAGGCTGGTGATTTATATACAGTAAAAATGCACTTTTCAAGTTTCAAACTTTGCTTCCCGGTAAAAGAAATGCTTTTCAAAAGCATCTTTACAAAAATAATAATTATACAACACTTAAAGCAGTGAATTGAGTCAAAAAGGATCAGGTAAAAACCTAACACCTATCATATTCACCTTTATACCGCATTTAGCCACAAATGGAAGGCATCTAGATATTATTGTGGCAATATATTCTAATGTTATCCTCTATAGTTATTAAATGCTCTGCTGCCTTTAGGTATTGGTTATAGTCAATTGAACGGGATGCTTTTGCCTAATAATATTTTTCCACATGCTGACTGTAAAATAGAGGCTTGTAAATAATAAAACATAAAAAGGCACAAAACTAAATTAAATATCACTGTGACAAAAATACTTGTTTCAAGGTTGAATACAGCAGGAAAATATTACAAAAGTAATTTCTGCAGCTGTAATGTTAGCAAATAATGTTGATGAAAATTAAGATTTTTTTTTTGGGGGGGGGTGCATAATTGACTGAGTACACAGAAAGTGAGTGTGCATTTTATTTTTTTGTCATCTTATGTGGGAGTGTACCCGGCCTGGGTCCTGTTCCACAAAACGTTTTTAATGAGTCATGTCAGAACGTTTTTTCAAGTATTAAATTAGAATCACACAAAGCGAGGAAGTCAAACAGGTGTTACTCAAAAAAGCTTTTTCTTAGACAGACCCAGACATTCTGCTGCTTGAGTATGGTTACATACGGATAACATGGAACTCTGTTTTAGTGCAGCCGCTTACAGTGAGATGACAACAGGCTGGTAGTTGCTTCATTTACATTTTCAACTGTACTTGTTTTCAACAGGGATCGGCCTAAGCACTATTCATAGCGATTTTGCCCACAGAGCTCTGCAGGAAGCCCAACGGTGACTACACTGACATTCTGCTGCTTCTCACCCCCCAGCAGCTTCACATGTAAGTGGAGATGTTCGTGTTTCTCTTTCCTCGGACTGTGTCCACACATTCCTGTTCATACTAAACTGTTTTTTGTGCCTTTAAAAACAAATAGCATGTCAAGTCAGACATATGTAAGGTTGCATTACCATAAAATAAGAACACACAACTCCTATGAGCTTTAGCAAATTATAATGCCACATATTGCCTATTATACTACTTGATTTGGCACCATTAACTGATTTAAGTAAGCTTGATTCAGAGATGTAAAAATTCCTGCACATCATTTAAGTTGAAAGGAAACATCAGTCCTTAAAATGTTAGAAACATTTTTATCGAGGATATCTATTTGTCCCTCACCTTTTCATGTTACATACATAAAACACACAAGTTATTAAAGTTGGAACATAATAAAATGGAGCAATATGTACAGTTATTCATATACAGTGCATTTACACATGTGCCTGTACATCATTGGGATTTGCATGTGGGGGAATGATGGTGACTGCAGGATGTGCATCTTCACATTACAATGCAACTATTTTTTTCATCAAAACTGACTCCTTTTAAACTATCATCACTGATGTAAACAGAGTCCGTCTTCTCTTGTCTGTCAAGAGTCCTTCAGATCAATGCAACAGCGTGATCCAGGGTGTAACGGTCAGTGCTGAGATGTGGGCAGAACAATCTCTGATTTTTGTGGTTTGGTCAGCTTCACCAGTCTCATTTGGTGAATCTCATTTTCCTTACTTTTTTTTTTCCCAATCTCATTTTCATTTCATTGTACAATAAAAGCCAGACTAGCAGATTCTCCACTCTGGGTCTCTTTAGTTATTTGATCATTCACCAAATGAATAAACGTCTATGCATTAAAATTGTTGCTTGGGGAAACTAAAGGTATTTGGTGTATGAGTGTAATTATGTACATTTTCTTCAGAATATCAATATTGAGATATAATTACATTCTTGTAACTACAATGAAATGAAGCATTTCTGTGATGTAAAAAAGGAGCAATTACACTGAATTAAAACAAAACTAGCAAACATTTAATTCTGCAAAAGTCTAGTAAGTTATGATAATGTAGCAATAAGGCCCAAAAACGTCTTCTGAAGATTAAGCAGTCAATTATTAGCATAAATTGTAATATGCATCTGCAAAATTTACATGACGCAATACATACAAATGGAGGGGGAACAAATAGAGGTTTAAAAATGACGTAAAAACAGACACCTTGTTTTCTTTTTCCTGCAGGCCCCTGAATTCATATGAAATCATTATTTGCATGTCGAGAGAGATCAAATTGCAGATCCAATAAATAAATTAATTTAAAAAAACGTACAATATTATTGAATGAATATTTAAACATGACAAAAAAATGGTCAATTTATTAAATATATATAAAAAACACTTCATCCTGAAAATGTAGACTTATATGGGCTCACAATAAGATTTTCGATGCAAGCTTATTTCTGGTTACACAATGTGATATAGTGCAGTAAGACAGCAGCACATATGTGAGGCAAAAGGCGAGGCGAGACATGTCTGCAAAATCTAGGTGCCAAACTTTCAATTTTCTTCTCTGCCTTTAAAATATCACAAGTCAGTATCACTAACTGTTCTGTCACTTTGCTACTGCATCTATGAATCTTCTGGTTTGGTATTTATCAGATTAAAAAAGTATTCCAAATTCAAACAAATCTTGACATCTTGCAAAGCAGCAACAGATACAGTGGTGTTGCATCAGAAAGGAGTTTGGTTCAAACACATCCTGAGGTGGAAGAACATTTTGGTCAACTTCAAATGACAGTAATAGTCCATAAGCTCTTTGTGGGTTAGACACCTGATGATAGTGAGACCATGAGAGTCCGTCGGCTCTGCTTCTCTCTTGATGGTTTCATTTTCAGTAAATGTACTATTTTCATGAAAAATAAAGATCACTGAGAACTCCCTGCACAAACAAACCTGCTTTGCATAATACATCATACATACACATTCAGTTCACATATACATATAAATACACATTCCATACATATTCCACTTTAGATTTAAAAATGTTTGCTTATGTCTTCATATGCTGGATTGACTAATACAAAATCATTATAAAATTGCAATCTTATTTCATCTATTTTTTTCTGCCCTGATTTTGATGCTATCTGGATCTCAAAATATTACAGATTATTGAAGTTTAATAGGAACAAAACCATTACTACTCTCATCCATCCATCATCTTCAAGAAGTTGGAAATATTACTATTCACAGGAAAACCGAAAAAGTTTAAAGATTAGCAATAAAAACAAATCTGTGCTTATGCTAATAAACTTTGCAGTCTTAAAATATAAGGATTTTAAATGAAATGCAATTATATTTAAAATTGTAGTGTATTACTTTTTTATGTAAATTCATTTTGAAGTAGATTAGATTTTTGGCATTATCTAGAAACAGTGTACAGTAATATTTGGGAAGATTTTCTCCTACATACACCGTACTTTGAAACCATTTACTATGGCATAGAAAAAGAAATTACATTTGTTTGTTTTTTAAATATTTCATTCAAATTCATGCTTTTTAAAATGTTAATCTATGTTCCATTTTTTCTCAAACTCACATTAACATTAACATGAGGCTCTGACATTGCTCAGCTTAATCTTCATATTTATAAAAACTAAAATAAATCTTAAAAACTGCTTAACTATTCAGAATATCCACTTTCAGAAATGTGTGTGAGAGTAAGCCTTTAGCTTTGAATTTGTAGTTTGAGTAATAATGTGAAAAGAGTGTGTAAAGAGAAGTTTACAGAGAGGAGGAGCTCTGGTTGAAGTTTTTCAGAAGCATTTGCTCACATTCTGCCTCAGAGACAGGGGATACTGAGCGGGGCGAGCTGCCGTCAGAGCTCAGAGATGAGTCTCTGAATGGGGAGGGGGGCGTCAGAGCCATCAGTTCATCCATGTCCCTCACTCGTCTGCTGCTGCAAGTCCCGGCCAGTTGCTCGTAAAGCTTACCTGCTGGTCGATTCTCGCAGAAATTGGACACGGCTGCCACCTCGGCGTACGTGGTGACTATAGAAGGGGTCTGTCTGCTCCTCGGCTGGGGGTTCTGAGGAGGGCAGACTGCAGTGGTGGGCTGAGTGGTGGTGGAGGTGGGGCTGACGGTGACTCCTGGCAGCATCATAGTGTTCAGCTCACTGATGTTGGCAGTGAAACGGTTGACCACAGAGCTGATTTGGTCCATGATGGTGACACCCTGGTGATGCCCACCGATCATCCCTATGCCGATATCGCCCACACCTATGGCGCTGATGTCCCCAGCATCCATAATACCCACAGCCTGGTTGTAGTCCCCAACTCTTCTCCTCACCCCGGTGATACGCTCAGGTATGTAGGTAGTCAAAACTTGCACATCCTCTCTTTCCTCCTGTCCCTGAAAGTCCCGTGCCTTTGCTGCATGAAGACTGATGGTGGGCAGGGGTGATTCAGAGGTGGGGCAGGTGAAGGGCTGAGACACCTGTGGCTCTTCATAAAGCACTTTGACACTAGAGTCTGCAGACGTCTTGCCTCCTTTAGAAAAGGGCTTGATAATAGCTGTCTGGTTCACCTCCACAGACGCCTTCTTCTTGACATGGAATGACATCCGCTTCCACAGACTGGGCCTGTAGCTGTGCTCATTCTGCACCCATGTGAGTGATTTCCCATTGGAGCTGCAGAACATATGACAGACAGACATGTAGTGTGTTTGCATTGATTGCTAAGGAATAAATGTGACATACATACCTGCATATCTTCTATATGCTGTAAGGCATTACGTGTTAAGATGTACTGTATTTATTACACAGTTCATTATACCATCATACCCAGATACCATAGAGAAAAGAACCTCCCCCATTACGCTTTTAATTATGTTCTTCTTATTAAGCTTTCTACCACTTCCTGTTCTATCTTTTGCCTTCTATGTAATTTCAAATCTCCCGTCACTTTCTTTTATCCTGCCTAGAAAGAGAAATCCTTAAAGGCAGTGGGTCTCCACTGGGAGTACTTAACCCAAATGAGGAAGCTGTTTCTCTGCTCAGGGAGTAGTTTTTCCCCCCCGGTATATTCAGCCTGATGTGGTGGGTCCATGCTCTGACTTAGACACACTTTAAGGACAAACAGCCATAGCTTTGTGCTTTGAAATCTGAGCAGAAAGGTCAGCTCTATACACAGTGTCACGGACAGAATCAAGTTAAATATGTGGCCACAAGACTGGTTGTAATGCCTGATAATGAGCCACACGGGAAGCTGATCTATTATTAGACCGTGCCATGTCTGCCGTGTGCCTACCTGCCTGCAGCCTCCCTCTCGTTGTTCCTTCTCGCCGGATTTTATCCTCACTCAAGTCCCTTTATTCATGTCCGTAGCTAAGGTTAAATTTTTAGTGATTGACATGCATGATTATAGTATTGTTTCTATTTTTTTACCTGAGAGATATCAAAAAAAGAGGCAAAATCGTTACAGTAAAAATGAGCTCATGTCATTGCATCTTAATGATTTTTCCCTTGTTTTAGAAATTATGGACAAATGTGGAAGAGAAAACAACACTTAAGAGCTGACATAAAACAGATTGTATTCTCTTTTACTATAGACATAACTACTTTCAGGAAACATTTTCCTTATAGAGGACACTTCATTAAACAAGTGCTTTCAATTGTTCATAGTTTCATACCCTCTGAGCTTCCCCCATATACCTGATGTTGTCATGTGCAGAACCACGTCGTCGGAATAAGTTAGCCATGCTGCTGGAAGATTTGCCAGACTTCGTAGCTTTCTTGGCATCACCTACATGCATGCGCACCACTGTGGATGTCGTGAAAGCACTCCGGACATTTTTCTCAGGCTTGGCAAGCATAATGTACACCTGACCAGGAAAATTAATAACAAAATAAGCACAAGCAGAAGGCATGGAGATAAAATCCTAAAAATTCTTTTGAAAGAGTTTTTGCATTTCTTACTTTTGGGACAAACATGCAGCAGAGAGCCACTGTGGCGCTGAGGCTGACACTGAAGCACATGGTTATTATCTTGTAGTTGGAGCCAAAATAAATAGGAACGAAGGCAAGCCAGATGATGCAGGTGGTGTACATGGTAAAGGCAATATACTTGGCCTCGTTAAAATTAGCGGGAACATTTCGAGTCTGTAGGAGAAAGGAAGATCATTCTTAAAGCTGCATAAATTGAAGTACAAAGGACAGAATAAGACATGGAGAAAACGATAAAAAGGTCTGAGTGCAAGAAAGGAAAATAGAAATGTACCTTGAAGGCATAAAAGGTGCAGCTAAGGATAAGGAGGCCATTGTAGCCCAAAGGCGCCACCACCCCCAGAGTAGTTAGATTACAGATCAAGTGCACCTCACGGATACTTGGGTAGTCATAGATCACCTAAGAGGAAAAGAGAGGGCGCTGTAGAAATGTAAGTAATTGAACATCCTCCTCTTTGTCTAAGACACACATACACACACCTGTGGTGGCTCTATAATAAGAAGGGCTACGATAATCCCCAGCTGCAACAGTATGAGTAGGAAGGCGATGATCAATTGTGCGCAGGCGGACATAAAGCGGGGCTTCTTTGTGCAGATCTTCTTCTTGCTGCCTGCCAGAATCCGCGCTATTCGGTTGGTCTGGATTAAAAATAGATCAGGTGGTTATAAAGCATTCGCTGACATCCACTGTGGATAATGCTCCTTGCACTGATTCATGACAAAAATCCTCTTTTTTTAGTGTCCAGATCATCAACCTCAGCCCACACACAGATACTCAACATCTACTGCAATTCTATCATAATTACCGGTAACCATCATCTGATCACTGATGGTCGCACTTTAACCCCTGTTATGTTTGGTTATTCCTTTTTACATGTTAAAATTTTACTGGAAATAAGTAGCAGGCACATTTTCCAATCAAATGTGTTTCCCTTTAATATTAGAAAAGCACCAGGATAATCACACATAGCAGTCACATTTTTCTAACACAATATGTCTTATATGGGACAGATATGCAGTCATCTCTCTTTAGGTGTCAGTTGATATAACCAGTACTTCTGTCTTCTGCCAAATGCTCCTTCTTACACAACATACGACACAGTGTTGCTCCGAATTATCCTTTTTGAAACATGTCTGATTAAATACATTCATTAAAAAAAGGTTCATAAAATGTGCTCTTTACAGTTTTGTTGTGCTGATTTCTGAACCTTCTGGACAATGTTTTACAGACCCTAATAAAAAATGAGATCTGATGAACCACAATGCTTTACTAATACATTTTTGCAAGTGGTAAAAACACAGGAGACAGGGTACCTTGGTGACGAGTGCTGAGTAGCTCATGGCAGGAGACAGTCCGATCCCCAGCCGCTGGAGGTAGCAGTGGATTATGTGTGGTTTAGCAATAAGGCTGAAGGTGCACAAGTAGCCAACACATATTCCAGCCAGGATGATGTAACAGAGCTCCCGACTGGAAGATTTGACCACAGGGGTGTCCCAAAATCTACACAGATGAAAAATTCACAAGTATTCTCTAACAAATTATATACTGCTATTATATATTATATTATATTATATTATATTATTACTTTATAAAGACAGAGGTAACAAAAAATGTAGCCATGAGCCCCAGACAGGCGAAGACCACCGCAGCGATGGGCTCTGGATCCCCCCAAAGAACATACTGCACCGGGATGGGTTCACAACCTGAGGTATACAGGGCAACAACAAAACACAAAAACATTCAAACAAAAACATGGATTTTCTGAGAGACTGATAAATGATTTGCATGACAAAAGAGGAAGCATTTCCAACAGCTCAAGGCTTTTCAAACATTCAAGGCTTTTCTGGTCTGTTAATATTTTTTAAAAAGAATTCCTGCACACTGTCTAACTAACATGATGTGTTGTCTTGCTAATTTTATATTTTTAAAATGTTTACCAGTGAGGTCATCTGTGGGCCAGAAACCAAGGCCACAGGCTCGACAAGTGTATTCATCAAAAACAAACTCATTGTCTTTGCAGGGAGTGCAGGTCCAGCAGCAGCTAACCTCCCCTTTACGGATCACCTGGCCAAACACACAGGCACACACACTCACATTAGTATGAATGATAGGCCTCAAAGCTCCTATGGTACTTTTCTGTGGATAATCTAACACTCTTTTCATCATGTAAAGACAATGAAATGAAGATCTCAAAGACAATAGGTAAAACAAAGAATAAAGAAGTTCAAATGCAAACATTTGTTCCTTTCTTTTGAATGAGAGAAAAATGTTTTGAAAAGTATTGAGAAGATGGTGGTTATTGGTTCATTCTGGGATTCTAAACCGCCTCTCATCAATGTTAAGAAGTTAGTGACATCCCGCGAAGCGTCGATGTAACTCAGTGTTTGTGTGTTTGTCCGTCTATCAAATATCTTCACAACCATTGCAGATGGAAAGATGAAAGAAAAAGCACATCACTCAGGCAGCAAAGGGGATGAAAATTAGATGATGACCTTGACTTTGAAAAACTAGGTCCAGGTCAAATTTTCACTTCTATACCTTTTTAATGCCCAGAAAAATATTGTAGGTTGTCCTGAGTCTGTCTGCTACAGTATACCTCTAGCAGTGTTCAACTTACAAATATGAAATGAAAAGCCAAATACTTGATAGTACAATGTAGAATTCATTGCTGCGACCATCATGAAATTAGGTCAGCGTAAAATTTTTAATTCAGGGGTGTCGCGGGATGTTGCAGTCTCTTTAGGTTTGAGTTTAACACAAAATGCAGTACATTAGTGCATTTTTAGGAGACTAAGAGGAGGCAAACTACAGTGTTCCTGATTGTCTTGATGGACTGCAGGGGAACAAAAGCCAAGATTGAACATTATGAAAGCACTTTGCAGAGACCGTGGAGGGTTACTAGAAGACTTAATTGGACTAAATTGCAAACCTTTGACAGCAAGTCAAGGGCATAAAGTGGGTCTTACTTAACAGCCTTCTTTGGTAAAATTACATGTTCCTGTGCAGAAGATGTTTTCTGGTTAGAAACAGCTGCCTGCATTGACAGCATTGAATGGTGATGATGTGTAGATGATGACTTTAAATCATTTGTAGCCTCGGGAGGTTGATGTCTGAGGTTGTAAAAACCGTATGCACTGAAGTGATGCTTACTTTAATCTGTGCCTTTTGGCAGGGCTCAGAGCAGACTGACTGGATGACGTCACTCTTGTTACTCCAGATTTCCTCATCGTTCATCTTCAAGCCGGCCTGATCCCAACTTCCCACGTGGATGTAAGCGTACTCATCCTCACCTATGCGCTTGAAGTTCATGATTTCGTACCTGAGGCGAGAAAAAAAACAGCAAATGCAAACACTTTAAAGCAACATTTCTTCAAACATCTTCATTTCCTTCATATCTTCCTTTCTTCATTGTTACCTGCCAGGAGAGTCTCCATTCTGGTCAAAGAGGATAGTCTCTCCCGATACGCCGGTGAAGTTGGTTTTCATCAGAAATTCCAGGAGCTTGCGTCCGTCAATCGGCCGCATGTTCTCACACAGACCCTGTCAGTAATAATCAAACACTGTCTGTGTGGCTAAATGAGATGCATACAAATGGAAACACTGTTCATTGTTGTACCTTATATCCTGGACAGAGGGCTTCTTGCATGGCATGCAGGCCATAAGCCATGGAGTAGATGGCGTTTATGACGAAGCCCATCTTGGTGTCTTGGGCGTACTGATGACGCAACGACTCTCTCCCTGTGGAGACCAGAGTTCAAACAGGGAAAAACCAAATCACAGTCATGTCTGTGATGTACAGACTGTATTTGTGCGTGTGGTTGTGTGTGTGTGTGTGTGTGTACTAACAGCTGCAGGACCGGTTGTATGCGCCGCTCTCCTGTGGATGTCCCCTCAGCCTGCACTGGAAGCGATACTGCCAGAACTCAGGAAACCAGGGATTCCTCGGGTTGCCATCAGGTTTCAGGTTCAGGTAATAATCATCAAACCAGGTGACATACGGCGACTTGAGCTTTATGGTAATCCCGCCAGCAGCCTCCCTCTGGTAGCCATCAGTCACATCGTACCTGTCAGCCCAGCCGTCACTGGACAGGAGAGGAACAAAGAAAGAAGCAGAAAATAGAACATCTGTTCATTTGCCTGTTTGCTATTTAAGTTTTAATTGGTTGTGATTTGTGAAGATTTGATTTTCTTTCCCCCACAGCAGGAAATTTTGTGTAACCGTCGTTTCATGCTTTGTTGCCTCTGAATTCAAACTATATAAGGAAATTCCCTTTGACAATTGCATCTGAAAGATTCCGATTATCATGGCTATGTGAACAAAATCCTCTGATCCCAAAGCAACAGATGGCAAACCTACACTGCTATACTGGCCAATCCTGTTTCTCACCTTTGGTCTTATGCATTGGGTCAATATTTGCAACACACAGCGGAATTTTTCCATTTAGGCAGGTGTCTTGAAAAGCAACCAAAGCTAACCCACGGACCAGGTTTCACCAAAGAGAATAATAATAATAATAATAATAATAAGACATAGCTGCCATCCTAAAGTAGTATAGCTCAGCAGTTCAAGAAGCAAACGTTACTTTCAAAGATTACTTGAAGGGAAGATATTTAAGAAATTGTGATTTTAAGAAAAGATGTGATTAAAATGCAACACATTACAAAATGTAGTTTACAAGAATGAGACAGACGGATGGAAGGTGATGCTTAGCTAAATCAACCTAATGACTGTGCAGCAGTTACACCAGAATAACGTATTTATCATAATGACTCAGATGTTCCAACACAAAAACTCGCTGGGAGATCAAAATCAAACATTTGTTCACAAATCCAAACTGGAAATGTTTTTCCACTTTGGATTTGTGAGTTTATAATCAGTTATCATATAAAACGATAGCTGATATAAACTAATGCAGGCAAGGCTTGATGATGTCAGGGGCGCTGGTCTCTCGCAAGAGATTTTGCTTTTGTCTTTTACGTATGTCAGTTTTGAAATGGTAAAATTTTTTGTAAATGTTTCTCTTGAAAATGTTTTTGTAAATTTGATTTGACTGAGTTTCTTTTATCAGTTACAGAAGATGACAAAAACCACCTTCTAAAACTTTGAAACAAATACTACTGCAGCATCTAGAGCAAGGGTGTCAAACTCATTTTCACCAAGGTCCACATCAGCCTCATTATTTAACATGAAGTACCCCTTAATGTTAAATAACTCTGAATTTATTACTTATTCAAGTTACAAACATTACAAACATGTTTGCTTGTTTATTTTTTATAACATAAATCCTTTTAATTTGTCAGGTTATGAAACCCACAGACCTCCATTAATCAAGGATCAAACTAAGTGAATTAAGAAAAATAACATCAAACACAAGTTAAGACATTAACTTTGTTTTTTGTCAAAATGTAGTTTTGTAGTTGTGGGAAATGTAGTTTTTCAAAGCATGCTTTTGACCTATTTATTTTTGGACACCTTTTATGCTCTCGAGGGCCACATAAAATGATATGGCGGGCCACGTTTGGCCCCCGGTCCTTGAGTTTGACACATGTGATCTAGGGTCACATCTGCTCTGCTATTTATTTAAAATACTTGTTGGTTCACGCACAAGAAGACATTTCACCAGTGAGCTGAAAGAAATGGTTCCAAGTCCATCTATTGTTATTGTTGCTTCCAGATCCTATTCTTCAATCAGCACAGGCATAATGTTGATTACACCTCCACACACATGCATGCATGTTAACATGGACTCCTCCCTAATAACAGGAAATTCATTCTGCTCCTTCTCACTGACAAAATAACAAGGACTCATTTTTTTAAACTTCGCTAACCAAGCTGGAGTTATACAACAGTTGTGTGGGTGGTTTTTTTTCTTTTTTCTTTTTTATGCTTGGCTCTCTGGCTGAGGTAGGAGATCATTTCATAACACATCCTTAGAGAAGCAAGCACAGAAATCATATACTGGCAAAAAAAACAAACCCAAAAAAACCACAGGAATGGATATGAAAAGCACAGAGGGCTTTAACGCTGGGTAGTTTGAATCACTCTTGAACGAGCTCTGAAACCCACACGACGACCCAAGAGGGCAGTTTGCTGCATCTTGCTTCACCACCTACAAGCCTGTGTTTGTGTGTGTGTGTGTGTGTGTGTGTGTGTGTGTGTGTGTGTGCATGTTTGTGCGAGCGTGCGCGTTAGCAAGTTATTTTCTTATTTTGTCTTTCTAGATCACCAGAACTACGTTGCCAGCTTGCTAAGTCATGTCACTACTTCCAAACTCATCACCTTTCAAGTCCTGCCTCCACCCTGACCTACGACCTTCAACAAGTCTCTGCCATCTTTTCACTCTGAATCATCTCCTGAATCTGTTGGATATTATATTTTTTTTAATGGTTTTATTAAATATGAATGTTTGGACAACTGTCATACATTTGTCAGCATGCACAGCAAATATCACAAGGAGATGCATAAGGAAATAAGTGAGTCATCTGCTGATGTAAAGCAGGGATAAAAATTAAAGCTTAAGTACAGAAAAGTGCGACTCCTAAAACAGAAACACTTCAGAGAACGTTGGAGAATCAAAAGCTGTTAAAATAAAACTATTCCAATGTACTTTGAATGAATTTAGCACTCTGATATTTGCTGAGATATTTCAGCAACAACAAAAGATTTCAACTTTGTGAAAGAAGAAGTGATGGGTGTTATTTCATGAAAATTCCTCCTGTAGCTTAACACTGAGCAGGACTGCTCTGACTCGTCCTGGACCGAGGACCAAAGACAGGATTGGCTGGACTTGTGAGCATCTTTGAAATTCAACCAACAGCATTATCTACCAGTGCCAATAATCACAGAGCAGCAGTTTTTTCTTTTTTCTTTTTCAGGTTGTACCCATCCATGTGAGCTCTTCTCCTAGGAATTTAAGAAAGGCCACATGTCCATGAATTCATCTTTAAAGGAGGTTAAAGCCAACAGTGGCTCAGATATCATATACTACAATTTGAGTCTGTCTCAATAAATGGAGCCTAAGCATGCGCCACATACAAACACAAACGTGGTGATAAATACTCTATGCTGACATGAAAAAAAAAGCTTTTTGCAGTTCATTAAATTGAATAAAATAGAGCGAATGACACCTGGAAAGTGAGGTCAAAATCATTTAAAAGATGGACAGACGCATATACATACAGTAGTTCATGCTCATGTATGATCATTAACGCACATGAATCAAAAGAGAAACGGATTTTCACATCTAATCCAAAAAATAGGACGGTGGGGAAAAATAATGTGACAAATGCACTTTAGCATTTAAGCTAAACTGGCTACAAGGACACAGCTGTTTGCCAGCTCGCTGTGGTAATATGGATTAAAGACTGTGGCATTTTGCAATATGTAGTTCAAGGTTATTGTATATTTCCTGCTGTCACGTTTGAGCGACAGCCTACATAAAGAATGTGGTTCCTAATGAGGAAAGGCATTTATAGGACACCAGGGATGAGAGTGAGCCAGAGAGCTAAACCTTAAAATATAACACGTTATTCTTGGAGAGAGCAAACCTCCTACAAAATCAACCCACTCTTTCTTGTTTGTATGCATCGATCTCTTTTGTCACAATTTGTCACTTTTTTTTTTTTTTGGACATTCAATGACTGGCGGGCTTTCTTTTCTCCTCATATTCCCAAACAAATATGAAATTAAATTATTTTCATCACAGCTGAAAATGTAATTTTTTTCTAAGTGTCCGTTGTGTTGTGTATTTGTTGGTTGGATTGTCGAAAAATTACTGAACGGTTTTTCATGAAATCTGAAGGAAGGATGGAAGATAAAGCCAAGATAGAAGCTATTCACTTTTGATAAAGATTTTATATGAATATCTTTCGAATGTTCTTTAATATTTCCAGCTGACTTCCTTGAACTTTGATGAAAGGTTAGGGGTGGACATAAGTTACAGAAACAAAACAAATATTAAAATTAGTTTTAAACAGTAAGAAAAATGAGACGGAGTGCCACTGCCAATAAATGTACAAATACATTTATAAAAAATACCTGGAACTTCCTGGCCCACCATGAAGTGGATGGATGTGATGAATGTATTAAGAATGATGATGATGATGATAAAAAAAAACATGGCCCACGATGACGACAACCATCCCTTGGTGGACACCTGAAGAGTTTGGCTTAGACATTAAAGACTTGGAGACCCCTAACAGGACAAGCTGCAAGGAAAAGAAGAAAACACAAACATTTCAACTCATGAGCAACAAAAGCATCACTCACCTCCCAACCAGCAGAAACTCTCCCACCAAACGCTGTCGTCTCATGGCCATCAGTATGCCTCGCACCGTCATGCCCTCGCAGAAGCAGGCCACCACCCTGGCCTTGGGCAGATGGGCCCTTAACTTCTGCAGCAGCTTATCAAAATTCAGTTCGCCCGCGTTGCTGTATATCTTATCAGAGTGAGCGACGCAGATCCCCTCCTTTGCTGCCATGTCCTTAAACGCCTCCATTCCACTCTCACCGTAATTACCTGTGAAAGGGAAAGCATGAATGGGGAGGTGTTAATAACACACTACACAGCATACACAGCATCCAAGCACGGCTGACAACTGAGCATATCAGACTGTTGCGTAACTGTTCACCTGCACTGCCTGTGGCTGTGAGGACAGACAAACACACCGGTGCAAAGTCAGCACATTCTGCTGATTTTGTCCCTTTCATGAGAGCTGTCAGGATTTAGACTTCCACATCCTGCTGACAATGTCGTACAGAGTGACAGTCTGGGACAAATGAGTGACAATTATGTTGGATTGCTGAGGTTGTGTTGTATATTTCTGATAATTCTCAGAGATTACAAATCATATGATCTCAATTATTGTAATGTTGGAGAGAGCGTTGCTTCATTTGGTTGTTCTTTTAGTGGTTAGCCAGGTTAGACAAAGATGTCTACACTTGCTCTCCTGGGGCTTTCCTCTTGATCAGACCTATGAATGCTATGAAGTTTTGACTGTGGAATAGAACATTTTGCATCTTAGACCCTCATCTACAGCAGTTTACTATTTTTAAGTAAATGGAGTGATCCAATCAGGATATAGCATTTACTCTCATCAAACATAGCATATGGAACAAGCAGATGGCTAAGAATGAAATTAAAAGAAGAAGCATATCATTGATTCACATCCATGTCATAGATGAAATCTGTCACAATAGAGTCTCACCCTCTGTGTGTATGGCGGACACGTAACTCCAGCTGTATCTCTTCACGATGTCCACCATCGCTCTCGCCTGTTGCATGTCTGAAGGCACCACCCTCATGAAGTATTTATACAGGCTCTGTTTGAATGAACTTACATGTCATGAATGTCTTTGTGTCTCATTTACTCAGATATCACAAACACAGTTTAAGCCATGATCCACCGAATTCTAACTACGACCATATGCGTCTTTTTGGAGCTCTGGACTCTCTTCTGACACATACTTAGTATTTTGGCCTTCAATCTCCAGGTTCATATCAATTTCATTTTGATAATCACAGATCAATATCTTTTTTTAAAATTGCTGCTATAACTGCTCCATTGTAACATGATAATGTACAAATAAGGTTTCTTTGTAGAATGAACACAGCAAATTCTTCTTAATCAAACTCACAACTAGCAACACTGTCAGGTAGCTATTGTGATTTTAAAGTTCATAATAATAATATTCCCAACATTGACATTATTGATTTTTCGGTGTGTCTTGCCTTGTCACTGAGGTCCATGCTGGTGGCAGAGTAGGCAATCTGTGGGATGTTGAAGAGCTGCAGGAGGTTCTGCACCTGGATAGCCACAGAGCTGGATCCCGGTCCGATCAGTCCCACGATCGGTTTCTTCCCCTGCATCAGTAAGCTCCCTGCCTCTGCATTGCACCTGCCTTGGCTGTCCTCCTCTTCGTTGGACACCAACGTGTCTCGGATGAACTCAATACTCTGCTCCAGCGCTACTGCAGAGTGCCAGCACGAGTCCCTGGCATGAAAACATTAGGTTCACACTTGTTCGGGCAAGCAGAGATGGAAATCAGAAGACGATGGAGGAGCCAATTGGAACCCTTTTAAGTACCTTTTTATACTTCACCAACGCAATGTCTGGACCACTAAGAAATCTTTAAATGTTCAGCCAAAAGTGGATGTTCATGTTTTAAAGCTTGTAAAATTAAACTTATACTGTCTCAAGTTAGTTGCCTTTTCTGTCTTCCCATCTTTCCTCTCTGTTGTTTGTGCTCAATTCCTATTTTAGTTTGATGATTTATTGATTAAAAAAAAAAAGAAAAAAAAAGATTTATTGATACACACAGAACAAAATAAGATATGTGAATGGCTCCTGACCTGATCTCACAGCCCAGGGTGATGTTGGGGAGGATGGTGGGATCTGCATTGATCCGATCCAGAGTGTGCATCATGGCCTCTACTCTCTGAATTCCATATTGCTCACGCACCGCACCGCATTTTCGCTCGTGGACCTGTAATACAACTGGATTACCTCCAAATGAAACACACAACAGGAGCAGGTGCGCACCAACACACTGAGCATGTACCTTGTCAGCAGGTGGTTGGTGGTGAACAGAGAACAGAGCTCCTATGATGATGTCACCAGGGATGTGTGCTAATACTCTTCTCTCCGTGTTCTGAGCATCCACTCCAGACTGATCTCTCAGTAAAACACTCAACGCCAACAGCCTGACATACAACACAGATCTGTTTCCCATCGCCATTTTCATCCTCACACCACTTGCCATCCACTGTCCTCTTAGAGCTGAGGTGAGTGTGATACTTGTGGCATGATGCGTTCGCTGCCAAGACAAAGTGTGAAATTCCTGAAGTCATTAAAGGACAAGGGGTACGAAGAATGCAACAAAAACAGACAATAAACTGAGTTTTTAGAATGAGATTTTCTCAGTTTTCATGCTTAAGGATGCCTGAAAATACTTTGAATGATATCCTACATGGAAAAATAACAAGCACAAAATAACAATTTGTTCATAAATTATGTTCATAAACTTTAGTTAAATTTAATCCCTGAGAATGGCATTTAGTTGCTCTCCGTGGTGCTGAAGTGATGAGTGTAAACTTAATTATGTCTTCTGCGCTCGCAGTCCCGTTCACTGACGTGCACACAGCTCACCTAAAGTAAAAGAAAACACCAGCCTACCTGTTTTCCACCAGCAGTCCTGTAGATGCCATTCCTATAGAGACCGCTTCCATCACAGAGAGGCAATTAAAAGAGTGCTGCCAGTTTCTGCTCCTTCTCAGTCTGGCGCTTGGCTACAGCAAACTGCAAATAGCAGCATATAATATAACACGTTACTGGAACATGTTTGACTCACTGACGCACACGCCCCCCCCCCCCCATATCCACCTCCTCCTACTCCAAAAACAGACTACGGCATGGAGCATCATCTGTGATTAAATCAGTAGTCCACAATGGTAGCTGTGGAAAAGAAATAGGTTGTATGAGACGACAAACTGATGGAGATCTTTGGAAAGTAGTTGTCTGTATGAGAATGGTGACAACTAAATGATGATGATCTGTCTACCAGAATTCAACATCTTTCTAAACTTTTGCTTGCAGCTGGAACTGGAAAAGAGAAATTAATGAATGAACATTTAATTGGAATTTATTTCTTGGAACAAGTCCAGTTTAAACTGACCAATCATGACAGCTTTGAGATGATGCTTCTAACTGGAATGTTACACTTAATATCCAGATTCAAAGTGTCTACTTGTAACATTTACAGCTGAATTTAGTTAGAATGTGTTACTTGGGCAATAACTGACATTTACACCACCATTAAGTAGTTTTATGCATTCTCATTAATCTCAGTTAAATGATATCTCTGTCCTCCAAAGCAAATTGGTGGCAAATTATCCTCAGAGGGAAAACAAAATAAAACAAAAACAAAAACAGCTGGTGAAAACATAATTACAACAAATTATTATTATTTGTTTATTATTATGTTATTATGGTTAACTTTTGTAATTTGAATGACATTTTACATTATTCCTGTCTTTTAGTATGAAGATGAGATCATTTTCTTTGCCCCTGTTGCAGTAAAAAGATGATTTGTGTTAATGGGTATGGTACATTCTCCAGCTCTGTGGAGGAAGCTCCACAGTTTATAACATGTTTGGCGTTAGGACAAGTGATTTCAACACCAAAAAGTGGCACCAAATGACAGAAAATACTTTTTTCAAGACAATTTTAGAAGATTTTTTAATCAAGCAATCTCATATAAAACGTGTGTAACTTACCAGTGAACCTAAATAGGTTATGTATTTTACTTAAAGCTACATAGTCTTCATTAAGATTCTAATTATGTTCTCTGTGTTGAGGAAAAATGGTTTGGGATTCTTCCAAGCTGGATGAGAAATTGTGTACAAAATTTGAAAAAAAAAACAACCCCCAAATTTTAATTCACATCCACTGCCCTGCATTGACTCTCTTTTCTCATAAGTCACAGTGACAAAAGATCTGATTTGCATAACATTGTGTGTGTGTTTTTATCACTTTCAATTATATGACACCCATTTTTTAAAATGGGATGTATTTAAAAGTCGAACATGTGCTCTCCAGTTGCATTCGTGCATGTCAGTGAACTCACTGCACTATGAAATGTATGACTGACACATTTCCAATAACAAGAAAAAAATGTACAGAATGTTCTGGAAGTCTGCTCCAATGCGGGTCAAATGCCTGACTGAGGATGTTGCTATGTTGGGCTTCGTTACTGAGAACCAAACTAGCGGATATCTTCCTGTAGGTCTGTGGCCTGGGGGTCAGAGGGCACAGAGGAGCAGAGCAGGTGTCTAATGAGACGAACCGAGGATGGATGCAGCTAAATGGCGCCCTCTGGTGGAAAGTCGTTACTACACGTTTAAAAAATACATCCATATGTACCTTTTTTTAAATTACGAAGTAAAAATGCATGACCTGCAAATAAAAGTCTCATATATGAAAGCGCAGAAGAAGCATATTATGAGTTAGAATCTAGAGTAGCTTGTAATATGTGGGATGATGTGGTTTTTCCTCTTCTCATTCTGTGACACACTCATTACTGTAACAGTTTTCCTTCCCCTTCCCTCCCTATTCCTCAACCCCATGGGTTTTTTTCTCTTTGATGATAATGTGGGAAGTCTGAGTAGAGAGTATGTGTGGGATTTTCACGGATGGATCCATCATGCATGAAGATTCTTCCCAGGTGTATTGTGGATAGAGGACATGGGATGCAGTGTGAATGAGAACATGTAGTGTAATTTAATAGGCATGATTTTATTTCTATTATAGTTGTCATATACAGGCATGTTGCTGCAATATTTCTAGTTTTGGTCAAAAGAAAGAAAGACTAAAACAAAAAAAATGGATAAATTTTTAATGTTCATTATAACTGACAGGTGCCAATATTTCACTGATTAACTAATCAAATATAACCCTTACAAACAGACTCATAATCATTAGATGTGAAGCTAGAAGGCCAAGGCGCAGCAGGTGTTATGGTGTAGATGTTAGGAGCCATGTGAGATGGAGGCAGTCTTGAGACAGCACAAAATACATCAGTGAGACTATTGTAGAGTTTCTATGTATCTCCTGCCTAAGGCACGCAGTCACTCTACTCATGATTTGTTCTCAGTAAATCCTTTGTTTTGGATGTAGTCATGAGTTGGACCTCAAAACAATTCTCAGCAGATAATCACATTCAAATCTTTGCAATCAATAAATATATGCACAAGTGTCTTGTCCCACAAAGACCTCTTATGATTGGAAAAGATGTTCTTCAGAAATAGTGATATCAGACCCACATTCATAAGCAGCCCATGGCAAACCACATCATAAAATGTTTCATCAAGCTAGAATAACTATTTTGCCTGAGAATACAAGGCGTACAAACTGGAATGCATTACCTACTCACGGGTTAAGAGTTGCCCTGAGGCGAAGGCAGCATGTGACCGGATTAAAAAAAGGAAGGGGTGCAGCAGCAAAAAAAAAAAAAAACACCCTGAAGAATTTAAACTCATGAAGGTGTTGGCAGTCCACTGTTTGGTCTAGTTGCTTCAACGCGCGTTGAACTCCTTGTTGGCATGTGGTCCTTTATTATGACTTTCATGTTATGTTTGACGCCCAGCTATCAGCAGTTCCCCCGTCTGTGCGCCACCCGGGACGCCCTGCGCGCCAAAGAGTGCTGCCCGGTTTGGGAAGGAGACGGCTCGCCCTGCGGAGCCAGCTCGGGTCGCGGCTTCTGTCGGGATGTGGAGGTGTCCGAGCAGCCCGACGGGCCCCAATACCCCTTCTCCGGGTTGGACGATAGAGAGAAGTGGCCCCTGGTCTTCTACAACCGGACTTGCCAGTGCGCAGGGAACTTCATGGGTTTCAACTGTGCGGATTGTAAATTTGGCTACTTTGGGGTGACCTGCAACGAGAGGAGAGAATCTCTGAGGAGGAATGTGTTCCACCTGTCCAGGGCCGAGAGGACCAGGCTGGTGTCCTACCTGAATTTGGCCAAGCAGACTGTGAGCAGAGATTATGTGGTGGTCACTGGAACCTACCAGGAGATGGCCAACGGCTCCAACCCGATGTTCTCTGACGTGTCTGTGTACGATGTGTTTGTGTGGATGCATTACTACGTGTCCCGAAACGCGCTGCTGGGGGGACCAGGGAACGTGTGGACCGACGTGGACTTCGCCCACTGGGCGCCCGCCTTTCTGCCGTGGCACCGCGTGTACCTGCTGCACTGGGAGCGCGAAATTAGGAAGGTAACCGGAGACATGAGCTTCACCATCCCCTACTGGGATTGGAGGGATGCCGAGGGGTGCGACGTGTGCACGGATGAACTGATGGGGGGCCGGAGCCCGCAGGACCCAAATTTACTCAGCCCGGGCTCAGTGTTCTCTTCCTGGAAGGTAAAACCACGTCCTCTAGTCTTTCTAGGAGAGTGGACAAAAGTTTTCTCTTATTTTCTTCCAATAAAAGTCAGAGTTGGAATGTAGTTAAAGTTGAGTAGCAGTAATTTATTTTTTCATCTTTTCTTTTCCAGTGAGATGCAGTTTTATGTTGTTCCAGAATTGCATTATTTAAATGTATAAAAGTGAATGAAATTCATATCAAAGCTTTATGAACTAATCTATGCAGAATAGAATACATAGAATACATATACCGTATATGTGTGTGTGGATACACACACACACACACACACACACATATATATATATATATATATATATATATATATATATATATATATATATATATATATATATATATATATATATATACACACACACACACTGTTTATAAATAATTTTGCATACCTCATAGGGAGGACACAGGAGGTTTGTAATAGTCACTTTGTCTTGCTTGAGTGAAGTTAATTTTTGTACCAATTAATTGATTGTAAAGTTTGCACCAGGTCTATTTTCAAACTGTGTGAAGCTGACAAGTTGCTGCTGCTCTCCTCATTGCTGGGTACTCCCATACATGTTTCTCCATCAACAGGTACTGTGCTCCCGTGCAGGGGACTACAATGAAAGAGGTGTGTTGTGTGATGCCAGTGATGAGGGTCCGTTGCGTCGAAACCCTGGAAACCACAATCGTAACGTTGTTGAACGATTACCAACTTCAGCAGAGGTGGAGTTCACCCTCAGTCTGACCAGCTACGACGCTGGAGCCATGGATCGCACCGCCAACATGAGCTTCAGGAACACTCTGGAAGGTCAGACCAGCTGGATGACAAATATCCAGGCCTCCACCTTTAGTTTAACACACACAGTTCTGTACTCTCACTTTGAAAATTGTTTCTGTCGCTTCACAATTGTGTATGTGTGGCAACTCCATTATTTTAGTACCACAGCATGATTATCCAGGTTAGGAGCCGAGGCTTCCATTTGTTTGCGGATTTTGTTTTTCCATATAATATGTGGATTATTACTGATAAATGCAGTATAATTTACTAACAAAATACAATGGAAAAACAAATTAAAAATAACAACTCACATTCTCACCTTTTTAAATTACTTTTTTTGTATTTATTTGTAATTTGTAGGGCAGTGTAAATTATTTTTTTCTGTTTGTTCTAACCTTGTTGCTTCATACTGCTGTCTGTCTTGACCGGGATGCTCTTGTAAAAGATTTAAAATTTCAGTTTTAGTTTTTTACCTGGTTAAAAAATAAATAAGATAAGTGAAGAAGAAATTTATCAATACAATTATTTAGAAATATAAACTCATGTACAATTTCCACCACTGCAGGGTTAACACAGTAAAAATCAAATGCAGCGCTACCTCCAAAGGTGCTTCACATGCTTGCAATGGTCCACATCTAATCTGAACATATTCAAATCTCATATGAAAGCTTACTTTCTTTAAGACGCGATGGTCTTAAAGAATACTGAGCCGTTGCTGTAGGGGAGAATTTTGTAGACATAAGTCATACACAACATTTGATTTGGTGTGACAAAATCTCATTTTACACGAGAAAGCCTGCTTCCTGAGTCACGGCATGCCACTTGAATGAATGCGTCTAATCTTCCAGGGTTCGGGGATCCACAGACCGGATTAGGAAGCAGCTCTCAAATGGGAATGCATGCTGCTCTGCATGTGTTCATGAACGGATCCATGTCCTCAGTGCAAGGCTCGGCCAATGACCCCATATTCCTTCTCCACCATGCTTTTGTTGACAGGTGAGACGTGTACAAACACACACATCTTATGACGTTGTGCATTTGCAGTGTTGACCATAAATCATACTACTGTATTTATTTCCATCCTCCATGGCAGTATTTATGAGGAGTGGCTCAGGAGGCATGCCCCACCTTCATCACAGTATCCAGAGTCTAATGCCCCCATAGGACACAATGGAGACTATCACATGGTGCCTTTCCTGCCCCTCCACAGGAACAGGGAATTCTTCATTTCCAGCAAAGACCTTGGATATGAATATACATATCTACTGGATGCTAGTAAGCCCCCCCCTCCTTTTCCCCCTATAATTTACCCCTTCCGTTTTGATTGATGATAGATAATAGATAATGAAACCCTTTATCTCTTCCTCAGACCAGAGGCTGGCAGAATCCATGCGTCCATTCTTAGAGGACCTGCAGGATGCTTGGCCCTGGTTGGTGCTTGCAGGACTTTGTGGGGCGATTGTTGCGGGGGTCGTCACTGCCGCTGTCCTCACTGCTAAACGTCGATGCCGAGGATCTCCTTGGTATCATATTGGAAGGTGGAAAAAAATCACTCTCTCTGAGAGACAGCCACTTATCTGGGACAGTGACCCAGAGAAAAGCAACTACCAAACAGCTATGTGAAGGCACAGCTATCGCTGCATCATGAATTTTAATACCAAAGCACTGTGAATTATACAGTACGTTTGACTAATTTGTAATGAGTCCAAAATCTTTATGGGAATGTATTTCAACTGTATTAACAAGACTATCACTTGTGGGAAATGTTAAAAAATGGGTCATGAAACTGTTGAACTTTAAACATACTCAAACCAGAACTTTTAAATTGAGCGATCCTTCCCATGGGGTTAGGGTTAGCTCTGCAACATTTATGCTTTCTGTCATGGAAGTGTTCTATACTCAGTCTTCACATTCATCCCTTAGGGTTGACTTGTTCCTGCCGATTACCTTCTCAATCTGGAAGTGTTGCAGCGTGTTGCGTCACTCAAGTACAGACATTTAGCATTTCCTTATGTGGGAGGTGACTGATTGTAGTGGGTGACAAGCTTCAGGAATGGGAAAGAGGTGATAATGTCAGCATTGATGTCAAGGTTTGTAACATCTCAATGGCACCAGGATAGAGTTCAAAATATGCAACAGTTTTAAAAATGTCCAAGTCACTCACGCAATTTAACATCTTTCACTATTTCTTTCATTGACATCTTGGCTGTTGATCCCAAAATCTTGTGCTGAACATCTGCACACATGCACCATCACCCTCAGTTTAACAAGACACACATTTATGTTTGGTAACATGAATTGGTTCCCAAACAACTTTACCCTCATCACCAAGTCATGCTTTAGACAACATTCTCTTACATTGTAAGTCTTCAGACATGCTGTTTAGCATAACATTTTTTGATACAATACTTTGATCAAAATACTTTGAATTGCTAGATATATGGTACATTCTTATTATTCTAACGGTGCTGTTACTATGACAAGAAATGAAATAAATACAGCAAAATTGGAGACAGAACGTACATAAAATGTGTGTAATGTTCAAAAAATTATGCATTGCCTCAAATTTAAGGGTCAGATTATCATTTGCCAAACATTAACGTTAAGGTATTCAGAATCCAAATGGATCAGAACAGTTCTTATGAAGTGGGTAATCATTTAAGGACATAGAGCAGCTTCATTATCACAGGCACAGAGTCTGTGAGGACAGTCCAGCGAAAGATTTGATAATGGTGGAAAAAGAGGTACAGTAACTACAGTTTACATAACCAGATGGTCCAGACAGCGTAAATTTTGACGACGTGAAATTAGCGGCCCCCCATCAAAGACTTTATGGCTTTGAGATTAAGCACTGGTCATGTCTGACTCTTGTCTTTTGTGCAGCGTTGTTTTCCAAAGGCTTTCAGTGCAATTAAAAAGAACAATTTCTATCAGTGCTCCCCAATTTCTGTACAGTACTTCAGTGAAAAACCGCTATAAAAAAACGATTTTTACCATTTCAACAAAGTTTTGATCAATGAAAATGACCGTTGCTCAGGAAAACCAGTACGAAGCCAAAAGTTCCTCAATAGCAAAAGTGGTTAAAAAAAAGATAAGGAATGGATTGTGTGGCTTGAAAATAGCTGGAACACATGGGATGTTATTTTAATTAATGTCCTTGTAATTCATTTTCATCCTCGCTGTCGTCTTCCTCTTTTTTCTTTTCGTCATCCTTGGGAGAGGAAACAGGAAGAGGAAAGTCCAGACGAGCCCATGACATCGCCTCAGACTTCTTCATGACTACCTCGACTTTGGCAGCCATCATGTTGATCACACTTTTACTGACATCTATCACCTGCAAAGAAAAGAGGGGTTGTTACTACAGGCTTGCGCTTGCTTAGGAAAGAGAACAAACTATTGAAAGACATAAAGTTTAAGGCGAGACGTCCAACAATCATATCAATTAAAAATGGTTGCTTCACGGAAGCTTGTAGAATAAGAATATATATGTTCTTACCCCCCACAACTTTATATTCTGATCAAATTTCTTTTCTCCATCAAATAAAATATGGATGTTGAGCTGCAGGACAAAAGAAATAAAATCAACACTGAGAATTTCACAATCAAAAATCGAAAACAAAGCAGGTTGGACATGAACAGGAACACAGAAACATCGTAGCATCCCTCACCGATGTGCTGTTTGCGTCCACGTAGCTCAGGTTTGGGATGGTGTTCTTAGCATAGATAGAGATGATGACCTGAGCGCCGGTCTGATGCCAGTCAAAACGACAGGGAACCACCTTCTTGCACTGCAAAGAGATTTCAAACAAGCAACATTTAATGCCGTGGCAAACGTAACTGTCTCCACTGCAGGTTTTTAACACATACCACTAGATGGTGTTTCAGGATATCTGCAGTGCCATACAGTTCTGACCACTGGATGTGAAATGGTCAAACCTACCGCATCGTTTTTCCTCCATAGATGGGTTCCCTTAGTGCAGCCCTCTTGCGAGAGGAATGTGTTAAAGTCAGAGGTTTTTCTTTTACAGCAGCTCCAGTATTTCATCCTGGGGTGCAGGGAAGACACAAAGCTGCTTCATTTTTCACTCAGGAGACCATAAAACAAGACTAACAGAACTATCGGAGAATACTAGTGCAGCTCTGCACACTTATCAAACAGTGCCTAGAGAATATTTGTGACATGCACAGATGAAACGTTATTAGCATAATGCCAACCCTTCATGGAAGATAGGAACTCCGGAGTGGTATGAGCACACGTCTGCATCACTTGCAGGTCCATCAAAACTCTAAGGAACAAAAGTGTGTTTTACAAGAAGCAGATCTCATTAAAAAGAAAAGCACATAGGTCTGAATTGGGTTCTTTTTACATAATAAAATACAACAAATGTCAAAGTTTGAAATAAATTGTATCTGCAATAATGCAATCTCTCCAAATAGGTTCTTACTCAGATGCAACGGAGACCTGAACTAATTAATCAACTTCAAGCAGACAGCCCTTGAGAGAGTATCTCATGGCTTTCCATCAAATCAGTTACAGCACAATTTTGGAAATCATTAAAGTCCCACTCAAAATCTTGAGAAAACCCAAGTCAATGTAAATGTTCCTCACAACGTACTTCCCACTGACAAGCCAAATTAACTTAAGCAAAAATTGTTGCTTTGGATTTGTCTCAAAGCAAATGTGGAGGAGGAATGCAAACTGAATCTTCAACCTTCAACCAAAGCGGCAAGCTTTTCTGCGGTGTTATAATTTACATCAGGATCAGTTTGAGTCGTCATTATTTACCATTGTCCTAACTTCATGACATCTGTTCCTCAAGTGTTTTAAAAACATTGATTGGATTTAACACAGAACTTGAAAAAAGAAGCAAAAACGTCTTTGGCAGCTACAAATTAAGAAAGTGTCAGCTGATATTTCCAAAACCTGACAACAGTATGCAAAGAAACAGATTTTTGCAGCATGACAGTTTATTGCAGAATGTTTTTGCAGTCACACATTCACTCACCTTAGTACATCCTCCATTTTTACACGACGTTCCAATCTTGATCTCGTCACTATCCTCCTCTGGAGAGAAAAGAGACAGACAAGGAGTTGATGCCCACCCTTTGAAGAGCACCTAAAAGGGATTCCCATTAAGATGAAATCCCTCGTTCCTGACAGCTGTTACTCAAATGCAATGACTTGAATGACCTGGGTGAGGTTATATTGCCTACGGCGAGGCATTAACTTTCACTGTCAAAATGACCTTGGTGTCTACGATACCAAGAAATGGAAGGCAGCCGTCAAGAATAAAAAGGGCAAAAGGGGGGAAGATAAAGTCCTTTTCTCACCTTTAGTCTCTGCAGCATTTTCAGAAAGCTTAAGTTTCTCAAGAGCTTGTTTCAAAGACCCAGAGACTTTATTCTGCAATCTCACCATTGGCTCATCAGCACTGTAACAGTAACAGAGCTTATAAGTGTAAGATGCAAGCAAAAACATGGTCAATTGCTGTTACTGAAAACTATTTGGATAGGTTTTGTTGTTTACTTGATGTAATGTACCGCACCCAAATCAGTTCATGATCAGGCTTTGATACAGAACCAGTACTTCTAGTTAACTTCTTCCACAAGCAGCAGACACATTATAAGTGGTTGGCTACTTTCTTTTCAACTAGGAAGGGAGGGATCCAGACTAAACAACTAGAAAAAAACCCTGACATCCTTTGGATCAATAGTTCTAATAATGTACCTAACATTTTATTTATCACCAAACCAAGACAAGTAAAAATTAGAATGTAATCCACGTAGTTAACATTGACAACCATCTTTATAATTTAAGCCTCATTGAACAGAGGGAAGTAGGTTCTTCTCTGTATGTTTGTTTCCTTTAAACATGATTTTAATAACAACACCCTTCTTAAGACTTAATTGAAAAATGCTTTCAAAAACCCTCTTCTTTATTAAATATACTGGTATATACAAATATTTAACCTTGGTCTTTGTATTGCCTCCTGAGGCTTTGGAGCAGAGATGATGTATTCATTAAACTTTGGTTTGGGATCCTCGTTGTCTTTCTTTTCCCCTGATGATGTCACGTTTGGTTTCACTGGCTCTGGGGGCTTCTCCTTGTTATGGGGACCTTTGGTACAACCCTACGAGGAGAAAGTACTGTGTTAAGCTGACAAATAATGACCAATCTAGCCAATATACCAACTATGGGTGTAAAAGACAACAGAGACAAGATCATGGAGAATTTTAGAGCATGGATTAAAACAAAATCAAAGACTTACAGTAATGCTGAGAAAGTCTGAGAAGTCTGTAGTTCTCCTCTTGCAGCAGGACCATCCCTGGAGAAACTCACACACATTAACTCTGACCAGATAATAAGACACAAGCTAACAGTTTAATTTGAGATATTATACCTTTAATGCATCGTGAAAAACTGGCACTCCAGGATGATAAGTACAGACATCTGTGAAAATTAAAACAGACATTCTAAGAAAAACTGTAAGCTGTAGGAAACAGTAACATCTGTGTTGAGCTGACTTAAACAAACTTATAGCTTTTTTGACCTACTTTTGATGAGTTCTAGTTTCTTTGAAGAAAAACTTTAAGAAAGTACATTCTAATTTTCTCACTGTGGCATAAAGCTTGTGTTTTTTACATAACAATGAAGCGAGTTCTGCAATTTCAGAATGTGATTGTTAATCTTAAATTTAAGACTTAACAATCACATAATCTGGAGTAATGTCCAGTGTTTACTGGATGAATCGATACAACTAGAATGTAAGTGTGAACTTTGCCATGTGTACTAAAGCCATGTGTACTTAAAGTTTTTTGTCATTATAAACAAATCGCTGTACAATTACTTGAATGGGTTACAACATAGATCATGTGTTTTTCTTACAGAACAGTACCATTAAGTTCTAGATAGACCATCTCGATACAAATACCTAAAACTGAAGGCAGCAAAATCTGTTATCAAAAATATCCGATTAAAATTTAAACGTAATGTAGATGACTCCTACCGCGTTATGCTGTATTACGTGAAGACAGAATTACTTTTTAAGGGAGTCAGCGAAAGTTTTGTCGTGGGATACGAATACATATCATGAATGAAAGTTATAGTTTGATGATATTCACAGGCAAATTACTGTTTTATTTAATTTCATTAATCCCACTGTGTTGTCAGTTCAGTTGGAAAATAAATTAGGGAAACACAGTAGTCACTTTACTGGTATTTCAAGCAGTGAACGTGGCTAACCTGTTAGGCTAACAGTAGAGCTTTATGAAATGGACAGCATTCCGTTATTACACCATGTAACATCTTTCTCATCACTGTTAACTAGGCTAGCCTTTCTCAAGCTAGCTACCTTTGTAATCTTCGAAGTTGTTAGAACATATGCATGTCCTTCTTTCCCGCAGCAACAAATGCTAAACTAGTTATGGTTAATGAAATAGCATTGAAATGTAGCACTGATTAGTTTAAACATACATTGAGAGACTCGTTTCAGTAACTGTATGCTAACTTTATTGCTTAGCTTAACTTGGCGGTGTGCCCTGACCGACACATTGGCTCTGAAAATTCTAACAATACCCTGGAACTGGCTAATCCCGAGCTCAAAAATGCTAGCAACGTCGTGACATCTTGTTAGCTTCCCGAATTAAAGAAGAAAAAAAAGTTCCAGTAGTGTTTATGTGTGGACCGTGTTGTCCGCTAATGTATGGTTAGCTACCGTGGGCCGCCAGGCCTGAGACTATAGAAATTTCCAGATGATCAGAGGTTAGCATGGTTACAGTGTTACCCGCTACAGTACACCAAGGTATTACTCACCATCTGGGTTATTTTCAGGATCAAATCGCTCTCCACATCCCTTATTATAACAAAGAGAGGACATAGTGGCAAGCGAAACAAATTTTACTGGTGGCAAAACTTCTGGTTGCTAATCAATTAACCTCTCTCGCTTGTGAGATACACTACGCCGTTGATGCTGCCTGGCGAATCTGACGCCGGTCTCATTTCCGGAGCTTCTCGGCTACTTTCGGAAAAGATCGGCGCTCGACCGACCCGCCTCTTCCATCCAGTAAGCGCACTGTGGGTGCACACGAGCGACAACTGATGCTGGCAGCATGCAAACTTACATTAAGCGACAGGTTCCTTATTCCACAATTGTTTCGGATTTTAATATATTTGCAAATGAACACTTAACCTTTTAAACATCAATTTTAATGTGAACTATTACAGTTCATATTCCACTACGTCCAGGGTTGCAGTCGTCAGACGCATGAAAGTGGGGCAATGGCTATTTAGTTTTGGGAAGGATGGCTGCAGTCTTTCGGGATGTGCTCACATCAATTTTTACATTTCCATTTCACCGTTGACTTTGGTGAGACTATTTTATGCGTACTGCTTTTTACATTGTTGTCGGAGACAGGATGGGAGATGATTTGCCTTCCCGGGATCGCAACTATTCAGTCCAAGGTATGACACGCTGCAATGTGAGTGATGTATGTGTAGAAGTTAATTAGGTTGCATTGGACCGCAGCTCCACAATGTAGCCTAATAAAGTCACGGATTTTGGACGGACACTAGCTCCATCCGATCCGCGCCTATGAGAGCCGATAAACGCTCCCTCATCTTCCAGGACGTTCGTCCTCTGGGGAATGCTTATTTGACTCTATTAAGTGTTGATAATAATCTATGCAAAACGACCTCCATACAGCGGGTTTATGTTAATTAACATCATAATTCCCTTAGAATTTTTTTAGTTTATGTTGAAATTGAATTCTATATTGATCAAGGAAAGGCTGCTGTGAAGCAACACATATATCCAGTGTAGTGATCTACAGTATATGATGTTTACAAGTATCTTATTTGTAAGGGGAAAAAAAAAAAAAAACAAGGAGAGGAGTTTCTTAATTGTTTTCCTCATCCTTTTGATTTGTTACTGTTGGGTTTAACTCGATAATGTATTTAATCTAATCATAGTGAGTTTGCAAAAATTTAAAAATATACTCCAAAATTAACCATAATGTTGGTCAGACCATGGAATCTTCATAGTTGTATTTGCTGAAAATATCCCAAAACTAAAAAAGTTATTTTGTCAAATATGTTAAAAACAGTTGTTGTTCTTGATCGCTGTCATTTTATTTAGATGACTGACATGGTTCACTGAGGCTGTGTAAGTGTGCTGTGTTGTCATGTGGTTTGCCTAAAGAGATAACATTTTTCACTTTTGGGACTTTTAGGTGAAGTATTTAAGGTTTGAATGCAACATAGAATATGCCATCATTATCTGTATAAGTGATGCCGCTGAAAGGGCTTTGTAGTTTTATTTAAACTTTTGTCTGGCAGCACTCTATCAAAATTTTAACATGCAGAGAGTGCATCTGTTATAACTCACCAACTGAATATTGAACTCTTTCTTTTTCTTCATCCTTTTCAAATACAGGGTGACTGGGTGATGGAATAGTGATGAAGCTTAATCGGTGGGGAAATATGCTTCCTCTACCCAGGTTCTTTCTTCCTTTGTATTTTCTTTTCTTTTTTCTACTCCTCTATTTCCCCTTAACCCATGCCCAGTTCCTGACAGAACCTAGGACTGGACATGGCTTGCTGCTTTTCACCCAGCCAGCCTATAATGCCACCATATTTGAGAACTCTGCATCAAGAACTTACACCAGGAGTGAGGTCAAAATGGGAATAACTCTTGGACCACCTCGCTCTTTAGAAATAAAATATTCCATTGAGTCTGGGAACAATGATGGAATCTTCCAGACTGAGGAGTTTGTAATCGGAGATTTTTGTTTCCTCCGCATTCGAACAAGTGGAGGGAGTGGCACCATATTGAATCGAGAAGTACAGGACAATTACACATTGACAGTTAAGGCGTCTGCCCTGGGAGGCCTGGAGGCCTTGGCTACTATTTATATCAAGATCTTGGACACCAATGATCTCCGACCTCTCTTCTCCCCAACTTCGTATTCATTCATTGTTTCTGAGAGTGCACCACTGGGTGCTAGCATAGGGCGTGTCACAGCCACAGATGCTGACATGGGTTCCAATGGGGAGTTCTACTATTTCTTTAAGGACAGAATTGATCTCTTTGCTGTTCATCCGACGAGTGGGGTCATCACCCTGATGGGTTTGCCAAGGATGGACAAACAAGACCGATTTGAGCTGGAGGTGCAAGTGGTTGATAGAGGAATGAAACTTTATGGGAATAATGGTATTAGCAGTGCTGCTAAGATGGTTTTAACTGTGAAACGTGTTAATGAGTTTCCTCCCGTTCTCAGTGTAGTTGCTGTTGCTCCAACATGGGTTGACAAGGACTCAGTTTATGCCATAGTTACCGTGGAGGACAAAGATGAGGGGGTATCTGGGGATATAGAATGGGTGTCCATCATTGAGGGTGATCCCTTTGAACAGTTTGTTGTTGATCGATCTCCTGTCGGGAATGAATATAGAGTGAAAACATCAGAAGTGGTGAACTGGGATACATTCCCTTATGGCTGCAACTTAACCTTACAGGCTAAAGACAGGGGTATTCCTCCTAAGTTTTCAAATAACCAAGTTGTTCAGGTATTTGTTACAAAGCCAGAACCAGTGAGGGCAAAGTTTGAGAAAGATGTTTATACAGTTAAGCTGAGTGAAATAGCTCCCCCAGGCACTATCGTAGAGGTGATGAAAATCTTCCCAGCTCCTCTCAGTGTCAATTACAGCTTCAGCAGCCAATTAGATTCAATGTACTTTGATATAAATCCTTTAACAGGAGTTATTACGACTGCAAGGCTGCTGACAAAAATATCAAAGGAGCTTATGGATATGGAAGTGGTTGATATTATTAGTCAAGAGCGGACGAGGATCCAAATCACCATAGAAGATGCTAATGACAACTCTCCAGTGTTCAACAAGTCACTTTATGATATTTCAATCAATGAGAGCTTACCTATAGGTACCGTTGCTCTTGTTGTGTCTGCTGTGGATGCTGATAAAGGAGAGAATGGGATTGTCACTCACACAATAAGTGGTGAACAGTCTCTACCGTTTATCATAGACGGAGATACAGGGGAGATAAGGATCTCAAGAGATTTGGACTTTGAGTCATCGGATGATATGTATACTTTTGCGGTACGGGCCTCTGATTGGGGTTCACCCTACAGACGGGAAAGTGAGGTTAATGTCACCATTCGTCTGATAAATATCAATGACAACCAGCCTCTTTTTGAGATGGTTTCTTGCAGGGGGATGATAAGCCGTGATTTTCCTGTCAGCGAAACTATTGTCACCTTGTCAGCTGTGGACATAGATGAGCTAGGAATGGTGAGGTACAAGATTATGTCCGGAAATGAGTTAGACTACTTTAACTTGAATCCAGACTCTGGGGCTTTGTCATTAAAGAGATCATTAGCAGTGACTACTCTGAAAACCGGAGTATTCAACCTAAAAATTGTTGCAACAGATGGAGAGATGTTCTCTGATCCAACATACGTGAATGTATCTGTGGTGAGGGGTAGGATGCCACCCAAAGGGGTTAGCTGCAGGGAGACCAGGGTAGCTCAGATGTTGGTGGAAAAGATGTTTTCAAAAGTATCTTCTATTGCTCGACCAAAACCAGATGAAAGATATTCAGACATTTTCTCTATGAACAAACAGGCACCACAGTTTGAGGCATTTCCTACTAGCATTCTAGTGAGAGAAGACCTTGCTGCTGGAGCAAGTGTATTTCAGGTGAGAGCACGAGATGGTGATGCAGGCTTCAATGGCCGTGTTCTCTTTTCTATATCAGATGGCAATAAAGAGAACTGCTTCAATATCAACATGAAGAATGGGTTGATAACTATTTTGCAGCCACTAGACCGAGAGCGAATGGATCGTTACTTCCTTAATATCACCATCTACGATCAGGGTATTCCTCAGATGTCCAATTGGAGACTTCTGACCGTAATAATTGAAGATGCAAATGACAATGACCCCCAATTTTATCAGGACAGCTTCTCTGCTCTTATTTCAGAAAACTCTGCAATTGGCAATGAAGTTATTACCATCAATGCCTTTGACATAGACAGTGGTCAAAATGGGCTGCTCTCTTATAAAATGCTGACTAGTGTCCCTCAGTTTGGTATTGATAGTGAAACAGGAAGTGTGTTTGTTGCTTCCCACTTGGACAGGGAAACCATCCCAGTATTCACATTAAAGATCGAAGTGAGGGACAAAGCTGAAAGAGGCACACGAAGGTCATCTGTCACTACTCTAAGTATAATTGTGGAAGATGTCAATGACTGTGCCCCAGCATTCATCCCTAGCAGCTACAGTGCTATGGCGCTGGAGGACCTTCCACCAGGGTCTGTGATTACCTGGGTGCAGGCTCGAGATCCCGATATTGGCCCCGGTGGACAGATCCGATATTCTTTGATTAATGACTACAATGGCACTTTTGAGGTAAGTGATGTCTTTTTTGCCTATAATGTTGCATTTACTGATAACCTTTATCGGCAGCTTTTGATGAATTGAAATGTTAATTTGTTGTACAGGTTGATACTGCAAGTGGAATGTTGAGGGTTAGGAAAGAACTTGACTTTGAGGAACAACAGTTTTTCAACCTGACATTACTTGCTGAGGACAGAGGATTGCCCAGTCTCACCAGTCAGACATTTGTGGAGGTGGAGGTGTGTATACACACAAACACAAACACACAGAATCATTGTTCTGAGGACATACAGGCACACTCATGTCCTGCACAGTTACTTCAGCCGCATGCCTCGCCGTAATCATAAAATAAACTTAACTTAAACCGAACGGCAGTAATAATGATAATATTACTACTACGTACTACTTCTACTACTACTATTACTACTATTTCTACTACTGCCACTACTACTACTAATAATAATAGGTGGCATGGAGGCGTAGTGGGTAGCAATGTTGTCTCACAATGAGGTGGTTCCCAATTCGAGTCCCACTCTGTGCGGAGTTTGTAAGTTCTCCCTGTGTCTGCGTGCGTTCTCTACGGGTTCTCCGACTTCCTTCCACTTCAGGTGAATTGGCCGGTCACAAATTGTCCATTGATGTGAGTGTGTGTGAGCATGATTATATGTCCTATGTGTGGCTCAGCCGTGCACTAGCGTCGCGCCCAATGTGTACCCTGCCTCATGCTCCCTGTCCGCTGGGATAGGCTCCAGCAACCGCTGGACCCTTGACAGCAGAAGAAGCGAGTAATGACGATGAATGAATGAATGAATAACAATAACAATAACAATAACAATAACAATAACAATAACAATAACAATAATAATAATAATAATAATGGGTGAGTAGCGCCGTTGCTTTGCTTCCTTTTTGTGAGTTTATATTATCTCCCTCTGTCCGTGTGTGTTCTCTCCGGGTTCTCCTGCTTCCTCCTATTTCCAAAATTATGCAATTTAGGTGAACTGATCACTACAAATTGTCAGTAGGCATGAGTGGTTGTTTGTGTATCTGTTGAATGCACCATTTAGAGAAAATTACAAATGTAAATAATATTTTTATCAGGAAATCATGATCAGTGGGCATTAATTGCTTCTAGGTCTAATGCAACGGCAGGAGTTCTTTGTATTATGATCCAATGGTTTTGATCCATACTGTGAAATTAAAGTCAGCCATTACATTTCTTCAGGTGGTGGATGTCAATGAGAATTTGTATGCACCCTACTTCCCTGACTTTGCTGTGAGAGGCTCAGTGAAGGAGAACTCTCGTGCTGGCACAAGCGTCATCACAGTCAGCGCTAAGGACGATGACAAGGGACGGGATGGCGTGGTGCGGTACTCTATCAGAGAAGGCAGCGGACTGGGCACTTTCACCATTGACGAAGACACAGGTGTGACACAAAATCAATGCAGAAGTCTAATTATGGAAAGTAAAAATCCAGTAACATTCAGTGCCATGCATGGAATATTAACACTTGTATTGTATTGCTGATCAATGCATAACGATAGGAATTGTTACATTGCTGAAGAGTGTCATGCTGGGTTTTTTTTTCAGCTGAGTTGTGCCATCGCTGCTTTAGAGTGTGTTTTTGAATGGATTTTGTTTGGTGATCTAGAGGGAAAGAGGTGAAGACTGAGCGTGTGTGTGTGTGTGTGTGTGTGTTGTTGGAGCCTCACGTGGGACCTGTGTACTGGGAGATCATTACTGGAATGGGGACAGCATGGCAGCTATGCTGGCTGGGCCTCAGGCTGCTCGCTACAGCTGATCCACTGCTGTATGAATAACATTGATCAAGGCTCTCCTGCGCCGCACCACCACGCTTTGCTAAAGCAGTGAATTCACGGTGGCACTTATTTAAGAAGGCCTGACCCAAAAATAAGCATGTTGTTTTCTTCAGCTGTCCTGCTGCGCCCAACCACTGCTGCAGTTAGTCCAGAAGCTGTGAGTCACTCCCTTAGAGCTGAAAAGAATCAAAGGGCCAGCATGAAAATCAAACAGCTGATATTATCTTATGGTGGCTCATTCGTGGGATCAATATATATTTAATTAGCAGGACTGTCTCTCTGCTGTCATAAAGACAGTCTTTTTTATGAATGTTTTTGTCCGATTGAAAAGTTTCCATCAGCGTATATGAAGTCATCAGAATCTGCATACCGTATTTCCATGGGAACAAAGTGGGAGTAATTGAGAAGTCTTACTTTTTCATTAAAGCTTGTTGTTGTCCCCGGCTGTAAGTAGAGCTAGAGCTGTTAACCTCATCTCTCCTGGTGAATCTGAACAACTTAAACTTTATTCTCCTAAATGAGTCCCTCATTCATTCACTCTATTCCCAGTCATGATACTCTAGGTTACAGTGTTGAACCAATGCTGATGCTATAGTTATTATTAAGGACAAATTCTATTCTGTCTCCTGACAGTGTGGTTCAGTGGAGCAATGTTACAGGTGTTGTTGTAGATCAGTATTATATGTTTTCTTTTACATCACAAGTATTTCATCCAAGTTTTATACTCTCAGTACTCTTAATTTCAGCACATATTTCCTATATTCACTGACTTTTATCAGGTACTAGATACTATTTGACTTTCTTCTTCAGTCTGAGTACCTTTAATCATAAATGTAGCAGACACTACTTAATCAAGTAGCAGCAAATATGGGGTGGTATTTAACCACACAGAATTGTGTTCAAAACAATGTAGAACTAGATAATTATCTAAACACTAATAACAAGTAGAAGTTTAAGAAAAGGTAGTTTGTTTTAGCCCATTTGGTATGTTTAAGTAGTTATTTTGGTAAATTGGTATTAATCTTCTCTTGACTTCTTTTTTGCTTGTGTCACTCTGGCCCCTACTGTATATGACTTGCACTGGAGGCCTGCGTTGACCTTTTAACTAGGCTAATTAATATTGACTATATAGAGAGAAAGTGAGAGAGACACAGATAGCCAAATGAGAAGAATGTATTTTGTCTGCTCTTTCTGCGTCTCTGTCTTTTCCTATCTGTATATAGTGTATGTACAATCACAAAACACAGCCATACAGTATATAGATGGATCCTAGTTTTTTGGGTTGAAAACTCAGTAAGGAGAATCAAGCTAGCGGGAAAGTTTATTGAGTGCTGAGTTTCCAGGGGAAATCAGAGTGCTTGTTAGAGCAGAAAGTGAGGGGAGAGGAGAGTGGACGTGAAGTGAAGAGAGTGCGGAAGAGGATGCAGAGGAGTCTGGAGTACATAGAAAGTGTCAGAAGAAAATACAGCTTTCTTCCTCCCGATCCTTTTTAGACATTTTTTTTTTCTTTTTGGAAATTTGTTTTTGAGCGATTGCCTTTGTTATTTTCTTATCATGTGCATGTGAACAGATCAGTGCAGCTTTGGCTTCAGATAACAAGACAAAACACTAGCCAGCATTTTCCTTTTTTTTCTCCTCGTAGAATAGAAGGCAGTTTTGTCAGGCTCGGACAGAGTTGAGCCGCTCTGTCCTTCCTCCATGCATTTAGCTGCCATGTCGAATGCCTTTTCTCTGACTGCTTGTCAATCTGTGGCTCTTAGTGCCAAAGCTAAGTGTGAGAAGATGTGTGTGTGACAGTGAAATTGAATAAAACAGACAGAGTGAATAAGTGAGAATATGTAAAACCCTATTTTTAGTTTCATTTAAACCTGTCATAACATGCGCACCAGTCAAGCACATGCATCTTGTGTAGCTCCTGGCCCCCTTCACTGACTGTCACTCATACCTGCCGCCGGGGCCCACTGTTCCCACATTTGATATTTAAGACCACTCACTCAAGTGCAGAAAGGAAAGCACCGGGGCTAGCCATCAAAGAGAAGCAGATTCTTCTCCGACTTAAATCCTTAGCTCTGCTACTTTTAACCAAAAATTTGTATTCTTGTCGTGGGTTAGGAGGAAAGCAACCCCTGTAATTTGTCATTGGGCAGCTGTCAGAAGCTACTGCTCCTCTATTAGTAGGTTTTCAGGCTCCAGGATTTATCGCAGTCAGGATAAAGCACTCTTCAAGTTACAAAAACACATTTAAAAAGTCATCTATTCTGCATTTGTTAACAGCCTTTTTTTTCATGTCAACACACAGAGTTATCCAGTTCCATCTCAATGTGCAGAGAAATGAGCACAGCGCTTTATCATCAGCTTAAGATTGATTATTGAATATGATGGCATTAATTAGATCATGTCCCCCCCGGATCTTGGAGAAACTGAGCAAATTTGACAGATTGATGTAAACACAAGTGAACTGCTAACTTGTATATTAGAAAATATGCCAAAAGCCTTCAGTTTTTGTGTTCACTCTTTGAAGTGTGTGCTTCATGGTGAGAATGGACGTTGTCGAGTAATATTTAGACTGAAGTCATTGAGTTGTGCCTGTCAGTCTGAAAGTTCAAAAAAGCTTTTGAAACAGCCAGCTCTGTTTTGCTGGGGCTCCCTCTTTATAGCAGCGTGTCGAGAGATGAGATGTGGTTTGAAAAGGACATGGCCAAGGACGGCAGGGCGAGGATGCGTTTCATCCAACACTTTTACTATGCATTGTGCACACTGTGGGCACATGCTCAGTCTTAACCCGACATTCTTGCACTTTCAGGTGATAAGGTAACACTTTTGCCTTGCAAGGCTGCAACAAAATGCCTCAGATTAATGTTTTTTTAATGGTTTTATAACTATAACTGCTTCCCAACAGATTAATATATGTATATGTATTTTTGGGAAGAATATTATGACAATATTGCCGTAATTTATGCAGGAAAGGTTCTCTGGTTAGCATTAACATACTTTATGGTCATGATGTTATCCTGCAAATATGGTTTTTAATTGGCTTGCAGATGTTAGGCATGAATCAAGGAGGACTGGCAGTGTGCTGTTTTTCCCAGTGGTCTAGAATGGTTAAAACATCTTGACTGTCCCTGCTCTCATTTACTTAAATCAAATTAAATGAGTCCTTGATTTGTCCACTCGTTGCACTGCATGGTAAATAGTTAATAATATCCTAAGAAGTATGTTTACTAAGTATACTGCTTCACTAATGTGTAACTCTGTGTGCAAACTGATATGATATCAAGGGAACAACATGGTTTCTCTGAAATTGAAGGCACATGAATATTATCTTCATAACATGAATGTGATGTGACAAGCAGGTTACTCTTCAATAATAAGGTCATAAAAAATAGACACTGCAAAAAATTCCTGTCCTAATACTAATTACTATGTTAATGCATTGTGTTTGTAAAGATGTACTCAAACTAACTAACCCCATCCATTTTTAAAGTGTTTCAACTATTTTCAGCTTTACTTAAACATAAATAAGGGGTATTGAAGTACAGTAAATGAATCCTTGCTCATCTTGTCCAGTCATAGTTTTGTCTTTTTGGGATTTGTTACCTTGGTTAGTTTTTTGTTAGTTGCAAATGCACTCAGTTACTGTGGCCAACACAACATTCTCATCACATAATTCCACCTACACTGCAGTAGACTTAACACTCCTCTTGTGTAATTTTCTGCTGGTTGTTTTCCCATTATGAAATGATACCTGCTGTAGCATAGTCTCCAACACACACACACCTCTAGTGATCCTCTCATTAATCGTTTAGATTAGGAATGCCTGCACCTCCACTATATAAAGGGGCACGAAAAAAAATTAAGGTCACCAAAGAAGAGTATGACAGCCATTTATTTGTTCTGTGCAGAAACACAGAACAAATTCTAATTTCCATCTGGGGATTACTAAAGTATATAAAATAAAGTAAAATAAAAAAAGCAAAACAAGATTATGCATTGCAAAGGGATTGGCCAATCGGTGGTCTGGATAATCCCTGCTTGGCTTGCTTGGAAAAATGAAGTACCAGGTACTTTTTTACTTAATGGAAACTCAAAGAAAGAGAAGTAGTCCAGTCAGTACTACACAGTAGATGGGGTGTTTTAGTGTGTGTTTGTGTGTCATTCCTTTACATACTCATTTTGGGTGCCGTTATGGCCAGTTTATGATAACTTAAATCTAATCCTTTGATGGTCTATTCCAACACCAGCTGTTTTATTTATTGTTTGTGAAAATTGAAAAATTAAAAATATGTATTTTTTCAGGTAATCCTGGCCTTAAGTTTCATTAATTAACTGTGTGTGACGCTCATGACCTTGCCTCAGTGCTCTTGGCAAAATCTGGATATGACATGAATGAATCTGAAAACATCAGGTCAGAACTCGTACGTGTGTCTTTGTGTTTTTTCTACAGACAGTCTTTTATGACAAAAATGTACCCATGTGTTATCCATTGTGAGTACACTCTCCGTCCCTCAAGAGGTCACCAAAGCTGTCAGCTGCTCATCTTCCTTAAGGCCACTAAACACACCCCAGTTAATGTGTGTGTGTGTGTGTGTCTGCGTTCCTGTGTGTGACTTTATTGGTGTAGGGGAGTTCAGGGAATGTGTAGCACTATGCAATTTGCAGGGGGAGCAGTTTGGTCAACTGTGATTAGACGTAGGGAAGCTGAAACATTGAAGGTGACTACAGTGCTGCCACTAATAGCTGTGAATGTCACTGAACCTAGGACACAAAGTTTGCACTATATTTGTGTCCTTGCCTCCGGAAACTTAGTATTCAAAGTTTTTGCCAATGAGATCATGAGATCTTTTAGGGATGTGGTCTGCTGATGACACCCAAGTGCACACACACACACACACGTGCAAGCACACGCACACACACACGCACGCACGCACACACACACACACGCACACACACACACACACACACACACTTGATGAATATGTATTCTCAAGTGTAGGTAAAAGGATTGCATTAATCATTCTCTTTGCTTCAACAGGGGTGATTTACACCGCCGGCATCTTGGACTGTGAGACGAAAGACTCCTATTGGCTCACAGTCGGTGCCACAGACAGAGGGGTTACACCCCGGTCTGCTTCTATTGAAGTCTTCATCCAGGTACCACTCTGCCCCCCAGCTCTCACTACATAACAGCAAGAAATACCCAAAGAAGTACTTCACCCAATGAAAACCCATTAACATGACCCTGATAATCCCAAACATTCAACAGCATGTGTGTGTGTGAGAGAGAAAGAGTAGGAAACAGAAGGAGAGAGAGAAAGAGAGAGAGAATGATTTTCTCCTAACTAAATTACAGGTATTGAATTTGCCAATTGAATTCAGCAGCAAAGGAGCCGGAGTGTATTAGTAGCAGCATTAAAGAGAACATTTATGTCACACTACAAGATTACACAGCATCAATACCATCTCTACGTCACACAGAATAGCATAAGATTTCAAGGACTGCCTTCAAATCTGCAGATGGATGGATAGATAGACAGACAGACAGACAGGGTGGCTGTGGCCTAGGGTCCAATAGAGTCCAAAAACCTCAAGGTTGGTGGTTTGAATCCCACATCCCAGCAATTCTCTGTTGTGTCCTTGGGCTAGACATTTCACCCAGCTTGCCTCCAGTTTCTCACACTGGTCTATGAATGTGAGTGCATGTTTGGTCGTGGTCAGAGAGGCCATTGGCGCGAATTAGCCGCCACGTTTCCGCCAGTCTGCCCTCGGGCAGCTGTGATTACAGCTGTAGTTTACCACCACTGGTGTGGCTGTCGAGGGAGAATGAATAATGGGTTCAGTGTAAAGTGCTTTGAGTGCCTAGAAAAGTACTACATAAATCCCACCCATTATTAGTATTATAGATAGATGGATATAGATAGAGGGCAGCATGGTGGCGCAGTGGGTAGCGCTGTCGCCGCACAGCAAGGCGGTTCCAGGTTCGCGTCCCGCTCTGTGCTGAGTTTGCATGTTCTCCCCCCATGTCTGCGTGGGTTCTCTCCGGGTTGTCCGGCTTCCGCCCACCTCCAAAAAACATGCACTTCAGGTTAATTGGCCGTTCCAAATTGCCCATAGGAGTGTGTGTGTACGTGCGTGGTTGTCTGTGTGTGTGCGTGGCTCCCTGGTGCTTGTAGATAGATAGATAGATAGATAGATAGATAGATTGATAGATTGATAGATAGATAGATAGATAGATAGATAGATAGATAGATAGATAGATAGATAGATAGATAGATAGATAGATAGATAGATAGATAGATAGATAGATAGATAGATAGATAGATAGGAAGTTCTAACACATTTTTATTAATTCTAACAGATTAACTTTTGTAGAGATAACAACAGCAGGCTAATTTAGATTTACTATTCCATCCAATGATATATATCGATCAACAGTTGGTGTGCTACTCTCTGAAATAACGGTGGTGCTCAGTGCCCCCGATAACTTAAAAAATGCTCAGTTTGCGAGAAAGAGATACAAATAGAGGGAATTCGCTGCTTCATCTTCTGCTTTATTTGGCACTAATTAATCCACTGTTAATGCACTGAAATGCAAGCATCACAGTTCCAACACTGTTCACCCTTTAGCAAAGAATTCAGCAGTATATACGTATATGTATATAAAAAAAAGCTGGCCCATGGACACTCAGGTGTAGTCATGTGATCAGCTGTTTCACCCGAGGCCTCTCCATCTCAGACTAAAGTAGGGGCATTAATCATGCACAGGTGCTCCTCCTTCAGCGCCTGAACCATCCTGGCTTTTAGTGCCTTCAGCAAACATTCAATCAACACTCTGTTTACCATAAATATACTAAATCTATGCTGTAAGAAGGAAGATTAATTTGCAGCACATTTAAAGTGTGACATCTGTGACATTTTCTGGTGAATAAATTTCCATTCTGTGATTGATAGCAGATCTACCGAAACTCAGTCCACACTATGCTTCACAAGTTGTTGATTAATAAACATAATTAAATCCGTAGTTACCATACGTGCATTTATGATTTCAACACATTCATTGTCATGTCATATTTTAATCAGATAAAACTGTTACAATGCAAACACTGTAGTCTTTCCCCTAATCCTCTTCTTTGTCCTCTCCTGTCTTTTGCTCTCAGGTAGAGGACGTCAATGATAATGCTCCCCTCACCTCAGATCCCATCTACCACCCAACTGTCATGGAGAATTCTCCAAAGGATGTACCAGTCATCCGTATCCAAGCACAGGACCCTGACCTCACTGCCACTCCCCGGCGTCTGAGTTATCGCATCACTGCCGGCAACCCACAAAATTTCTTCTTCATCAACCCAAAAACAGGTGAGACTCACACACAGATGCAGAACTTTAAATAATGAAAATGCCTCTGTTACATAATTGGTAGTAAAATTTGTCTAATGGCATAATTAGTAATGTATCCTTATCAACAACAAAATAATTACGCCTACCGCACTCCGACCTCTTTGTGTCTGAAATGATTGAAATACCCTTTCATCGCGCCCCTCCTACCACATGTTCTTCCAGTAAAAGCTTCTGTTGCCCCACAGCATATTTGTTCCCACTCAGTTGAACATCAAGGACACCAACACACAGATGATCATCAGCGCACTCTTTACTGTGCTTTCAGTCTTCAGGGTGGATAACTATTTCTAACACACTTGAGAAAATTAGTGTACTTAGGTTTTTTTATTACGCTAGTGAGCATGAATATCTTCTTATGATGAAGCAATTTACATTCAAAGCAGTTTCCTATGCCCTATTTTCCCTTTCCCTGAAGGAGGGCCAACGAATTTATTTGCAGGCATTTTGCAATATGTCACAGTATGACTGGAAACATGCCTTTTAGACGATTATAGAATGTCTGAAGATTTCACGAGCCGTTGCTTGTGTTTAAAGGGACTATGGCATTAAGACGGTTCTTGAAGGGTCTGATTTTTTTGTAAACAGAATTTCGTTCAGCATATTGTATACCCTCATTACCTCTTTTAAGCCTGTAGGAAAGTACAGTATGAGAAACTGAAGCCTGAATGTTTGAAAAGCAGTTTCTTATTTGAATAATTTCTCAGTTTTTTATCTTTTTGAAGTCTGTAAACGTTTTTTATAGAATGATTTGTCCATTATTATTATTATTATTATTATTATTATTATTATTATTATTATTATTATTATTATTATTATTATTATTATTATTATTATTATTTATTTATTTATTTATTTATTTTATTTATTTATTATTATTATTAGGAGTAGTACTAGTAGTATTTTTCTAAAGAAATTCACACACTTATACACATGATTTGCACAGAATGCCAGCTGACAACATTAAGACTGAACATCATTTCTGAGCTCACAATCAGGATCTGAGAGGCTGTCTTGCTGCAGTTCTTCTCACAGTCCTCTTTAATGTACCACAAAAACCAACATAACAAAAATAAACACCACTAAAGCGCATAAATTCAGATATATTGTGGTTTTTGCTGCCAAGTTTGAGATTTGCCAAACTCAGAAGAAGCTGTCCTCCCAGCCACCATTAAATAATTATCGAAGAGGTGAAATATTTATTCAGATCCTGACAAAAAAAAAAGGAAATTTCAAGACTGCGGTAGATTTTGTAAGTGTGACAAGAAGAATATTTCAGCTCCAACAGAGACCTTTATTCTCATTCAAAGAAATGTCAATGCCAAGATCAAATACCGACAGTTCCTGTGAAACACACCAAATACCAGTTATCAAGCTTGTGTTAGAGGGAATACCCTGAAGATATACTGCTGCAGTTTCACTCTGTTTGAAGTGAGTTGTTCCATTTCTCTTCCTTTGTAAAGACTGATCTGGGATGAAACTGCTGATATTGATCTCAAGACAGATTGATTCTCAGACGATCATTAACATGAACTTCTCACATTTTCTTTTGACCATATGAGATTAAAGTATAATAATATATTAATAATCAGCCTGTGTTGCTGATTTGCCTAATCCATTAATTCAATTGCAGAATGACAATGAATGGTCATCATGTACTGTTCACACACGCGGCAGCTGCATAAGTGAATCACATGTGTGACAGAGACAATGTCTGTCTGGCAGTTTATTCAAAGTGGGTTAGAAAGGCAGATGCAGATGATGATGCTCTGTGAGGTTTTAGTGGATTCATATCTCTGCGTGGATCTCGACAGACATTATTTTAATTTGTACCTATGTGTGTGTTAGTGTGTTTTTCTATGTCTCAGGGGAAAATATTTGGCCATCTGAGCCCTGTCATCTGCCTTTCTCTAGATTTGCATTATTTTATATGTTAGTAATTAACTGCATACAGGAGCGTTCATACTGATATTGTTCCATTCCAATACAGGGAAATTGTTTTTTATTATTTCATTTGATCTTTATTCTTATGGATCTGACATCAAATTAGCTTCCAGCAACTTGCGGAAGCACAATAAATAATGTTCAAATGATTTGTGAATATTCTGCAATTTTAGAAAGACACAGTCACAAAGAGTGAATTAGAATGCACAGGTCTCACAATGACATGACTGGCATTGCCCTCCTGTTATTTGTGTAATGAGAAATGCATAACCAAGAGATGCATTCAAGAATCTCTCCTCACTGTTTACCCAGTCTTTCCATGTACCGGAATGATTTCATTGGACAGATAAATAAACAAGACCCGGTTGATTCATGAAGCAGCTGCCAGCCACATGATGACCTCAACAATTGGCAAACCCGACAAGTTTCAAATTATTTTTCAAAACAAGGTTTATGGTGTTTCAAAGTAATGTATTTTTCAAGTTCAGTCTCACTTTGACAGGTCTGAGATCCTGCAACAATTCACAGAACATATCAGTGCAAAACTCTAAATGAACACAAAGTGTGTAAATGCGCTATGACAGCTTACAGGGCTGTCTGCTTGTCTCAGAGAGTGTGAGACTCCTTTGGGGTGACTACAGAACAGATGAGTGTTGACACAGGGTGTTAGATGGAGTGTTGCCATGGAGTCATGATGAATGTGTTACTTTTTTCAATCTACAATCAGATTGTGTATGTTTTGTTCACTGCGATGTCAAAGCAGCAGTTGCACACAAGTCAGTCAATAACTATGAACCAATGGTGGGGATTTTCAAAAAAATTCAAGTTTACGTTTTTATTGTTGCAGCGTTTAAAAGTGTATCAGAACTATTCCTCTTAAACGGCTTAGAAGGGGGCTATAAAACGATGAAGTTTATAGATTTTAAGCAGGTCACTGGACCGTTTTATGCATTTGTGCTAAGATGTGGGTGTGATTTTTCATTTATTTTTTCCCTTGTCCAATTAAAATGGAGGATTGTCCAACTGCAGATGTGCTGTGAGCTGTAGATCATTGATTTTTATCAGCATTGGTACCCGTGCTGTGTTCTGCTGAACAAGCCCCCCCCCCCTCCAGTCTCTCTCCTACAGCCTGTGACCGCTGCTCTAGATTTACTCCTAATTTGCTTAATTGAAGTTAGCCTGCATAGCAGGCTCAAGGTGACACTGTGATATGCATAAGCACGAGTGTGTGTGCACCATTAGTCTGCCTACTGATTGTTGATTAGAAATTATTTAAACATCCAAAATAATCCCACTTCACTGCAGTGCTTCATCACACTAAAACAATCACATTGTCACCTTCAGTGAACTCGTAACATTTAATATTCTCACAGAATTGATGTACTGATGATGTGTATCGTTGCCTCTCCAGTTACATTTAGACGCAACTCATCCAAAAGCTAAAGGAGAAAACTAATTTTCATGTCTTTTGTTCATAACTTTGCACATTATTTTGTGAATCCAGGCAGGAGTCAGGCTATTTTTGTGTGTTTGGAGGCTCTTAAAGACAGAAAATTTTATACAGAGAATATGCACAACAATCGTAGTCTTTGGAAAATAGAATTAGGGTTACATTGTTGTTGATATAATAGTTTGAATCATTTCATAGATTAGCCTTATGGTTTGTTAAATTCATGAGCGAAAACATAGGATTTATTGATTGTCATAAAAAGTGAGGTGTGTGTGTGTGTGTGTGTGTGTGTGTGTCATCACCAATAAGGAAACAATCAAAGTCATTAAAACACTCATTAAAGTGAGAAAGAAAAACATCATGCATATTAAACGTTGTCATTATCAGTGATCTCCATTTGTCAAAGTGTCACACATCATCTGAATGAGTTGATTCAGTCAAAGCTTTTGTCAATAATATTGCTTTTTTCCCCCTCTCTGCTCTGGTTATACGTGGTCCACATGAATGACCCTCAGCCACAGAACACCATATGAACTTATTCATCATCCCTTGTTAAGCTGCTGTGTATATTTGTTGTTGCAGTTTGTGTTTTTCTATCATTCTTTTAGTTAGAAATTGTTTTCCCCGAATGTTAAAGACATTAAAATGTCAAACACGTGTTTAGCTTCAGGATTTTAAATCTAAGGATTTGCTGCCTTTCTTTTGCTTTTATTGTCTTTTCTCGTGTCTGATAGTAAATAAAGAGTCTTTGGCCATTGGGCAGTTGGTTGACGAAAATAATCCACTTGAAAATGTTGCTTTGGGATCTGGGAAATTGGGATGAGCATTTTATCCCTTTTACTTGACATTTTCTTGACGAAATGATAATCTGGTTAATTGTGGAAGAAATCCTATGAGTAATCCAGAGGGAAAATAATCATTAGACACAGCCCTGTTATTTTTTGAGCGTTGTATTCGCATTAAACTATAAAGAAACTTCAGCTGCAGCATAGACTTCTTAATATCAATGAACGAGTTTGTGTTTTTTTTGTTTTTTAATATTGCTCTTTTATATTTTAGGGCTAATTACGACAACCACAAGGAAACTGGACAGGGAGCAACAGGCGGAGCATTTCTTAGAGGTACAGAAAATCGTGAACGTTGTTTATGGCTTCATATTATTATTATTTATCTGGCCCTTCCACCTGCCACATCCCACTATTAACAGAGACAGGGTAGAGGACAACCTTGGCAGGTCCTCAAGGCTCCATAAACAGTGATGAATGTTCGTAGTTTTGGGCCTCAGGTTTAGGATTTTCTCAAAGTAATCATTCATCATTGGTTATCTTCTCAGCTCAGGACGGGAACAGGGAGGAGAGGAGTCGCTGTGCCCAGCATTTGATAAGCACAGACAGTGGGCATACAGATAGCTCTGTGATTACCATTCCTGTTGCTTCTGCTGCTCTGCATGCAGATGAGCCCGATAATCAGAGAATCTTCACTTTGGAGACACGAGAAAACTTCTACTTCTCCAGACTGTTTCTCTTTTTTTCTTTAGCTTATCAAATGCTGCTGGATCTAGACGCACTTTGCCCTCCTACAAAATTGACTGAAACAACCCACAGTTGACCTACAATATTACAGTTTTGTATTCGTTTCTCTCTTGCCGATTGACTTCTGTAAACTCAATAACTCTTTTTACTGCCTTCTTCAACTCAGACCTCAATAAGAACTCCCTGTATGACAACACTATAAGATGAAAGTAGCAAGAACTTGCCTCAAACTGCAACTAACATTTTAAAATTTGCACGCGAAAGGACTTTAAAAATCGCAGTCAGTTTGTCTCAAAACTGTCCTGTCCTCTCCTCTCCTTTGATTTCAGTTGGAATGCCAGCCCTTGCATGCCACCCACTGTTCCACCTGCCAGTCTATTCTGCCTGCTAGTAATTAATAGTCTGGTGAGCAAACAGGCTGGCAGCCAATGTGTGAAGCCTGATCTGATCCAATTGATTGGCGATCAGACCTCTGCCTCTGTCTACAGGGATCGATAATACAAAGAAATTTCCTGTGAGCTCAGCCCCACATGGCAGCAGCAGCCAGGCAGGGGGGGATTGAAAATACTTTAATAAATGTATACAGAAATGTAATCCCACACAAATAGGAACATTCGTCCACTTCCCACCGTGTGTTGATATTGTTTGTGCAATCACACCTTTGTCTGCTGGTCTCAGGTAACAGTTATAGACGGCCCGGTGACCACCCGCCAGTCCACCGTGTGGGTCATAGTTCACATTGAAGACGAGAACGACAACCCACCTACTTTCCCAGAGGTCACGTATCGCATCAGCCTGATCGAACGAGACCGCAACAAGCGTGGAGAACCGGTCTACCGGGTGTTCGCTTATGACCGGGACCTCGGTGCCAATGGCAACATCACCTACAGCATCATCGATGGGAATGACAATGAGAAGTTCAGCATTGACCCCAGGACTGCTTTGGTGTCGTCAAAGAAGATGGTGACAGCAGGAAGCTATGATGTCCTCACTGTGAGTTTCACAGACCAGGGAGTTCAAATTTTTTATTTAACTGCCGTTTGTTCTAAACTACTGAATGATGTCTACTTAGAGCAGACCAACACAACACTGAAACCATTAAAAAAAAATGTACATTTTGAATTTGAATTTGAAAGTTACTGTTACTTGGGATGAGTGGAAAACATCTTCCAGCCACAACACATCTTAACCCTTTTCAGCGCAGCTTTTCCATTGTGTGTTGAGTTACAAATGAACAGTGTAACTCACTGATCACGTTTCATTATGCACATATCTTACTTTTCTTCTGCCAGGATCATTAAACTCCAAAGTGCAAAGTTGGTGGAGTTTCCTGGCTGTATTTCTCCCACTTAAAATAATTCCAGGCTGGACAGATTGAAGCTGTGTGCACCCGTCGTCCAACAGCTGATTCATTTTTCTTGCCTTTTGTACACTATTATTTTCCCAAATAGCTGAATTGTTTAACAGGCTTTTCTTGTGTTGGTTGGTATTTCAAGAAAAAGAAAAACACTAAACCAAGTGTTGACATTTTTGGCTCACCGCCATTCTCTCAGCAACTAATGGTTTAAATAATGTATGTATTTGGCTTATGGCTTTGGTCTCAAATGAGCAACACTTAAGTTGCCATATTTTAGAACATTCATGCATATTTTATAATTTCATAAAGGTTTGTCCAGGTTTGATTTTGAAGATTTAGTGGGGTTATTTAGGATGATGCTCACCATTGATCAATTTCTATTAAATTTGGTCTTTTCATGCTTGAATTATTTTTACATTGTGGGTTCTCTCTGGTTTTTCTGGGTTCCTTCCACCTCCAAAAACAAACGGTTCAGGTCAATTGGCCAGTCCAAAATTGACCGTAGGTGTGAGTGTGTGCGTGAGTGTTTGTCTGTCTCTGTGTGACTCCGCGGTGCCCTGGCGTCACTCCCGGAGTTTCCCCCCCACCCCATGCCCTAAGCCAGCTGGGATAGGCTCCATCCCCCTGTGACAAGCGTCAGTGGATGAAGCGGGTAGAAGATGGATGGATGGACGGTATATCATTGTTTGGCCGTTTTGCAAGGGTTTTCCAGTTTACTAAACATTTGTGTTTGTGGTTTCTCTGTGTTGTTCTGTTAGATAAAAGCGGAGGATGGTGGTGATCGTCCATTATGGTCTACCGTCAAGCTCCACGTAGAGTGGATTCGTAAACCCGTGCCCTCGCCTCTCCCCCTACAGTTCACCCAGAGATACTACAATTTCTCTATTTTGGAGACAGCCGCTGTGGCTCAGCCAGTGGGAGTAGTCGCTGTCAGCCAGTCCAGCACCCCTGTCTGGTTCAATGTGATCGGTAAGAAAATGTACATATAGTAGAAACTGGCAGGCCTGTATTTTTTTTTAATCATTATTATTTATTCAGGATTTGGACACCTAATAAAAATAGCAACGTCAAACTAAATTATTCTTGTATTTTTTCATTCAAATTAGAACCAAAATGTATTCAAACTCAAAATACTTTGTTAGCGCTCGTTAGTCCAGTCAATTAAACAGTCTCTAGAGGATGAAGTATTTTGACTTTTATTGACCTGGCATGATCAACAGCGTGGTAGTCCGTCATGAAAACGATTTGAGAGGCGATCCAATAACCAGCACTGAAAGTGATATTTTTCACACCACGCAGACTAAAAGGTTGTAAATGAGGCCTTTGTTTATTCAAACTGCATGATTTTCCTCAACATTTGAACAGTAACTTTAATATATTTCAGTTTTCATTACTTGTCCTTGTTGTGGCGCTCCTGAATATTTGTTGAAGGTTGACTAAATTATGATGAATATATTACAAATAAATGAGCTTGTTAAATCAAAAGATTATTCTGTGTTGAGATTAATTGTACAAGGGGAAAGAGCATTGCTAAGACAAATTTAAATTCAATAAGTTTTATTTTTTTCAAAGGCAGTAATTAAATGTCTTTTGCGTGTGTTGGTGAGAAAAATGAATGTTCTCATGGCATAGTGGTTCTTTTATTGTTTAAAGCTACACAGGTCTTGCTCTTTGATTCAGATCTGTGAAAGGGTAATCAGTGACTATCTTATTGGGAATTACTTCTCAACAGGATATTAATATAAAAATTAATTGCTGATCTTTTTCAATCAGACAAAGATTAAAGATAAAGAAAATGAAAAGTGGTATAGCTGTCTCATTTGTATTTCACTGTTGATATGAGAGAAGTAATTGTGTGGGAAAAACTCATTAATATTTCACAACTGCTCAAAATTCAAGAATTGAACTGGAATGTCACCCGTGAAAGAATCACATTTCTCATACTGTTAAATATTCTGAAGAAAAGTCAACTTACAGCATTCAATAATATAATTAATTGTAAAAATTTTTTAAGAATTTGAGTTTTAAAGACTGCTGTATATTGTAGATGATATAGACCTGTGATCAAAAGGATATCCCTGACTGTGGAAATATTAATAACCTTTTTTTTCCCCTCTCTCTCACCATCAAGGCGGACGCCTCGCCAGAGAAATGTTCTACATTCCTCAGAATGCATGTGGGAGAAACTGCTCACTTGAAACAGGTCTTGTCATAATTAATTTTCCCACACCTTTTCCTCATATTGCTCAGATGTGTAAAAATCTAGAAAATGCAGCGTGAAGTCGCAGGACCTTATTCAGCTGAAGGCAGGTTTGATTGATCTGAGGTTGAAAAAGAATACTCTCTTGATTCCACACAAACAGCATTCGTTTATTTAATCTCTTCTCAGGCAGGGCAGGTTGGTCTGTTTTGGTCAGCGACCAGCCTTCTGCTTTGGAAAGTAAATGATTATGAGATGTGACACATCACATTTCAAACCGGAATATTCTTAACTCAGACTGCTCCTTTTTTTGATAAAACACCTGAATCAGTTGTGATGTTTCTGCAGTCATATCATGTTTTATACTGCTTAATATCTGTTATATAACACTGAGTTTACCAGGTAAAGTTTGGCAGTTAAACCAAGCATTCAATTTCTTTAAAGAGGGTAATGGATGAGTTTCTGCCCCATATGGATGAGTTCACACAATCTCTGGGATTTGTTCACTAGTGAGGGGAGAGGAAACGGAACAATGATTGGGGCACTGCTGTGGTGATTTGTTGCTGTGATGTAGAGGCATCTCGGCCACAAGTGACGCTCTTGATTTGGTCAGCGTGCTCTCCTGCCCTCATCTATGTTCATGTGTTTTGGGCATGGACCTTACAAAAAACATTGTGTTTACAGTTTGGTGGAAATGAGCTTCCTGTGCAGAGGGTCTGGGCTCATTTTTAGGAATAGATGAGGGGGTCAGTCATTCAGAGAGGGGCTCAGAGTGGAGGCACTGTTCCTCCGCAATGACAAATATCGCCTGAGGTGTTCATCATTTGATTAGAATGCTTCCTAGATGCCTCTCTAGAGAGGTATTCAGCATGAGCCACTGGAAGGAAACCCTATGTTAGAAAGGATGTGCTGGAGGGCTAATCATCTGATAAATAATAATAGTAACTGCTCTATAGCATTGCTTTTTTAAGTTTCCAAAATACTGTGAACTCTTTCGGGCTCTTAGTTTTAATACAGATGTCTGACAGGTGATGTCAAAGGCTCTTAACGTCAGCGACTGCAGAATGAAGCTACAATCAGATTCAGCAGATTCGGCCCATTCCCCGCCCATCAGTGACAATAAAACAAATGAAGGCTGTCATAACAGAGACCATAGATCCATTAAACAAAGTACACCTGGAATCTCCTGTCACTGTAGAAAAGTGACATCTTTTGATGTATGAGCGAGGTAGTAGTCCTATGAAGAACTATCGTGAGACTGATTTATGGCTTTTGCTTGCTGAAGGTCAAACTAGTTTACAGCTAGCTTTAACACTTTCGTGAGAAACACTTGACATACACTTGAACAGAAATATGGTATATGAATTATAAAGGTTATATTAATAAAAACTATACACACGGAATTTCCACCACAACTGAGCTTCAGCAACTTCAAAGTAAAGTTGTAAATTATTGATGACTACTGCACAATTTCTTCTGCAGACTCACTTTATAACTTAGCTGTTAAGATTTTGTGGCATTGTTTGTTTGTAGAAAACTGGTACGACCAAATATACTAAAACCTGATCTGCCCTTGAGGCACACAAGAACGGAAAGCTATTGCTTTTCGTTTAAAGGCTAAAGATTGCTTTTCTCGATGCTTTGAGATGGTAGTGTAATATTGACCCACCATTTTTGTTACCCCCCCACTCCAAAAAAAAAAAAAAAAATCACAAAAAACTAATACCATGGCTTACTCAGTACGCATCAGTGGTCATGTATTAAAATGCCCAATCATTATTCATATGCTGAGAAGAGCTTGAGCTCCCAGATATCTCTAGAGAGAAGCTGGGAAGAGACGAAGAATGGTACAGAATACCTAACACGTATCAATTCCCCCTCCCTAGCGCTAATCAAACATTTAAGCTTCTAAACTGTACGATCACTTTTAGTAAGGAAAGAAAAAAAAAAAAAAACAGCTGCAGGTTTTTGATCTTTGAGATGGGTTACGTTTTTTGAAGTGATAAGACAGATGTTTGTCTGGCTGTTAACAGCTCTGAGGCTGCCAAGCGGGTACGGCGCTACACTGCCTTGCATTACAGTTCATTTTCTTTCACAGACCCCTCCAGCTCCACATTGTGGGCACCTCGCCAAAACAATTACACAGTAATAAGTTAGTGCACCTGAGTTTAACACGTGATGTGAATACTAAAAAACTGGCACTCTAATATGTGTGTATACGTTTGTGTGTGATTCCAGGGAGCTTTGACATGCAGTTTGACCTTCAAGTGGGGGTGGGGACTTTAGTCGTGGCCAAACCTCTGGATGCAGAAGTGCAGTCTGTGTATAACATGACTGTACAAGTGACAGATGGGACCAACTTTGCAACAGCACAGGTAGACACACTTTGTGTTAATGCACTGGCTCGGCTTATTACACACTTCAGAACCACTTCAAATGAAATTATTCGTGCCTCTTTAGTACTTGCTCTCTCCCTTTTTCTGAAGTGATCTGTTTCTCGCTATGAAATGTGTTTTCACTTCTTTTCACTGTTGGGCTCCTGCTGTTTTTGGCTGCCCAACCAAGTCTGCCTTGTCAGGAAAATCCTTGATACCATTAGATTAATGGGATTCAATTTGCTACAAAGCTCACATGTTTGTATGTATACACAATCTGCTCACAGTACTCATAGAAAAGACTCAAAAAGAATACGAAAATCCATTTCATAAAGATGGAGCTGGCAACATCAGCCTAAAACTGCATCATATTTTATCAAACACCAAGAAAACTCTTTGCAAAGGCTCCAAGGTTAATCTCCCGAGCACAGTTTGACGCTTTACCAATATTTATTTTATAACATTTCACTCCTGCCTCTCTGTCATTCAGGTGTTCATTCGAATTCAAGACAGTAACGACAATCCCCCAGTTTTCTCGCAGCCAGCCTATGATGTCAGCGTCTCAGAGGATGTACCGGTTGACACAGAGCTATTGAGGGTTAGAGCATCAGACATGGATGAGCGTGCCCGTTTGAGCTTCTCCATCTACGGCAGTGTAGACCCAGTCAGCATGAGGCTGTTCCGGGTCAGTCCAGGTACCGGTGTTGTCTACACCGCAGACAGGTTGGACTATGAGGCCAGAACGCAGCACATCCTCACTATTATGGTGATTGGAAGATGTTTGTTTCTGTGTGTATTTTGCTGTTGAAAGGAGTCTGTGTGTGTTCCCTGTGCTCAGTTTGAAACTTCTCTTGACAGTTGTGCCTGCCTAACTTAATTACCTCAGTTTAACGTTTGGTTAGTTTACTCATCTATTTGTTAGCAGGATTACACACATTTCTTCATTGATTTTCATGAGACTTGGTGGGTGGGTGGAGTAGACATCAGCAAAGAGCCCATTAGGTTTTGGATTGGATTCAGATAAAGGACAGATCTCAGGATTTTTTTTTTTTTCACTTTCATTTTGCAAGATAGGCTTTTTTTTATCATTCAAGTCAGATTTTGATGAAATTAAGAAATAGACAGATTTGGCATGTAACAAGAAAGAACCCATTACAAAGTTACAAGGTGGAAGAGTTGGTCAAATTCCAAGAATAAACCATTGAATTTAGGAAATTATGGATTAAAAGGCTGGATTGATGATTTTTGTCTCTTTCCTTGACATAGTGAGAACCCAAAGTGCAGCCATTTAGCAGTTATAGACAGATTTGCTTGAAATGTGTTCTCATAAGTATTTGTCATGAATTGGAATAGGTAATCACATTTTTGGAACAAATCTGTCAAGCGGAAAAGATAACCCTGGTTTCATATGGAATCATAGATAGTGAAACCTGTGGATGGATCCAAGTTTTAAGTGTATGTTTAAATAGTAAAAGAATCAAGAATCTCTGCATATAAATAGAACTGTAATTTCTGCAGGGAACAGACTCTTTGAAAAAAAAACTCTTTGTTTAAAACTTTGCTTCTTCCATTAATTCCCTCCTATAATGCTTTTCATATTCAACTCTCATTTCACACCAGGTCAAGGACCAGGAGTTTCCATTTAACCGTGACTTGGCTCGAGTTCTTGTGGCAGTGGAGGACTCCAATGATAACATCCCCTATTTCACCAGCACTGTATACGATGCTGTGGCCTATGAGTCTTCTCCCATAGGCACGTCTGTAATGCAGGTGACAGCCCTAGACAAAGACAACGGGGTTAATGGCCAACTCACCTATACTCTGGAAGCAGGTGTGATGTTTTCTGAAAACTTTTTAAGTTTAGTTGTTTTAATGTACTGCTTATGTTTTTGAGTGCTGGTTAAAGAGTGACTGCTTTTAAAATGTTTTATTTGCCGGTAACAATGTCTTTTCTACCTTCAGGTAACACTGGTGGTTTGTTTGAAATTGATAATGCCACGGGCCTTATCTTCATAGCCAGGGACCTGGACCTCTCCTCTGTGGGTTTTTACACCCTCACTGTGCGCGTCACAGACAGTGGATTTCCTCCATTAATGGCCACAGCCTCAGCTCGCATCTCCTTGGTGCTCTCCGACTACTCCAACCCCAAATTCTCTCAGAAGGAGTATCAAGCTGAGGTGAAGAGATAGAGAGCTGAATTTAAAGTTGTGTGGGGGAGCTCTAGTAAGGAAGAGCCTAATGCAGTAAAAAAAATGAATTGAAAAGTTGTAAAGGATGATGGGTGGTAAATCGTATATCCAGTAGGTTAACTTATTAACTGAAGAAATTGTACAAAAGCTCAGCAAAGTGAAAATTTGAACACCTTTGTATTTACAGATAATGGAGAACAGCACCATTGGTACTCATGTCACCACTGTTAATGCTCTCAGCCGCTCAGCACTCATTTATGACATCACCAGAGGCAATGAAGACCACTGCTTCTTCATCAACCATCATACTGGTGTGATCAGCACACGTAAACTGCTTGACTTTGAGGTTTGTCAATTATACATCATAGTAGGATTGTAAAATAAGGCTCTGATTTGTATATATGCATATATCATATACTGTATGCACTTTCAGAGAACCTTCAGGTTTTTCTTGTATTTCTGTGTTTTAACAGCAAACAGCATCCTACTTTCTAGTGGTTCATGCCCTGAGCATGGCTAGAGTTGAAGCCAGCACTACTGTAATCATCCAGGTCGGGGATGTCAATGATAGTCCACCTGTCTTTCAGCAAATCAGGTACCTGTGGTCTTTGCTGTTGATATTTGTTGAGAGATGTTTATTCAGGAAAACATGAAGTGATTTGTGTTTAAATCGTATCTTGTGTCCTATTTTTTTTTTTTTTTTGCTCAGGTATGTTGGCACCATCAGTGAGGCCGCTCCAGTCAATAGTGTTGTCCTGGGAGGTGATGGTAACCCTCTAGTGATCCAGGCGACTGATAGAGACCAGAATCACAATGCCTTGTTAGTGTTCCAGATCCTAGAAGAGACTGCACGTATGTTTTTCAGCGTGGACTCCGGGACTGGATCAATTCGGTAGGCAACATGTAGACATCACACCAAGTGATTCTTGTTGGGGATGAAAAATTCATCAGTTTCTAAACTATAACATCTTATCTTATTAGAAAGAATGGGTTCCTTTTCATTAGAATGTTTCTGAACTTTTAGAACCATTGCCAGTCTGGACTACGAGGAATTCTCAGAGTTCGCCTTCCGGGTTCATGTTCGAGACAGTGGTCACCCTCCCAGAAGTGCTGACAGCCCCGCAGAGGTGGTCATAAAAGTAAGCAAACAACAATGAGTCAGCTTCTGTTCTCTAACAAACCCATCCTGACTTACTTTCCCCCCTGTTTGTTGACATGTTTTCCCTGTCTTAGGTGATAAACATCAACGACTCACCTCCAAAGTTATCACAGGACACGTATGAGGCAGTGCTTCTCCTGCCAACCTACGTGGGAGTTGAGGTTCTCAGGGTTGAGGCTTACGACCCTGATATGAGCTCGGACCTCACCGTGAACCCTGACAATGCGGTCACCCCTCAGCTGGTTTACTCCCTATTGAACACCAATATTGATTACTTCTCTGTGGATCGCTACACTGGAGTTGTGACCGTCATCAATCCAAACCTCAGCAAAGACCGTTACCAGTTTAATGTGAAGGTCAGAGCTTTTTATCTTTCATTAGCTTGGAGGAAAATCAATCGGTTCGGCACTATTTTTACAAATAATTCAATAAATGTTCAGTCTATAAAACGTGTGAGAATATCTTATTATAATTCTTATCGTAAAAGCTTGTGTGACATCTGGAGCATCTCAACACTGATAGGCTTTTTCTACCCAACTGAGAAATGTTCAACTTGTGCAAACACTGTCCTGTAGACATAACAAGACTTCTTTGTTTTAAGGTATGGGATGGACGTTTCAGCAGCATGGCATTAGTCGCAGTTCTTGCCCGAGAAGCTGTAGATAGTGGCCTTCTCTTCATCCTTCCGCTCTACTCAGCCACGGTTCCAGAGAACAGACCCACCGTCACTTTGGTGACCGTCGTCAACACCGTTGGCCACCAGCTCAACGAGCCACTGAAGTACAGCCTGTTGAACCCCGGCAGTCGCTTCACGATCCGGCCGACCTGCGGGGCAGTGTTTACCACCGGGGTGCCCTTTGACCGAGAGGAGCAAAGTATTTATGAGCTGGTGGTGGAGGTGAGCAGAGAAGATGAAATACTGAAGGTGTCCAGGGTGGCTGTAAAAGTTCAGGTGGGTGCGGACATGTGTTTCAAAATGTGAATGAAGGACTTTTTGTCAGACCACACTAAAGGACCTCTTCTTTCTCCAGGTGGAAGATGTGAACGACAACGCTCCACAGTTTGCAAACCTCCCCTACTACGCTGCAGTGCAGGTGGAAGCCGAACCAGGATCGACTATCTTCAAGGTGTCAGCCACTGATCTGGACTATGGTCTGAATGGAGAAGTCACTTATAGTCTTAAGGACCAGCAGAGGAACTTCCAGGTGAGCTCTACAACTTCCCACTTTTAAATATTTTGTTTTTTTGTGGGTGTCAGGGCTGAGGATTGAGTTCTAAATCTGTCATACGAATGTCAAGTTCTCTGTAGTAGCAAACTCCTGTTATTTTCCATCCAGGTGAACCCGGTGACAGGAGAGCTGACCTTAAAGAGATCCTTTGAGGCTGACTTTTCTAATGCGGAGTATAAGCTGCTCCTTGTGGCCACTGACGGTGGCTTCCCCCCTCTGTCCAGCGAGGTGGAGCTGCCTGTTACTGTAGTAAATAAAGCCATGCCTGTGTTTGACAAACCCTTCTACGGAGTCACCGTGAGGGAGGACGTGGCCGTCTCCACCTCTGTCCTATGCATCAATGCCACCAGCCCTGAAGGCCAGAGCATCATCTTCACCATCGCTAATGGAGACCCTTCATTCCAGTTTGACATTGGTTTTGACACAGGAATCATCAGCGTGATCTACCCATTAGATTATGAGACGGTGCAATACTACCGGTTAACTGTGAAGGCCACGGATACGCTAACAGGGGCGAAGTCGGACGTTGATGTTGACATCGTTGTGCTGGACGTGAACGACAACTCACCGCTGTTCCTGAACATCTCATACTCGTCCGTGCTGGCTGAGAACTCCATGATTGGAACAACTGTGTTACAGGTGTGTGTGTGTGTGTGTGTGTGGGTGTGTGTGTCCCTTTGTTTATTGAATCAGTCCAGTGTTTACTCATTCCGAATGGTTGTTTACACGTGTGACTACCTTCGTCAGTGTTGCGAGTGAACATTGGTTGTCAAGTCATGTATTCATGAGAAGACTGTGTGATAGTCCTAGAAATTTCCCAGAGGAATCTCTTGACCTTTAGTGCCTCAAGACCAGTTCTGCTCTAAGACAGAGCAGAACAGAGAATATACTTGCGAATTGGGGTATTGGAGTTTTGGAACTTTTTATTTTGTTTATTCAACCAGTTATCCTCATATGTTATGATATGTTCTGCAACATTGAATTCAGTAGGACTGAGAAAGGAATATGGGTGTGTATTATGCCTGATGTTCACTTGAGCTGCTTGGGAATGCACTGACATTTGAATCCAAATTAATCAGATAGGATGGGTGTCTGGCCTATCAATGTTAACTACATGTAAAATGCCCATATGTTATTATTACACAAGTTGAATGTAAATCTTTTAATTGTATGTTTTTCTATCATGTTAAATCAATAACTGTTGAACTGTGAATAGCATTTAGAAAGCCTCGGTGTATTATTTAGGACATACTAAACATTTAAATGCACACATTGTGAGTGTAAAACTCATTATCTTTGTATGCACTAACCTGAAAAAAACAACACAAAGTTGTGCATCACAGCACAATAGAAAAAAGATTAATTGATCTTACCTTTCACATTGAGCATGTGTAAAAAAAAAAATCTCATAGACATTTTAAACATTATTAAATATTGAGTAGAAAGAAAGTGAGTGAAAAAAAATGATCAGGATTGATGCTGAAAATATTTCAATGTCAGTTTAGATGTACTTGTGCCCAAACTTTTAAATTATCTCTGCCAAACCCAAGAATTCATTTTCTTTTTCTCATTTGGACTCTGTGAGCTGAGTGTAGCTAAAGCGACAAATCAGACCATCTCTTGAAAAATGCATGAAGAAGAGCAAAGTTTGATCTCACTCTCTTTGTAGGTTTTTGCCCAGGACCAGGACTCAGACAAGAATGCCGATGTGACTTACCAGATCTTATCTGACATCTACAACAGCTCAGACTACTTTCAAATTGACAGTAACAGCGGACTGATTTCCATGGCGTATCTGCTTGACTATGAGCTCATTCAGCGCTACAACTTCATTGTTCGGGCAGTAGATAGTGGAGATCCTGCTCTCAGCAGTGATGTTAGTGTCACCGTGACCATCACTGACACAAACGACAGCCCGCCTAATTTCAGCCAGACAATGTACGAGGCCTTTGTGAGCGAGCTGGCTCCACGGGGACACTTTGTGACCTGTGTTCAGGCATCAGACGCTGACATCTGTGACGCTAACAGTCTGAGGTGAGAAAAAAAAAGATGATTTTTTTTTTTCTCATTTAAATTGTGTCCATTGTTCGCACTTGAACCCAGCTACAATTCTCTAAGATGTTGTTCTCATTATGTTCAGTAAATCACATTACCCTACAATGCAATTTTTCTATTTACTTCTTAGTTGCGGTAAACAAAATGTAATTTTCTCTACATTTTAAATGTGTTTTTTCTCAAAATCAACATGGCCTAATCAACCTAATCAACATTGCGCCCCTTTTATTTGCCTTCAGGTACAGCATTCTCTCTGGGAACGAGAGGATGACTTTTATGATGGAGCCAGATACAGGGGTGATCAGATTGTCTAATAAGAGGCGACAAGGCATGAAAGTCTCGTATCATCTTAATGTGTCTGTGTCCGATGGAGTCTTCACCAACACAGCTCAGGTAAGACAACAATTTAGTAATTTTAAATTTGTTCTGTCAACTAATTTGCGTTTTTATAACCTTTAGCAGAGCTTATACAGAACAGGCGAGCCTTTTTTTTTTCTTTTTTTTTAGCAACCCCCTTTTTCAGATTTGTTCCACACATTCGCAGCTGTCAAGTTCCACTGCTGTTTTCTACCACTGACTGCTAAGCAGCTCTTCAGTTGGAGGTTAATATCTGTTCATGTCACATCGGATTTATTATGTGGATGAGCTGCCAGCTGAAAATAAATGCCTCTTAGTGGTAATTACAAGTCAGAGTCTGGTAACTCACACCTCTGATAGTCCACATTATATGTTATAGGAATAACATGCCACTCTGTTCTTTTGCTTCTGCCTTTTTTCTGACATGATCTATGAACACATCACAGTACTTTGTCAGAGAGTGCGGAGTGCTTTCAAAAACATCAATCACCAACTACTCACAATTCTGCCCTTCGCACTTCTTGGCCTCATGCTGTGTTGATGTGATGATGTTTGACAAATCTACCAGTGTTCTTTATTGGGATGGTGTCAGTGAAACATCAGCAGACATGAGGATGAGTATGATGGATTTTTAACAATGACGTTGATCCCCAGGTGATTGTACGTGTGCTGGGAGCTAACCTGTACAGCCCGGTGTTCAGCCAGAGGTTCTACCTGGCTGACATCCAAGAAAATTCCCCACCAGGGTCAAAGGTCATTCAAGTAAGTTTGCCTTCTCATCCTTTACTGTCAACATGAGGACTTTCCATAGGAATTCTCCTACAGGAGTGGTAATATATCACCAGGTAATGACCCATTTGGACTCTATTTTCTGAATCTCCATTTGGAATTTCCAGGTTCGTGCCACAGACGAGGACTCTGGTCTGTTTGGTCAGATCACCTACTCCTTCATCAATGACCTGGGGAAAACAAAGTTCTTCATTGATGCAGAGGGAGTCATATCCACTGTTGAGAAATTAGACAGAGAAAATCCCGTCAACAAGGACATGGTGCTGACTGTAATGGCCCTTGATGGTGGAGGTATTACGTCTACTACTAGCCACGGTGGCTTAAATTGATTCCCTGACTTAAGTCAATTTCATTTTGACCAGTATGACTTTCTCTAAGGTTATCAGATCAAACATTTTGTGAACATCACTGTACAATGGATCACTGTAGGTGTGACCACTCATACTTTTTTTTACACAAACAAAGATTCTGGAATCTAAAATCGCACATACCTGAGGATGGCAGCATATTTAAACTATTCACATCAGAAATGCTGTATATATTATAATCCATTAGAATAATCCAACTGTTCCTCTGTGTATTTGATGAGTCCACAAATACTGTGTATTCCAGGCCGTGCATCATTTTGCACAGTGCGGGTGGTTCTTGTAGATGAGAATGACAACGCCCCTCGGTTCAGAGCTGTGGAGTACCGTATGAGCATCAGAGCAAATGTTGCCAAAGGTTCCCTGGTCACACAGATCCAAGCTTCTGACCCTGATGCTGGGTCTAACGGGAGGATCATCTACTCCCTCTACAGTGAGGCCCGTCTCTCTCTAGTTGATGTGCTGGAGGTCAGTACTTTCTGTTTGTTCTCTATCTAATTTAGAATGGTCTTCTGTGAATGATATTTGGACTATATGGCCGTGTGCCTTCAGTTCCCTCAAGAAAAAGAAGCAAATATAAATACTTATTTTAAACATATATGAATAATATTAACCATGTCATACATTGAAACCCATATTAATTCATTTATGTGCATACTGATACCTCCACCATATTTCAGTGGATTTACAGTGGTTTTATTGAACTGTAGATATACATATAACCGATCAAATTGAAACAATTCGGAGTGATGGGTGAAACGCAACCTTTGGCCAAACACCATGAGGCTCTTAAACTAATAAGCAAAAATGTAAGCTCTACAAGTCCTCATAAACAACACTGTGATTCTGCTGGTTCCAGGTGGAACCAGATAGTGGTTGGATGATGACCAAAAGCACGGTGGACCACCTCCAGGGGACTGTCCTGTCATTCTTTGTTAAAGCCACAGACTGTGGCTCTCCAGCCAAACACTCTCTAGTCTCAGCCTTCATCCACGTCGTCCCTCCAGATGCTTTTGTTCCTTCCTTCAGCCAACCGCAGTACTCCTTCACCATCCCTGAGGACACAGCAGTAGGAACAGTCTTGGGGTCTGTGTACATGGGCGCTGGACAGACTGGGTTCTTCACGATAGTTGGAGGAGAGACAACTGACAGCAATCAGGGAGGGATCTTCCTGGTGGAGAGGGACACAGGTCTGATCCGTCTGACCAAACCGCTAGACTACGAAGAGGTCAGCATCTTCCGCTTTAAAGTCGCAGCAACAACAAGAAGAGATCTGATCGAATCCATCTCTACAGTAGACCTGGAGGTTAAGGTTGGTGATACAGTTAAACACGCATTAACTTTTCTTCATGTATTTCTTTATTTAAAAAAACAAACACTGTGACAGCTGTATTTTGTAAATAGTATGCATTTTTATTAAGATTTCAAAATAATTTGCAAATAAAAATAGATGAAAATCTGTTAAAATGATTGCTGGAGATGTTTTAAAATTTAAAATTCAACTCAGAAATTCTTTGAAAACAATGTGATGAATATATTTAATGCACACGTAGCTGTTAATTTCCTATTGCACTGTATTTTCAGAGTACATATGACTCAGGCAGATTCAGGAAAGATTTCTGTCATTTTGCAGATCCTAGATGTGAATGACAACAAGCCAGTGTTTGAAACTAATACCTATGTAACCACGGTGATGGAGGGCATGCCGATCGGAACAAGAGTAGTCCAAGTGCGTGCTCTTGATCCAGACTGGGGCTCTAATGGGCAGGTATGTGACAACTCTGAAGTGTGCATCCTATTTGTGTGAGGTTTGCTGCAAAACATGTTTTTTACTGTGTATCTTCAGTTTCTGATGCTTAAAAAAGCTACTTTCATTTATGTTTCTTTTTTGAAATTACAGGTAAACTATAGTCTTGGATCTCTGCTCACCTACAACCTGGACTTGACAAAAGATGAACGCCTGTTTAATGGTCCCATCACGTCAACTTCCATTGTTGCTATTGACAGTAAAACAGGCTGGATCACCACAGTGAGTCAGATGGACCATGAAGCCTGCTCCAGCTACAGCTTTGAAATAATAGCTTCTGATCTGGGGGAGACTCAGTCTCTCTCCTCCACTACGGTGGTAACCATCACTGTGTCAGATGTTAACGACAACCCGCCTCAGTTTGAGAGGGAGCTTTACCGGGGTGCAGTGAAGGAGAGCGATCCCCTTGGTGAGGTGGTGACCGTCCTTAAAACCAAAGATGGAGACGGCACAGATCAGAACCGTCTCATCAGCTTTCACATCACTGGTGAGAAAACACAGAAAAGACTGTTGTTGTGCAGGTTTGTCCCTTGTGCGGCGATATGAGGTCGTGTTGCATAATGTTTTTTAATCGATCTAATCTAATGTGGTACTGCTATTATTGAAGGTCAGACTTGTTTTTTATTTAGACCCAAATGTCAGACATGACAAAACTTTTTTTTTGTATTATGCTTTCATTTTGATATTAAAAGTCGTGCAATACATGATATTTCGAATGAGGCATTGCATTCCTCTACAATATGTTTGCTAAAACCAAGAATACCAGTTTAACTGGGAAATTCAGATTTAAATGGACCCTGTTAAAATATTTCAAACTAGTAAAGCACTCAATAGACATCATATCAAAACCCAATAGTCTTTCAAATCAAACCTTGTGAAACTAGATTTTTAATTGGATCCTAACCAGGTCCGGAACACGTAAATACCAGCTTCTAAATACACTGCACACACTCACACCTATGGACAGTTTGAAACCAATCAATTCACCTAAACTGCTTGTTTTTGAGGTGAGAGGAAACCAAAGAACCCACGCAGACACGGGAAGAACATACAATCTCTACACAGAATGGGACTCAAACCTGGATCCATCTTGCTGTGAAGCGACAGCGGTACCCACTGTGGAGCCCTTCCCTGGGAAAAAATGATTTACAAATACTCAAATCAATGGTTTTCACAATTTTTTATGAAGGGATAAAATACCTCTTTATCTGAAAAAAAAAAAAAACATGCAGTGAGATCTGATCTGTCCTCTGACCCTCGTCCTACCAAACGTAAAAGAAACAAGCAGGTACATATACAGCAGTCAAAACATAACCTCAAGTAAGAAGATAAGAGATGGAATTTCAAAGTAATAAATGTGAGTGGTAATAATAAGACATATTGTACTAATAAAAAGCTCTTTAAGGGCTTTCCAGAAAGCCTCTCACCTTGACACTGAGCTGGATATTGTTCATTCACTAAACATTGCCTGATAATCACGAGGGGCGATATATTTTGACCTTGTGTTCTGGCATTTAAAGCACTGATTAGCTTAATGAAAACATTGTAATAAAAGGCCAAAAACTTTGAAAGGCCATTGCTGTTACACCTCTAGACTGGTAATTATGATGATAGATGTTTATTGATTGTGCCAAAGGGTTCCCGCATCATTTGTGTTTGTGTGCATGAGGGCGTTAATTGGTAGAAAGCTGGTACTAAATCTTATGAATGAATACGACCATTGCACTGCATCGTTACAACTTGCTTTGCGTGCGGTCTTGTCATTTTTATCTTCCTGTGTTTAATCTCCAGGTGGAAACCCAAGGGGCGTGTTTGGTCTTGCTCTGGTGCAGGGAGAGTGGAAGGTCTATGTGAGCGGTCTGCTAGATCGAGAGCAGCAGGCGTGGTATCTACTAAATATCACAGCCACCGACGGCTTGTATGTTGCTCAAACTGCGGTGGAAGTTGCTATCATGGATGCCAATGACAACAGTCCCATTTGCAACCAGGTCAGGGAAAGAGGAAGATGTGTTAAACAATAACAGGCAAAGAAACGTACAAAGACTGATTTTAATCTCTATGTTTCTAAATTGCAGTTAATGCGCTTTCTCCTTGAACTTTTATGTTCTTATCAAGTGTAAAATATGAGATAATCTTTAAACTACCCCAATCTAAAAGCTGGTGAACTGTGTTTTTTTAATTGTCATTTTAACTTTATGCTTGTTTCTACCTGTCTGCAGAGTCATCCTTAATTTAATATGAATACTTTGTCAGAAGCTCATCTGTGAGTGGAAAAATGAGTAAAATAAATAAATAATTGGATTGCAGAAACATTGTAGAAACATTCTTTCCCATTTAGAAATATTCTGTCCTCGAATTTAAAGCCTCATTCTGCCTCTAAACTTTCACTAATTATCTTTGAAACGAATCCTCCCTGTCTTCCTCCTCTCCTCTCTATTCTCTCTGTTTTTTACGAGTCACATTGGTGTAACCACAAAGAAGTTATTCTGGAATCGTATTAAAAAAATCAAAAAAATATTTTGTGTTAATAATGTTCGCAATCAGTAACACATACAGTTACAGCAGTAATATCTGTAAAGTGTGTGTACTCTTTCCAATTCTGTTTCTGGCTGTAGTTTATGTTATTGCTGGAAGCAGAATAGTAAAGATTGTTAAATAACAATAAATATCATTTATAACTGACCATTTATTTAGATATTATTATAACTATAGTGCTAGTGCTACTACAAATGCCAGCTAGACTTTTCATTAACATTTAGGATTTGGAATTTTTTTCACTGATTTTTCTACTTATATAAATAATAAAATAAATATGAAAATGTATTTTTCAATTAATGAAATTAGTCGTAAATTTTTACCTTTGAGTTTAAAGATGGATTATGCCGCGCTATAATTTGATATAATACTGTGGTATTCCCATTTTGCTCATCTGTACTGGATGAAACATTGAGGTCACATACCTCATTTGTAGTGGCAGTCGCTGGTGGCAGTGGAGACAGGGTCACAGAAAGGCACTTAACTCCGTTGTGCTCGTTCTATCTGTAGAAATAATGGATGCAGTGCCCAACAATATAATGTCGTTTCTGATGTTTGTTTTTTTTTTTTTCAGACTGTGTATTTTCACTCTGGGCATGGATATTTATTTGTGTGTGTTTGTGTTGTGTCAGGCCGTGTATAGTGCCTCTTTTCCTGAGGACACTCCCACTAATAAGGGCATCCTGACAGTATCTGCAACAGATGCTGACTCAGGCTCCAGCGCTGAGCTTCAGTATTCATTGTTTGGCATCGGGGTTGAAGATTTCTACATGGATGCAAACACTGGTACATTCAGCTGATAATTGTCCTTTGGTTTTAAATGCTATTTGTGAAGTGTCTTTTCAACAGCTTTATGCATCTCTGTGATTGTGTCCTCAGGTGAGCTGCGTACGGCGACTGTCATGGATCGAGAAATGACACCCACGTACAAACTCATTGCCCAGGCAACCGATGGAGGCGGGCTGTTCTGCCGCTCTGACATTTCTCTAAAATTGTTGGATGTGAATGACAATGCCCCCTCATTTTCTTCCACTCATTACCTGGCTAGTGTGTATGAGAATGCAGCCCCTAAGGCGTTACTAACCCGGCTACAAGCCAGCGATGCTGATGAAGGTTAGCTCTGATGTTACGCTGTCATGCAATGACTGTGTAAAATTTCAAGCTAGGGTAATGAGCAAAGAAATTCTACCTGTTCCTGTAGGTTCTGTCCTTTATGTTGGTGCTTGATTTGTTTGAGAGAAGCATGCTTCTGTGTTTTTTTATTTTCAGTTATGTTTCCTACACAAGACTGACTCATGTTTTTCTCATTGTGTTGTTCTTCAGGTCTTAACCGTACAGTGGTTTATTCTCTGTTGGATTCAGTCGGTGGGTTCTTTTCCATTGACCCTCTATCTGGGTTGGTCATTTTGGAAAGATCTCTGGACAGAGAGAGCCGTGACACATACCGTCTTCGTGTCCAGGCCACTGATCAAGCTGGGCAACAGGGGGCGCTGTCCTCACAGGTTGGTGTTACCCAGTTGACAAACACACTTCAGATTGAAGAATCTCAGTTTGTTTGTCTGTCTGTCTGTCTGACTGTAATTGGCCTAGCATGAACGCTGTTAGTGGATGTTCTTCATACTTGGAACGTGAGTTATTTTGAGCCCAGGGGAGTCATTTTTTAACTTTGTTTCAGCTCAGTATTATCACAAACCCCCCCTCCACAAAATAACAGGCGAACAACACTCCGTTGCAGAAGTAGACTTGCAGCTATGGACTCCCCTGAAACTGAGCAATACTGTCAGAAATGATGGGGCCAGTTTAGCTGTAATTGCACAGCAATAATGTATTAAAATAATTAAAAATGCAAAATGAAACACCGTTCATACGCTTATGGTGCTTTGTCTTTACTCGGCGCATTATCATTGCCTCCGTTGCTGTTGCCATATTTGATATTTCACGTGTTGAGTCAAAGGATACCAACACAAAAAGTATTAATGAAAGGTTAATATAACAAAATGATAAATGTACTTTTATGCAATATTCGAACAGTCTTCAAAACATTTCCGATACACAGTAAAAGAACACATAGCTTTTTAATTAAAAAGAAAAAACTATTTACAATTATTATTATTATGTATGATTATTTAATGTATGATTATTAAATTATACTCTGATTTTTTATTTTTTTACCACTGCAGTGTAATTTGAATGTAGATATATTTTCTAGGACTGGATCCTGCAGCTGGGGCCATTTGGTATAGGGTTAGCGTGTTCTCCCTCATGACTTCAGGGGCTTTCTGTCGGTGTTCCAACTTCCTCCAACAGTCCAAAGACATGTCACAGAGGAGAATTAGCGACTCTAAATTTGCCATAGGCTTTAATTTGAGTGTAAATGTTTGTTTTTCTCTGTATGAGTCAGCCGTGTGATAAACCTGCATATGGGACTCTCGCCCAATGTCACCTGAGATAGACTCCAGTCCCACTCGACCCTACAAAAGGTTAACTGCATAATGAATGATGGGATAAACATTAAATCACAGATCAGTAAGCCATGGTTTCTTGCATCTGCTATAATGTGAAATGCATATAATGAATAGATAAGAGGTGCTAATGAATAAAAAGGTGTTGTTTACTGAGGAGATCAGATAAAGTTCTGACTTTAATGGGTTTAATGAAGGTGTGTCTCCATGGAACTGTACAATTGGCAGAAAGGAGATGGTTACAGATATAATGGCAGAGCAGAGGAAGAGAAGACAAGCAGAAATGGAGTTTTCTCTCACACCTTCCAGGTTTCTGCTTTTTAGGTCATTACATGACTGTCAGAAAAATAAACTGAGAATAAATCCCAGGAAAAAGTGAGGTCAGGTATATGAGTTACGCACAAAAAAAAAGTTTTTAAAATTCACGTCACACACACAGGGGTTTATAAAGTGCTCTTTGATTCTAAAGCCTCAGCTACAATAAAGGTACAAGCTGCATCAGTTTTTCAATCTCTCTTTTCTAGATCAACCTTTTAAGAAGCATTCTAAATTGACAAAAATTCAATTATATTCAAGCAATACAATCTAGTAACTTTAAATAAGCTTCTCCTTCCCGTAAAGCAATAAAGGTTAAGTGTGATATTTTGAAACATTCACAGCTTTGTGGCTTTGAGCACCCTCTAAATAATGAACAAATGGCAGTATCTTGAAGGCAGAACTGTCAACTCGTATCCCATAAAGCATGAAACAGCTTTTCCTTACGCAATAATGGCACAAATTTCTAACATTTTATCTAGTGGTAAAGGAATTCTCTCAGGCTTTACAGCTCTGCTTTTTGTCAGTGCTCGCTATCTTGTTATAGAAGCCTTTAGTATCTTTTGACCCCAATAATACTTGTTGACCTGGCTGTTAATGGTGATGAAACACTCATGGCCCGGAGCATCACAGATAAATGAATTGCTGAGGATTCTTGTAACCAGTCTCTTGTGCCTTCCTCAGGTTGATTTGACCATTATGGTACTGGATGTAAACGACAATGCGCCAGTCTTCCAGAGGAGAGACTACACCGTTACTGTTCCTGAGGATGTTGCCGTGGGAACCGAGATCTTACGAGTGATGGCGACGAGTGTGGACATTGGAGCCAACGCTGAGATCACTTACCACATCCGGTCGGGCAACGAGTTAGGAACGTTCTCTGTGGACAGAAACCTGGGTGAGCAGATGGTTCTTGAATTTCCGGGCATAGCATTATATTAAAGTTAATCTGTATAAAAATAATATGTTCATGTTTTTAGGCTCTCTTTTTGTTGCTGGTGATTTGGACTTTGAGGTGTGTAAAGACTACTACCTCACCATTGAGGCCTGGGACAGCGGGGACCCTCCTCTTAGCTCTGCCACAATGGTCACCATTGAACTCATGGATGTCAATGACAACGCTCCAGCATTCAGCCAGGACTTCTACAATGTTCTAGTCAGCGAGGATGCCTCAGTTGGGCAGACAATCACAAGGGTAACATTTAATCTTAATTTGATTTTATATTGGTCTATTACTGCCTCTATCTTTTTTCCATTCGTTCATTTATTTCATTCATTTCCTATTTGTGTTATCTAGGTTTCCGCTGAAGACTTGGACAGCCAGGTGAATGGGAGAATCACCTACTCAATTCTGAAAGGTGACCGTAACAACCACTTTTGGATTGACCCAGTAACAGGACTGCTCAAAGTCAATAAGCGGCTCGACAGGGAGCTGGTAAGGATGCATCTTTAAGAATATTATCTCCTATCAGTGGTAATTTTCTGCTTCATGAGCACAGCCAAGACATAGCGTTTCATACCAAGTCTAGCTCAAGGTCGCCATAGAGAAGTCTCATGTAGTTTGAGTTGGAGTGTTTTCTGTGCTGCCTGATGAGTTCAGACAAAGATATTTTCACCTCCTTCTGCTCCACCAAAGGTATCCCGGTACTCCTTGTCAGTGCAGGCGTTCGACAGTGGCTCCCCTGCCATGTCCTCCACCGTCACCTTAAACATCGACATCTCTGATGTTAACGACAACCCTCCCATATTCACTCCTCCAAACTCCACCGCTATTATACAGGTAATAGTATTTGCTCACATTCGTGCTCTTTTGCTCTACTCTGCATCTCACTTCCTTTCTCTCTCTCTCTGTGCTTCCAGCTAAACCAACCCGCCGGCACAACCCTGCTGAAGCTGTCAGTCAGTGATCAAGACTCTCCAAGAAATGGCCAACCCTTTGAATTTTCCATTATGTCAGGAAATGAGGGAAACTTCTTTTCTCTGGACCAAACTGGCACTCTGAGGTCTAACCGTGCGTTTGACCCAGAAGCCTCCAGAGAGTTCACTCTTGAAATCCAGGTTAGCAAAAGGTATTTTTTTCAGGTCAGGGGTGAACAAGCTGAATACGGCAGGAATCACATCCACTTTATCATGTCTTTTACACTGGGAGAGCACTGAATCATGTTTGTCTGTGTATTGGTCCCCCATAGAGGGTAGTTTATCATGTGTTATCTACCACCAGGCACCCTACGCTGCCAAGAAGGCACATTTGTTTCATTTTTCACCCCATATAGGGACCGTGGGACTCATTTCGGGCAGTAATAAAGCAGTGCATGCTTCTGTAGAATTACCATGGTGAATGCATTATATTTTCTTCGATAGAAGAGTACCTCTCCTGAGTCCAGCAATGCTGCTTCACGCCAATACTTTTATTTTTTCAGTTTCAGCGAAATCAATATCCTTGAATTTGTTCTTCCAGCCAAGCCTTGTTTGCGCTACTTTTAACTGACTTTTTGAATATTTTACACTCACTTTGTTTTTACTTCTTAGGCGAGTGACTCTGGTAAGCCAAGACTTACATCTTCCTCCTGGATATTTCTAAGGGTTATCGGGAACAGTCAGTACAAACCTGCCGTATCCCCCTTGGAAATCTTTGTTGTCATGACGACAGATACCTTCCCAGGTGGCCCAGTTGGTCGGATCTATGCTACTGACCGTGACCCCAGTGATGCGCTATCATTTACCCAGAAACCTCAGGCCAAGAGCATGTTTAAAATAAATAGACAAGATGGCAGCATAGTGGCTCTACCGGGCCTGGAGCCTGGCAGGTAAACACTTTAATCCTTAAAGCCGATTGATGTGGAAACAATTTTTTTTTTTTTGACACATTTCCTTGTCTTCTCACGCTAGATACCAGATGAATGCCACGGTGAGTGATGGACGTTTCGCTGTAATAGCTGATGTGTCGATCCAGGTGGAGCAGGTGACGGATGTACTGCTGCGTAGCGCCTTGACCCTGCGTTTCAGTTCCCTGTCCCCGGAGGACTTGCTCGCTCGGTACCTGAGCCAGATCAAACTAATGCTAAGGGGGCTGGTTGGCTGGAAAGGATCCGCTGGAAATCAGGATCCCCTTCACATACTCGGTGTACAGCCAGTAATGGGAACGTCTGATGTGGACTTGCTTCTGGCCATAGAGAGACCTGATACCTCAGGCAGTGGACAGATAGGAGGGTTCTACTCGCAGCAAGAGTTAACTGCAAAGCTGGAGGAAGCAGCGGAGCGGGGCCAGATTCGAGGTATCATGGCTGGAGTGGTGGTGGTGAGCGGCTCTTGTTCTGGAGAGCTGGAGTGCGGCGGGGAAAAGGTGTGTGAGCAGATTATGGTGATGGAGGATGGTCCTCCTGTCACCTACAGCACTGAGAGGGTCAGTTTGGTGTGTCCGAGGTTCGGGCCTACAGAGATCTGCATTTGCCCTGGTGAGAAAGTCACATTTATAATGCCATAAATGTCACTCACGTCCGTTTGTTTGTTTGTACATTGTCTTTTAGTCATTACTTGCTATTATTTTATGTGATATAGAAATCAGTGAAATCCTAATTGGTGTGAATTTTGGGGTTTTTTTGCCAAATCTCCATCTGTATATTTTGTCTTTTCTGGTTCATTTGAATAAACCTTGAACATCAGATGAAACATAATGTTTTCTGTCTGATGAGAAACAGATGACAGGTACATGCATATATTAAAGAACAAAATAAGAGTAAAAGAATTATTCATGTGAAGACAGATCATATTCTGACATCCCAATGCAATCATGTTATAATTATGTGCTTTCCAAACAGGAGGGAAATGCCCGACTCCGGTGGAGCTTTGTGAAGGTCAGTCCTGTCCAGTAGACATGCAGTGTGTCCGTTCTGGTCCTACAGCGCCATCTATCTGCCTGTGTCAGCCAGAGCGACTAAATGAATGTGAAGGTCTGATTTTATACTTGTACTTGAAGTTGGGCCTTTTCTGTATTCAGTAATCCTTCGCTTATACGCGCTTCGATATGCACTGCTTCACTAAATCGCAGATTTTTTGTAGGTAGTCACGTGACACCGTACACACGTGCTATTGGCTGACAGCATCCATGTGTGTTCTGCGTTCCGAGGCTCACGGAACGTAGCGCACTTCTGTGTATTAAAGAAACACTTTTATTTCATACAGTAATATCAGTATGGGGAGGGTTCATAAGCCTTTAAATTACCGTAAATAATGAAATAAATAGTTTGCTGCTATATCGCGGAATTTCGTTTTTCACGGGTGGCTCTGGAACGCATAAACTGCGAGTAATGAGGGATTACTGCATCTGAGTGGGGTAGGAACGTAGATAACCACATCAGAAGGCTTTGATTATAAGTTTAAGTCTCTTTTCAGTAACAGTGTAATTTGATTCCTGCATCTACTTCTGGTGAATATGTAGGACAAACATCTCTGAGTTTCTCTGGAAACAGTTACATCAAGTACAGAGTGACAGAGAGTGGCCAGAGTGGAGAGATGAGACTGGGCCTGAAGATCAGGACACTTCAGAGAAGAGGAGTCATTATGTTCACTCGTGTTAACCCCTGTACCATGCTCAAGGTAATCAAATTACCTCCTGATGCCAGACTGTCACAAAGACATCTGCATGGCAAGAAAATCACATTTTACTGGTTTCATGATTTTTAAACATATATTTCTTTCTCTTCCCTCCACAGATTGAAGAGGGTCGACTTTGGTTTCAGTTGGACTGTGACAACACCCTTGGTATCATGGGGATCTCTGGGAGACCGATAAATGATGGTCTCTGGCATGCTGTTGCCTTGGAGTTGACTACGAACTACACTCTCCTGTCATTGGATGACAGCTATGTGGAGAGACGCCGAGCAGCACGAGCCCCAGTTCGCCTCTGGCCTCTGCCCCCAGATTCATCCTTTTTCTTTGGGGCACAAGTGAGACCACCAAACGGAACAATCGAGAGGCCAAGTCCAAGGGCCGGGAGAAGTCAGGGGTTGGTAGGACTAGGGGATTATGGATCGAGGGCCCCTCCAAGAGCCCAAGATGGCTTCCAGGGCTGCCTGGGCTCGTTGATGCTCAATGGTCACGAGCTGCCACTCCAGAACAAGAGGAGCCGCTATGCAGAAATAGCCGGGCTGAGTGAGGTCAAACTGGGATGTTTGCTTTACCCAGATCCATGCGTCAGTCAGCCCTGCTTCAATGGAGCCATCTGCAGCAGCCTGCCCTCTGGAGGTCTGTCAGATGACGTGGTTAAAGGGTCTGGGTCTCACGTCAAAACCAGCTTTTTTAACATTTTCAGAAATTAAACTGCAATTGTGTGGGGTTTTTTTTAGGTAGAGGGTAGCTTGTATATATTTAGTCTGTATCATGCTTAAAAAAGTTTAATCATTGATGACATAATATGACTTTAATGATGATTGAATGCGTGGCGGTTTTATATATTGATATGTATGATACATCACTGTATTGATTTGACACATATTTATTATCTCAAATAGGCTTTTTGTGCAAGTGTCGTGCTGGCTTCACTGGAGGGCGCTGTGAAATCGAACTGACGTCCTGCATGCCAAATCCGTGCCAGAATGGTGGGGGGTGTGTGCTTGTAGGCAACACATTCCTCTGTGGCTGTCCTGCAGGACTCATGGGGCTTATGTAAGATCAAATATCCTGCAATCTCCATCTCTCTCTGCCTCTCTCTCTCTCTGCCTCTCTCTCTCTCTCTCTCTCTCTCTCTCTCTCTCTCTCTCTCTCTCTCTCTCTCTCTCTCAACACACACACACACTCACACACAGACGCACATTTCCAAAGTCTTAATTACTGAATATAAAAGCAGTGCTGTTAAAGAAGAAAAAGCCCTGTTTACACATTACACAGTGTGTACATAATGACATTTGGGTTTGTGATCATTGCGTCGCCCCTCCTATAAGCACTGAAACAGGAAAGAGCACGTTTAGTGTAACACACATATTCATTAGCACACATTAGCACTACAGCACCCGCTGTGATGTTTAGCTTTTATTCTGTGAGTCAAATTACCGCTTCTAATTTAATTTGGTATAATTTCGGTCGCAAAGCCTATAATCATTCTGTAGCTTCTTGCTTGATTACAGATCACTGTTTGCCTTTCAAATAACCTCTTCTTATGTGGTTGTTTCATGGAGCCACCAGTAGAGGGCAGTTTCCACTCAAAAGAGAACATGCCAATGTATTTTTGTTTTTTGTTGTTGTTGTTTTTTTAGAGAAGTGCAAAATTGATGAAGCTGAATCTCATTTAATTTGGCAGACTAATACGATTTCCCCGTAGAGCAATGAATAACAATATCAAACTGAAATGTTTGCTTTTAAAATATTTTTAATTGGATTTTAAGAACTTCAGAATTTCATTGAATTCACAAGTTCAGAATCATTTACTCAGATGTGCTAAACAAATATGAGCCAATTTTCTGGCTTGAGTTTGTTAATGAGGTCAGACAGTATTGATCCTCTAAAATATTGAATGAACTCCACTGACACCCAGATCACATCAAGCAAACTCTGTATGCTTAACGATTTCCTGAATTTGCACTTATTTAAGGTAAAACATTATATAGTTAGATAAAGAAAAGTCCTATAACAGAAGTTTTTTTTTAAAAATTACATCTAGTCTTATGCGCATCATTTAAAAAATCTCCCTGCAAGAAAAATAGAATTGAAGTGTTCATTAAAATTTTTTCATGCATCACAGCAGTTCATCGTGTTTAAAAACACAAGTCAAAATGAGTATGTGTGTGTGTGTGTGTGTGTGTGTGTGATTCTACCTGGGGCCCGTCTGTAGAGAGCTTTTGTTTTCTCCCTGCTTTGGTTCTCCGGCTTTTTTACCACCACCAAAACCATGGAATTTAAGTGAATTGGTTGCTGTAAAATTGTGGGTGTGAAAATGGTTGTCTGTCTTCCATGTGGCCCCAGGATGAGCTGACGTCTCATCCAGGCTGTACCTCACCTCTCACCCATAGCCAGCTGGGCTAAGCTCCAGCAACACTCTTGACACGCACTTCAGATAAACGGCAAAAAGAAGAATGAATGAATGTTCAAGTGTAATTTAGGTCTTGATCCAAATGTGTTAGTATTTGTGTGTGCACTCAGTTCTCCTCTTTTAAATCTGAGCCATGTAAATGAGGACAACAGGAGGTTATGGAGCCAAATCCCTTCTTATAAGAGAAAGACATGAAAACAGGACGTTTGTAGAATTACTTTGTGCTATTTTCTGTTTTTTTTTAACTTATTGTCACACTTTCTTTTATTTTTTTTCTTTCACTTTGAGGTGCATCAACTTCACCACACCCATGAATGCAAATTTACTTTTCTATACATTTTACAGATGTGATGAAGATGTAAATGAGTGTGACCAAAACGAGTGTGGTAATGGAGGACAGTGTGTCAACACGTTCGGGTCGTTCTACTGTAACTGTTCGGAGGGGTACGAGGGACAGTTTTGTGATGATCAGACGCCCGGCGATCTGGGGAATGACACACAGGTACGGTATTAAAGCTTCCAACTGAATTCATGATGGAATAAATCTTTCAGAATATTCCAAAGTATAATCAAAGAAGTACTAGCTTCACATTTTGCAGAGTCAGCTTTCTCCTTGTGGGACTTGCACTTGGTGAAGCTGTAGAGAATTTTGAGTGCGAAGCAGCAGTGGATTATTCAGTTGCTTGGTGCATTTGTTTCTGCAGTAGATGAATATATTTGTAGTAATTGGTAAATCACAGTTTCCATTTGAAGTTGTCACGCTCTTGACTTTTGTACCTCAAACCGATACTGCCAGCCCCCTTAATTTTGTGAGAAGGGAGTTGATTCCATTTCCCCAAGAAAAAATAATTAGCAAGTAACCGCCGTCGACAAAACCTATTAGATTACTTTCCAAACCAACAGTAGCATTTTCTGATTTGTTTTAAGGACATTTGAGGGCATTTATTGCTAGAAATAAAACATTACCCTTTAATTCCATTGCAATTCACTTATCAAATTTTATTTAAATGAGTATCTTTGGATTTAATTTTCTATTTCTTACAGCAAAACCAGAAATGTGATTTTTGTATTCTATAATGTTAAATGTCAGTGGATTAATTGAGAGATGCTATAAGATGCTTGTAACATACATTTTTTTAACATGTTTTTGTTTTCATTTAAATTTATGCCCCCCCTAAGAGCCACTGTGGGCGGAAACTCAACTCTACTTTATCTCTGCTCCCAGCAGCAAACTGAATATTAACTACACAACTACCTGGTTAGCTTTAAAAATCTGTCCTAATGTTGCAGACTGAAGGACAGGCTGTCTTTGTTAGCAAGTTGTAAACACATTTTGGTTGCTGTATTTATGCAAGTCCATTTTATACACATAAATGCTCTAAAGCACTTGGAGGTTTAGATTGATTCATTTCTTTGATTTATTTTATTTATTTTTTCTTCCTCTTTCCCAGGCGCTGCCCCTGTCTTACATCGGACCAGGAGAGATAATTGGCATCGGTGTTCTTGCTTTTGTCATCATTGTTCTTCTCATACTCTTCGTCGCCTTCAGGAAGAAAATTAAATTTAGGAAAGACTCAAACACAGCCCTGGGGACTCGGGATGCGATGGGTGTATCAGCTATTTCCTCAGAAACCAGCTACATGCTGCACAATTCTGGCACCGGGGTAGAGGGGATTGAGTTTAAAGCTGTACATTTGTCAGGCTCACCAGGGACCACAAGTACTTATGACGAGGTGGGAGGCAGCACTGGGGGACCCCCCCAGGTCATGGTACGTCCAACTGCCCACTCCCCTCTGCCAGGAGGTCTCAGCAACCAAGGCATGAGGAGTACAGACGTGGATAAGACCACATCCAGTGATGGAAGTCAGGTATAGATCTGAAATTCTATTTATTCTTTTATTTTGGATGCTGCCATCAAAATGACTTTCAAAATAAAACATTCAGAAACAATATGTATGCTCTGCTCCTACAATTTACATTGTTGTATTGTTTCATATTTGTATTTTATAACCCTTATGAATTAAATACCCCTATAACCTCCTTCAGAAAGTATTCTCCTCCTTAATCTAGTTTTTATATTACAGTATTATCCATGTAGAACATTCTAATAAAATATCAGACCATAAAATGTTATAATTTACTCAATTATACCTTTGTGCAAGCGAGCACCACCTCATTAAAATAAAGAAGTCATTAAAACTTAAAAATGAATGGATTTTATTTAAAGACATGAAGAATTTGAACATTTGCAAAATCCGGTGCCCCTTGTGATCGTATAGAAAAGTGCCTCTGCAGGAAAGACTAAACCCGAGGATGCTGATATGGATGGACTGGAAGCAAGAGCAAGGCATATGTTGCATAAGTTTGTCTTTTCTTCTTTTATTCTTTCTCTACAGTTCAGCAGCTTCCTCTCGGACATGTCTAACGTCCGAGGCGGGGTCAACAGGAGAGGAGTCGCGGTGTGCAGCGTGGCGCCCAATCTCCCTTTAGCATCGGCTTGCCGCTTAGAACACAGTCCAGCCCACAAGGTGTCATGGGAGGGTGAGGAGACAAGGGAAGAGGGGCTGCAGAGGGTGAGAGATGAAAGAGAGGAGGAATGGGGACAGAGGGCTTTTGAGTTGGAGAGAACACAGCGAGATAACGGTCCACAGGGTAAGACTGCAACCATATTATGCACATACACACACACACACACACACACACACACACACACACACACACACACACACACACACACGTGCACACACACACACACACACACACACACAGACACACTTTAAGCCCCTGATGAAGAGGGCACTGAGTCTACAGACCACAAACTCATTGTGTTTCACCAGCAGCATAACTCCACTGAGAGCACTCACAGTGATCTACGCCCTTTGATCACACACACACACACACACACACACACACACACACACACACACACACACACACACACACACACACACACACACACACACAAACACACACGTAAGAAAGTCGACAAGATTGGTCAAGAAATAATATTTCAGTATTAGTCGTCATTTTACTTTATTTTCTTGGAGCAAGAAGTGGTAATATAATTTTTTTTTCTATCAGACTCCTGGAATTTGCAATCATTTCTTCTCAAGTCAGGAAAACTCGTACAGCTCCTGTGCCCTTCTGTCTGAATGGTCAGGGTAATCAGCCAGCACTGATGTCCTCTGTTGTCCTACTTTTGCTCAAAAACACCCAAATCAAAGTAGTTGGAATAAAAAGAAACGCACCTTTTCTGCAAAGTTTTGCTCTCATCTGAACTTGATTTACTCACATCTCAAACCGAGGGACTGCAGTGAGAAATCGCTCTCGTACAATTCACTGTCAGTGGGATATGTATTATTACTTATTTTCTCTTGCATTTCAGTGCTAAAGGAAGACGTCACCAATTTTGATTCTCTTTCCAACCTGTTGTTTTAATAATTCAGCCTGCAGCATGAACTTGCTACCTTTCATTATTCATTTCTTCCTGTAGAGCATTTGCACACAATAAAAGAAAGTGATTTGTCCTTAGAGGTGTCATTGACATCACTTCCCACTTTAACTTTATTAATACTCATTTGAGGCAGCAGTTAATTGTCGGTTTAATTAAAATTAATCAACTTTAACAGCTGTAAACATAAAACAAATGTGTTGATAAATATTGCAGTAGATGGGCAGTAATCGATACACGAGGAAACAAACCGGTCATTTTACCTGCTGCTCATCAATAAATGCAGTGTAATGCATAATGAACTAGTTGGAAAATATATTTGTTTCAGAAGAAGTACAGTATTCTCCAGGGTGTTTTGCAATGAAATGCACTTTTAATTAAATATTTATGTCATTATTTAATGACAACTAACGCCTTGCAGAAACAGTCAAATGAGGTAAATGGAGTAAATCCTCTTAGTGAGGGGTTTTCTAGTTCAAATGCCATAACTTTTATTTTGCCAATTACAGGAGGGAGAAAATTATAGAAAACAATTTGCAAAGCTGTTTGTGTTGCTGAGAAGAATCGTTAAAGCTGATGGAGGTTAGAATTGGTTCAACTGTTAGCTTAGAATTACTTGTAATAAGAATTTCCCCTTAAAATTTTGACTCAATGGAATGTTAGAAGAAAAATAAAGTGAAAAGTGAATGGAGCAAAACCAGATCAGGTGCTAATATGTGATGTTAATACTTATTTCAGTTTCATAGAACACTGCTGACGTCTTTGCAAGAATTTCAAATATTACAAGGATATCATCAGAATTTGCTGGCGACCGCAAGAGGCTCCCCAAGAATGACTCCCCAAGATTTTCTTGATGGGATAATAAAAGTTGAGCGTATTCAAAAGGATTGTGGCCAGGGTGAGAGTGGGGTTTAGCTTTTTGTTTGAAATAGAGCAGAGAGGATCAGGTCCGTCACATCAGGTATGGCCTCCCATTGTGGAACATGCTGGGGCTCTCGCTTGCACACTACCAATGAGCGTGCGAGAGGAAAAGAAATAAATCAAAGTGAAATGAGAAAGAATGAAAAAAGATTTTAAAAAAGAAATTCTGGTATACAGAGAAGTGTCCCTTTGCCTGCATGCTGAATTAGACCAGTGATCGCTATGCTGCCTCTCTTATTTAGTTTGATTGATGGTACTGCTGTAGCATTCACAATCCCATAAGAGCGTTGTTCCATACGCGTTGGACCACGACCAGTGAGTTCAGGCTCAGAAAGCATAAGTTGACGTCCAGACATACTGGCCCTTACGGACAGAGCATGCTTTTGCTTACAAGATGGGCCAAACCCTGACTGCCTGCTTGCATAATATCCAGAGCAAAGCACAGTTTTGAAACAGACTAAAGAATGACTAGAGAATAGACGATGCGGCAGGCGAGAACAGCTCCACGTTACACATTTTTGCCTGCTGCATATCTGGATTGAAAGCAAAGCATCAGTTCAAAAATTGTTACAGGTTGTGCTAACTGTGTGGCATCATTCTAATCTGACTGACCACTCAAAGCACAAACTGATGCCAGCATTCGCTCATTCACACACATTCAAAGCCATTGAGGATCATTCTAGTGACTTTATGATCATTGAAATGTGAGATAAAGTTTGTTCTCACATCCATTGTGTTTTAAAGCAGCTTATTATCTTTAAGTTATCACCAACAACACACAGATTCACACATTAAGGCTGCGACTTGAATTACATTTGGATGTAACAAAGGCAGTTAACAGTTTTCTGCCTGTGCTATTTTCTGTTTGTTCCACCTACTAACATAAAGCCTGTTTAGCTTTTTCAAAAGTTACTCCTAATCTCATCAGCAGAGCTGCCACCTCTGTTTTTCTGAGCGGTTTTGTATTTCAAAGAAAAACGTTGGACCGCAGAAAAGTTTCTCCCTCGTAGCTCTTCCCTAATTTGAACACTTTACTGTGAAACCTGTGTTTTATCATTGCTAGATTACAGCACCTGTCTCTTGGCTTATGAGAGGCAGTTTTCAAAGCAACTTCCTCCATTATAACTCAGCAAAGACAAACTTGTAAACAAACATCCATTTGAAATGTTTCCTCAAGAGACTCTCAGGTTAAGGCTAACTAGAGAGCCTGTGACTGGAAGCTTTTTCAAAATGTCAAACCTGAGACTGGGGATGCGAGCATTGATAACTGCAGTGTGTGTGTGTTTGGACTACTTTCTCTGTGTTCTTGCTGTTTTGAAGAGTTTCTGAATCTCGCATCTGCTGCAGCCCACTAAACCAGAACAAGTAACTATGTGGTCCTTAACCTCCCTGACTCCTCCAGCTGGCTCAGACACCATTAGATGAGCTGAGCTAAATTTGCTGACAGTGTGCTGGGATTTGGATGAAAGCAGTTTGGCATCATTTTGAAACATTATTTTTTTCTTAAGGTGGGAAGAGTTTCACTTTAGGAGTGTATATCAGTTGAATTCAATATTGATTGAAGAGTTGAGTTATGTTTTTGTGCATGAATCTTGGAAAAAAATATGGATAAATGGATGGAAAAAAATGGATCAGATTCCACATCATTTACAGTGCTGTCATATATACTGTACAGTATATATATATATATATATATATATATATATATATATATATATATATATATATATATATATATATATATATATATATATATGTGTGTGTGTGTGTGTGTGTGTGTGTGTGTGTGTGTGTATATATATATATATATATATATATATATATATATATATATATATATATATATATATATATAATATAGTACAGACCAAAACTTTGGACACACCTTCCCATTCAATGAGTTTCCTTTCTTTTCATGACTATTGACATTGTAGATTCACACTGAAGGCATCAAAACTATGAATTAACACATGTGGAAATATGTACTTAACAAAAAAAGTATAAAGCAACTGAAAATAAGCCTTATATTTTAGTTTCTTCTTAGTAGCCACCTTTTGCTCTGATTACTGCTTTGCACACACTTGGCATTTTCTTGTTTCCACTTCACAAGTGTGCCCTGTCAGGTTTAATAAGTGGGATTTCTTGCCTTATAAATGGGGTTGGGACCATCAGTTGTGTTGTGCAGAAGTCAGGTGGATACACAGCTGATAGTTCTACTGAATAGACTGTTAGAATTTGTATTTTTGCAAGAAAAAAGCAACTAAGTAAAGAAAAACGAGTGGCCATCATTACTTTAAGAAATGAAGGTCAGTCAGTCTGAAAAAATAGGAAAACTTTGAAAGTGTCCCCAAGTGCAGTCGCAAAAAGCGTCATGCGCTACAAAGAAAGTGGCTCACATGAGGACTGCCCCAGGAAAGGAAGATCAAGAGTCACCTCTGCTGCGGAGGATAAGTTCATCCGAGTCACCAGCCTCAGAAATCGCAGGTTAACAGCAGCTCAGATTAGAGACCAGGTCAATGCCACACAGAGTTCTAGCAGCAGACACATCTCTAGAACAACTGTTTAGAGGAGACTGTGTGAATCAGGCCTTCATGGTAGAATAACTGCTAGGAAACCACTGCTAAGGACAGGCAACAAGCAGAAGAGACTTTTTGGGCTAAAGAACACAAGGAATGGACATTAGACCGGTGGAAATCTGTGCTATGGTCTGACGAGTCCAAATTTGAGATCTTTGGTTCCAACCACCGTGTCTTTGTGCGATGCAGAAAAGGTGAACGGATGGACTCTACATGCCTGGTTCCCACCTTGAAGCATGGAGGAGGAGGTGTGATGGTGTGGGGGTGCTTTGCTGGTGACACTGTTGGGGATTTGTTCAAAATTGAGGGCATACTGAACTACCACAGCATCTTGCAGCGGCTATTTGACCAAGAAGGAGAGTGATGGGGTGCTGCGCCAGATGACCTGGCCTCCACAGTCACCGGACCTGAACCCAATCGAGATGGTTTGGTGAGCTGGACCGCAGAGTGAAGGCAAAAGGGTCAACAAGTGCTAAGCATCTCTGGGAACTCCTTCAGGACTGTTGGAAGACCATTTCCTGTGACTACCTCTTGAAGCTCATCAAGAGAATGCCAAGAGTGTGCGAAGCAGTAATTAGAGCAAAAGGTGGCTATATATATATATATATATATATATATATATATATATATATATATATATATATATATATATATATATATATTCAGAGAGTTGTGTGATCACTCTTATCATTTTTGCTGTTTATTAGTAAAAGAAAAAAATATTGTTGTGCCAAATCCACTACCCACGTGCATTTTGCTAATTCAGAATGCATAATCCTCATTTTCCCTCGGAGTCACACCAGGACAGATTCACTTCACAGAATGTATGAATGCATCGTCAGCGTCTTTAAGTGCGGACTCCATTAAGACAGATATAAAAATAATTCACTGTAGATTTTTAACTTATATAATTTGATCTTTAATTTCCGTTCGGCTCTAAGCGTAAGATGCTGATATGGTGATTTGGGGAAAATGCTTCCAATACAGTTTTTGGAAAGAAAATAATAATTATCTGTATTTGTATTTTTACTTTAGATGTGTCAGAGCGGGTGGATGATGTGGCATGTCTCTCCGAGTCCACTTCTGAGGAGCGCTCTAGCAGCTCCTACACATCTGAGTCTTTTGATGACAACGGTAAGATGCTAATGCTTAAATGACCAAGCACACTCAGCGCTCCATAATCTTTTGCAATACATTTCCAACTAATTCACCCGAGAGGGCTTTATAAAACGGTTTGACATGAGAGGAAACTTAGCTTCTGGAAGGCAGTGCTTTGTATTTAGGAATCACAGGAAATAAAGGCCAAGAGCTGCCGCTGTGCAGAAAAGTATCTGAATTTAAACAGCTGACTTTGTCTTTAGTGTAGTCATAGTGAAAAGCAGATAGTACACCGGTATAAATGCATCATGAACGGCAACTTAATCTATATCTATTCTTACATGGAATAAAACTTACTTCACCACAGACCACAAAACTAAATCACATTTTCTACTAATTCTTTTTTCCCAGATAAATCAATAGCATTGATTTTTCATTTAAGTATAAGAGGTTGAGAGCCACAAACACCTTAGAGAGGGTGGTGGATATGCTTTGCGACAATGAACCCACTTCTTTACTGGACACACACACACGTGCACACCGGGAGCATACAAACATGTCTATCCTAAACGTGCGCACACGTGCTTCAGCCCATGTCTTCCTCATTCCGGTCACACCCCCTGTCTGAAACCTTACTCTATTCACACCTACACTGCCATTGTTACTGTTATTGTGGTTCTTCTTCTTCTCTCTTTCCCGCCCAGCCTCCATAGTGACAGTTATACGTCTCGTCAATGATGCTGTTGATAATATTGAAAGTGAAGGTATGAAAGAGTATCTTCTGTTAACTCCTCTATTGCTTTTGTGTCAGTATTTCAATGCCAAAGTGTTTTGTTTAACGGTGTGCGACTAAGATATAATGTTTCTAAATGTGGCCAAGCATCCATTATTCAATTACTTTTTTTTTCAGAATAAAATATCTTCCTCACGTTTCCAACATTTTTTTTCAGTTTCTAATACTGGATCCTAACGTGTCTATTCATACCCTATCCCCCCTACCCCTCTTTAGGTCTTTTTGTTGGTTGTCTCTTTTTTTTATTGAAGTTCCTGTCTTCCATTGTAGTGTCGAACATGGACAAAGAACAGCAGAGAAACAGCCCTGGTGAGTAAGCTGCAAAGCAGCTGAAACACATCTTATTAACTTGCCATCCATTTGACTTTATTTCTCAAGCTGTGATCCCAAAGCCCAACACTTACTTTCTCTGAATGCTTTCATCACACCACATACAGATTACAATTTCTCTTTGCTCCATTGAATTCAAATGTGGCTGCCCAGTTCCTGCTTTATGCCTCCTGACTTACAACGAGGGTTTGTTTCCGATCAATGCTGCCATTTTCAGGCTAAAGAAAAGCGAAGCACGCAACGTTCATGTTGGAGGCTTCTAGCCGTTGTTGCTTTTCATTTCATTAGTTGATTAACTTTAATGCTGGAGCTTGATCGATAACTGGGGTGAGCTACCCTGTTGGTAAAGCTATACTGGTTGATAACCAAGATGAATGGATCCATATCAAGAATGATTTTTTTGATGTTGTCGGTGTGCTCCGTGCAAACTTTGTCTTTGAAACAGATCCTACTTTCAAAGGCCTCTCTGTGATCAGGAGTGATGCGTTATTATTTTTTTATTGGTTTTGCAATTTAAGAAGATCAACAAAGGAGAAGAAATTCTCCAGTGAGATGTCAGTGTTGTTGTTCTGACTCTCAAATTAATAAATTTATTAATATTTTGACCTTTGAATTAGGGTTATGAGAAATTTTGAACCAGGCTTATGAAAAACAATGTGTAAAATAAACATATTCAGCATTGCATTATGCAACTCTCCTCATTTTTAACTTCATGTTTCTGATTGTTTTTCAGTTTTGTCCAGCATTAATTTAACTTTCAAATCTCTAGTGTTTACTTGGAAAAAAAGCTGAGATGGATCTCAACAGTCTGCCAGTGAAATCAATAGCGCTCGGGGAGGTCATGTGATTACCAATGTTTTTATATTGTTGGGGGTTGGTTTGTTTCTTATCTGCAAGACATCTCAAAAATATGTCCAAGGATTTTTATGCAGAAAGAGCTGAATACATTGTCAGGCAGATCCGGAGACTGATGTAGAATTTAATTCACAAATTCACTTTCTTTAATGTTTTTTAAATGGTCTTTCCTTCAAGTGTAAAAGGTAAGAATTATGTCCAGCTGATAAAGAGATCCAGAGCAGATATTTTAAATGTAGTAATGATAATTCTTAAAAAAGGCTTATCCGAAATGCATGAATCCACATAAAAGGAGTTTTCGAAGTTTAAGAATCAGACAAAATTGCTTCATTAGTCATGAGGCAGACCCGAGTCAGGTAACATCATCATGCTGACATCATAATGAGCGTAATTACATAGCCTGGAGAGTCGTTTCTGAGCTCTAGGTACAATATGGTTGCTTATGAAAACAGCTGAAAAATGAAACAATTGATTTTAATGAGATTTGCAGAGGAATTTCATGATTATATATGCCAATCTCACAGAGGTCAACATCTGAAATAAAGGTGTTGACCAATCTCACAGAGGTCAACACCAAAGATGTGAGGAGACAGTCAAACATTACATTACAGTGAGTTCACACAGAAAGAAATAAAAGAAAACTGAAGTTCTATCATATGCATAATGCCATTACAAAGGTACATGGTTGAAGGGGAATAAGAAAGTTAAAAAGTTTAATCTATTTACAATTTTGTTTTTATGGTATGAGATTTAAGTAGAAGTGATGTGAATCACCTCATAATGGCATGCCAGGTGTGAATAATGTCCACATTTCTTCACACGAGCACTGAATATCAATATGGAGGATTTCTTCAGGCACAGGAGGCTTAAACAGGCTGATGCTGGCGTGGCGTCCATTTTCCTCCTGGTAGCCTGTCATGCATCCCTTTCCACACTGCCCCTCATTAGACGTGGAAAAACAAGGCCAGCAGCGGAACGGGCTGTTAATTTAAGTCTTGTTGTGATGCGCAAAAGCAGGAAATGAATCACGCTTTGGTGAGATTAAAGATGGTATTAGTAGTGCAATTGTCATTATCTTTAATCAAACCTCTCTGATGACAGATGTGTGTCTCCACTTACTGCATAATTATTACAGACACGTATGTAACAGGTGCCTGCATATATTATAACTGATTGAAGATCGCTTAAATCATGCTGATGTTTAAAAGCCTGGTCAAGTTACACTTAAAGTTCCGCATCAAATTTCTCACCCCAGTCTTGCAGAGGGTCTCGGTGGATTTCGGGGCCACTTTGAGCCAAGTCTCACATCTACATAGAATGGCAGCAAAGACGACAGCCTCAAACACTATTTTTTTCCTGTTAAATAGGGCATCATCTACAGGCTGAATGCACGGCTTTGTGCAGCCCCGCATCTTTCTTGTCATGATCTGCCTGAGCACACCTTGTATATTCTACATGTACCGATCACCAGCTTATGCAGCATTCTCACAAGAAATATTAATTGGCACATAGTCACCCAGTCTGTTTTTCTTTCCCCAGTTGGATTTAACTAACTTGGCCCAAAAAAACATCTCAGTACTTACCCAACATCATCGCCGCCTCATGCCTCTGTCTTTGCCAACCTGGTGAGGCATAAGAAGCTTTATTTGAGATACAGAAAATTAGATAACAAATGAAACTGAACAGAACGTTTGATTTATAATAATCAAAAAGAATTGTAATTGTTAACATAACGTGAATAAACATGTCAAATTCTTATTCATATTCTCATTTGTCAGTGCTCAAGTCAATCTCGGGGTAATGTAGAAATGGGTTGATTAGAAAGACGGAAATGTCATCGGAGAAATAGAGAAAAATCAAAGGTGAACATTCTTGTCCGTTATTAAGGTGAAATTGGATATTCTGAGCCTCCATGACATTAACGTCACATGTATGAGATAGCATTTCAACAAGCAAGTGCATTGTTGAGTTATTCTGCTTGTGTGGATGTTTTTCTGTTAACAGCCATGGGTACTAAATGGCTCTCAGCCGCTCTCCCTCTCTCGTTATGGTGTGCGTTTGCTTTCATGTCGTAATTCGACGTGTCCTCCTGCATTCACTGGTTTCTATGAGAAGAACATTTCATCATCAAAGGCTTCCTGTCCCATGAGGTAATTGTTATGTTTTCCGCTGCACTGACAGCACAGTCGCCACCTGCAAAGCAAAGGATGAGATTTGTGGGCACATCCGAAAAGTACAACCTAGATCGTAAGAACGTTAATTTATTGTTTACCCCTTAAACCCTCATTTGAAAAAAAAACAACCACCAACCAGAACATGCATAATTCAGAAGCACGGCATCCAGAAAGAACTCCCAAATTTAGTGCATATTGTTAGTGTGACCATCTTCATGTATGTGTCATGCATTATATACCAAGAGTAGGCATTGCTAATGAAGGATGCGGCCCTCCCCATCCCACAGTAAGGATGACCCCTCTGGATTCTCTCACTTCATCAATATGATTTTTTTTTTCACTCACAGCTCATTAACCCAGCCATGAATTATACAACCAGCATGCTGTAGCTGTAGTAAGGGCATTATGCATCATTCCGTTTAACAATACGAGAGGCGTACAGCGGCAACTTTGCAGACGGAATTGTTTTGCACATTAATACATTCTCATTGAGAATTAGAACAATTACACAATGTGAACACGCACGCCTGCTGAACGCACTGTAAACCCCAAAGTCGCACAGTATGAAGCAGCCATTCACGAGCCTCCTGCAGTGTCGCGTGCTCACACGAGCATGCACACACACACACACACACACACACACACACACACACACACACACACACACACACACAGCTAACAAGCAGCACTTTTCTGTGGAAATAAAAAGAGGTCAAAGGCGTAGATAATAAGCAGAATTCACTAAAGAGAAGTAAATATATATATATATAAAAAAATTGCCTGGCATGCACAGATAAAGGAGTTTGTTTGTTAGCAGGCAGTAAATCCCAGATCCTGGCTCCTCATGTTTGGGATTTTACACCTGAAGTTAATGTCTGTGTGTGTGTGTGTGGGGGGGGGGGGGCTTGATGGCATATGCACTGATTTGAGTAATTGTGAAACATCTTCTGTAACTGATTCACACAAAAACACATTTGTTGGCGCCACCTTGCTTACCTCGTGTAGATAAGATTGAAATGATACTGTTGTTTCATAAGGCAGGTGATTTATTGTTGTGACACCTTCTGGGGGCTGATCCTGTTAGATAGATAATCTTGTTTCTTGCTCAGACTATGCGACATGGTACTGTGGAAGTAACATATTCAAGTGAGGACTACTTGACTGCAGTGATACAGCAGCTTCAGTCTGTCCAGGGAATAAAGCCTCAGGCTTCCAACATAGTATATTAACTCAAATCCTTTCTTAACGCTCTTAAGTAGGTCATCTCTCTACTTGTTGTTCCATTAGAATATACTATCGGTCACCAGTACTGTTTCAAATGATGGGAGAAATTTCTTCCTTTGTTATTTCTTTGTAGCATACCGATGGGAGCCTTCCAGGCAGACCTCAAGCTGGTTGTCACCATCACACCTCCGTCCGCCGGTGATCGGTTCCCATTACAACCTCAGCGACATCCAGAACATCAGACGAGGAGGCAGCACGCAGTCGCTCCAGCTGGACTACAGAGTGATGGGATACGGCGTTGACAGAGGCCACGAACAGGAACAGGAGATGGATAGTAGAGCGTTCCAGTGGGAGAGGAACGAGTCGGGCAAATGGGAGAGGAAACGTATCGTAACCGGTGAGGAAAGAAGGCGAAATGGCCGGGATGGTGAGATCACAGGAAACAGGGGCAGAGACATGGGGGTACACCAAGACCTTAGAGACCACCAGAAGCTGCGAGGCCGTGACAGCTGCGAAGACAGCTCCTCTCCTGTTTATGAGGAATACAGCGAGTTCAGCCATGACCTCAAGCAAAAAGAAGACGTGGAAAGTCTTTACGACACGCTTCCCCCAACCCGCCCGGCTTACGACGGATACCCATCGAGCCCCCTGGGTATCAACCTGCATCCGGCTCAACTCCTGCCCCCGCTCAGGGCATGGGGCTTACAGGCGGGGGAGTGGAGAGGGTCGCAGGAGGGTCGCGGCCAGCTCAGCTCTGGCGGTCTGGCGGCTCCGGGGGACGAGCTGGAGAGACTGTTGAACCTGGTGTCGCTTCGAGCCAGGAGAGCCACACGAACAGACAGAGCCTCCACCAGATCTGCCCCCACAGACTGGGATGGATTTAAATGAGCCCACAAGATGATGTTCCTTTATGAATTAAAAAAGAGACAGTGATGCTCAACCATTATAGAGGATGTTCAGGATCGGCAGCGTTGGTCCACACACACACACACACACACAAAAGAATATTACCATATATACCTGTATTAGCTGGCATAATTAATGGACGGAAACACTAATCCAACACTAATGCTCCTGCACACTGATAAATAGAGGAATACAAGGAAATATATTTGTTGTTTAGACCTTCACCTGTGGTGCATGACAGTTAGCTGAGATTGGCTGTGAATCAAAGCTATTCCGTTTATTATTTATAAAACCACTGGAGCGCAGGATTTATTAGCATCCAAACATGAAAGAAGTCAGGCTCTTTTCGTTTTTTTTGTACATACAGTATGTTGTTGGGTATTCCAAGCACCTCTCTTTTGGGTCACGCATGTACAGACACACATCATACCTCTGTTAGTTCAGTGATAAAATTAATTTCTTTTTCTTTATATTGACAAATGCTGCAGGTTTCTTTTGGAGAGAACAAACATCCTAGATGTTCCTTCAGGGAGACTGTCAAGATCACCATTAGTGGATCCGGTATTTGTTTTATCCCCCAAAAATTGTATTTATCTGATACTTTTACTGCCAATTTTTTTGGTTTCTTATGAGCCTCTTCAACACAAACATCAGGCACATCTGGCTCACATTATTATGATCAAGTGCAGCACTTTAGTTCAAGCTACACAGATTCTTTTTTTTTGTTATTTTTACTCTTGAGACAGAAACTCTAAACCTTGGATTTTACTCTTTGTGCATTGTTCATCTTGTATATATTACCACAGTTGAGCTTTTAGCAGGGCTTGAAATAGAATTAAGCTTACTTTACACCTGGTATTAACATGTGATCTGAATTTTCCGACCTTATTTGCTGACAGGCTTACAAAATTATATGTAAATGAAGCCAAGGATGCAGAATCACTCACCTAAAACATGCACACATGGCTGCGCTGCTGATAACGCAGTTTAAATGCTGCTGTGTTCCGAGTTCTCACATGGACTGAGGAAGGAATACATTAATGGCATTAAACTTAAACGTTACGCAATTATGAAGCAGATCATAGTAGGAAAGCATTTGGAGATACAGGTAGTAACATGAACACGACTGCCAAACTTATTGTGATTCTAAACCTCAATCTAGATCCACTTCAAAACATCCAATCACTGCTTCCTATTCCAAGGATACAAAATTCCATCAAAATCAATTCAACACTTTGGGGTATTTTTTGAATAAACCAAGAATAACAGGCACAGACCAGTGAACAGTGATTAAAACATGATGTCCTTCTAAAAAATTTAAGGGTCATAGATTCCCAGAAAGTCAGACTGAATATCTGGTGTAGGAAGTATAGATTATGATGGGAGCACTTGCACCTTCAGCCTTCATCTATTTTCTACCTTCCATCTCCTGGTAAACAAGACTCTGTGTGTTTGATTTGAAAAAGGAATGAAAGTCTTGTGGTGTAAAGAAAAACAGGCATGTTGGGGGATGCAAACAACAAACAGTCTACAGTGTGCAGCGGTGCTGGACTCACGGACAGAGTGTTACCATCTAGATCAAACATTCCTGTATTTCCATCTATCTTGATAAAGATGTACCTCTGTGAAGACATTTTTTTAAAGGGCAGCTTTGATATATTTCAACCTTGACACTGTCTCCTCATGTCATCCATCCAGCTAATTGTGCAATATATCTACTTAAATTGCTGCTGCTGTTTTTCTTAGTGTCTGTCTCCGTTAAGAAAATGATCCCTGTAGAGTTAGATGTTTTTTTTCCAAAAGCAAATATTAAAAAAATACGCTGTTTAACAGGAAAGAGCTACCAAGTCTATCTCACCAAAACGACCAGTGTGGATACTATTGAAGCAGTAGAAAGACAAGCAAAGAAGTTTCTGGTGAATGTAATTTTCTTTCAATAAATAAATAAATTAAAAATATGCAGCGAATGGGGTGTTGAGGCTTTGGAAAGAATAGCAATGACCCATTTTGGTTACACAAAAAAGATTTTATTCTGTGAAAAAAAATGCCCAAAACAAAAAGGTTGTATCTGAGAGCTGCCACATGAGTAGAATAATCAATCCATCAGTGGGGGAACATACTCTAAGCAATTGCTTGGATGGATTTCATTGCACCTATTTCGCGGGTGTTGCATTGTCGTTCAATACTGGACCAATTTCAAAGACTTGTTGTCCCCATTAGTCACTTAGACACAAAACATGGGGGAAATGGGGGTTTAAGAAATGATAGTGAGTAAAACTGTCAGATAATTCAAGGTCACAACACAGCTTAAGAGGATTCCTTCAAATATAAATAAATAAAATAAATAAAAACTTTCTGAGATAATGAATTGTTTGCAGTGTTACTGAAAAAAAAAAGAATGCAGAGAAACCCCATGTAAAAAAAGTTCTAACCACATAAAAATTGGCAGGTCTTAACATAACCATGATCAAACATAGAGCCGCCTCATGCCTTCATGTCTCCACAGTTTGATCTCCATCTGTCTGTTCATCCGTTGTACACATTCCTGCTCAGGTCTACTCCCGAGTACCTGAAGCATGTCCCACTTTATCCCAGGCACGGAAACATCAGAGGCGGCTCAGATGAACACATGGGAAGAATTAAAAACATCCACACCTGTGGTGAGCTCAGTTTCAATTTCACGTGGGCTGAATGACTGCGGACGCTGGAAGGAAGCCCACCATAAACGCAGTGAGAACTTACAAACAGAACTGAAGCGTGCAAAGCTGACAACCAAACCTGGAACTTTAGTAATGTGAATAAATGCTGCCAATAAGAGTCACCTTTGTTGTCTCGTTTCTAGGGTTTTTAGCCACAGCTCACTGCCATGCTGGAGGAAAATCTTTCAGCGTTGGGGTGGATGTTTGAGCTCATCATAAGGACTTTGAAAAATACGGTTAGGGTTAGGGTTAGGGTGCTCCAGTCACACAGATTCGTACTGTTTTGGAAGTGGAAATAGCTTTTTTCTTACTGGTGAGAAAGTGGTGTGGCTTAGCAGAGGAGCTTTGTCTCAGCGAAGGCTACGACATTAATAACGTCCATAAAATATTTAATCCTATCAAGGCAGTTTTATCAAGCCTCTTACATGTTTGTCTTTCCCTCCTCACTGGAATATGGAAGGCTCATTTAGCAGAGCTTAAAGTCATCATTGTCCTGTGAAGACATGAAGGTGTCTCGTGGAACATTGAGTGCATAAACTGTACAATCAATCTGAAATTTTATTTTGAAATCGTCAAGGTTGTTAGGATCAAGTCTTCGGCTGTACGTTTTGGTCTGTTTTTTTTCATCATTTTCTTTGGGCGAAAGATTTCTTTGCTGAGTTGAATCGATGGTGTACTTTGTTCGTGTGAAATGTCTTTTTTTTTTTTTTTTTAAATGTTGAACCGATGCAGAGATCATTGACGATCCATCTCTTAAAAGCAAGTATCTGTGATATGTGGGTAAAAAAAAATTGCTTTAATTCATGACAGCCAGCTTTCAACTACATATAAAATATAAAATTCACAATCCATAGTGTCAGTATGTGTTTGATTAACAGAACGTAATTAAAGCATATTCAGTTATTGGATGTTACGAGGTCTGCTGCCTGGAAAGTAAAGTGTCATTTCCCAATGCCCTCCATCCACATGCCCAAAAGGTGTCCAGTCATTAAATGCTGATTGGTACCAGAAGGTTAAAGGCAGGTAATGGTCAGCGTGAAACGTGTCTACGCTTTAGGGGACACATTGAGAAACCGCTGTGGTTTTTGATTACTTACCCTTCTTCTCCACCTCCCACTGCTGCTGAGTTGACACACACACACACACACAACGTCCTTGCTGTCATTCGACTGTCCTCTTTTTAAACACTGCTGGACTTTATTGTCTGCCAAAAAAACAGTCACGTGACATCCACACATTTCCCCCGATCATATTTGTATTTCAGTTTTCCGTCTCGCGAAACACAGTCTGTGCCAATGTCAGGGTGAGGAGGTGTACACTATATGCACAATTGACATTGACTTAGTTATTTGACATTCTCCCACTCTGTAACACATAATATATTGGTATCGTGCACTGGAATAAATCATGATTTGGTGGCAGCATCCATTGTGTGAGGTTTGGAAGAAAAACAATTGAAAATGATTGATAAAGATTTCAGGAATTTGTTCTTACATCTTTTACATTTTAAGTGAACCAACAGCTGCAGCAGTAACAGTACGTTCACAACAGCAATCGATTTGTCACAGTTACTGCTACACATTTTGTACACAGAATGCCATTTTTTGAGGGAAACACTTCATATATCTTTCAGTGCATGCCAGTTTGTGTCAGTGCAATAGATGGAAATAGCTCATAGTCAAATGTTGCCTGGCTTGTTCCATATCTATTCTCTCCTGCAGGAACCATGAACCACAAAAGACACAAACAGGTACAAGGCAGAACTCGAGGGAGATGAGCTTCTGTTTTCTTCAACCTGACAAAAATTCATGCGTTACTGGGTAAAAACGCACTGAAACTCGTCACTTCATGAGACATTCTAAAACCCCGATTACTTTTCAGACTCAAAGTAATCCATTTGTATTGCTCCCCGGTAAGATTGCCACACCTGAGTTTGGGTTTTTCTATCACCCCCCCCCGCCCTGTCACAACAAGGCAACACGGAAAATTTGATTTTGTCAATTAGCATAATACTCTCAGGAGAGAAGGTGAATGGGGCATGTTAGTTTTCTGTGATTCCTCCATCCATTTTTCTTTTCATTTCCTCCTTCCTTTTTTTATGGTAATCCAGCTTTCAATTTTTGTCTGTTCTGGAGAAAAAGAAGAGTCATTACCCAAAGGACAAGCATCCTTACGGGCAAAGCCTTACATAACACGCTTCGCACCAAATGCGGGGCACACACAGAATCAACAACAGTGTAAACAACACACCCTCAGATAGGAACGCTTCTGTGTTTCTGGTCATAAGGAAAGAACTACAAGCAATTTAGTCACCCAGATTCTCAGTTTATTATTATATTATTCTGACAAGGATTATGCAATATGTCCCAATAACTCACACACTCTATCCGGCACACTCTCTAGGTAACCGTTCTGCTTGTTTTACATATTCCGAGCATGCTGACTGTCCTAGTGACAAGCACAGGGGTCAAACCAAAGGCAAATATGATGTCGTGTGAGGGAAGAGACACAGAAAGCTACAAACAAAGTGACCCACTGTTTATTCATCATGCATCAGAGGAAACAGATGAGGACCTGCCAGTCCCTTTAGCTCTGCTGGCTTTCCATTGAACCATCTGGCATTTACACCATAGAGTCGGATAAGCCACTTACAGTAAAACCTCATTCTACCCCCACAACCTTCTTTTTTCCCCCCTCCTTATTTGTCTTTGCTTCTTTTCTTTTTTTTTATCCTCAGTGATGTTCCTCCAGATCTGTCTGTGTAGAGCAGAAGAAGAGAAGGGGATGGACAGAAGGATGAAAGGACATTACATAAAGGAGGAGGATAACAAAAGATAGATCATGTAAGACAGGAGAATGACGAGCAGACAAGTGGGAAAAGTAAGAGAGATTACCATTCCCTAGTTTGTGCTTATTGAGGGGTGGCTGTGTGGGTGATTATAAATCCACGCTGTTCTCTGTAACACCAAGATTAAACACCCAGCCAGACCTAATCTGTGTGCCTAACATCTGCCTCTGATGACATGACCACATGCATGCGCACAAACACAAGCACACAGGCATACATGCACCTACATGGCTGTAATGGTTACACATGCAGTCAGTGTCTCAAGCAATTTCATCTCATGCATTATTCATGGTCACTTTAATCTTATGAGTATAATCAGACACAACATGCCCGGACTACTGAAACAAGGAAAAGGGCTGGAGTTATTGAACGGTGAGGGATCACGTTCATGTATGACAATATGCGTTTGTGTCCAAAAGCCCTCCAATGCATGTGACTGAAAAGAGGACGCTGGGCACCAACTCTTCTACAAAAAGGCGATTTTCTGCAGACGACATGTAGAGCAGCAGAGAAACAGCTCAATCAATTTTCTGGGATGTACTTGTTTTACCCACCCCCCCCATCTCTATAAACTCTGTCCTGATCTCTGATATGCTGATTTAACGGGACGCTTGAGCGTTAGTTTGGAGCTGATTGCAGTGCTCCCCAGGTTGCTATGATCTCAAAAAGAAATACTGCCTTAAACAGGTGAGACAGGATGACGGCTCAAAACGCTGCGAGAAATGTGGTTGCATCATACACATTAGTCAGAGTTCAGCTTTTTCATCTGCTTTACCTCTTACAAAGTGGAACGATATCACTCTTTTTAGAGTGCTGAAATCAGGTTTCGGTGAAAGGGATGTCTACATTGCGCTTTGATCGACGTGGGTTTACATGCTCGCCAGCAGAAAAAAAAAGTGACTGTTTCTGCTGACATTGTTGCATCCGTAAGATTTTCATGAGGTGTTTTTGTTGAAACTGTGCAAGCATGAAATGCCTGTGGCAGTAACCTTTATAGTCCATCTGATGACTCGAATGTAAGAACAATTGTAAAGCACTAGACGGTGAGACCACACCTGTGAGGCAACTGGAAAGCACAAATCTTTGTGGCAAAATTAATTCTTGCTATTCCACCTGAAGACAATATTTATACTTTTAAATCAAAGATTTTTCATGTCAGCGCAAACCTGATGCCTTTGTTCCCCAGGTCTCACTTTCTCCGTATTTGCTTTAAAATGATAATATAGAGACAGATTCTCAGAGTCCAGATTGCACAAGAATGTGTTCCTTCATTCAGGGAACCAATATATTTCCAATAATATATCTGTGACAGCAACATTTTTGCAGACAGGAAAATGAATGTGTGTTAATAATGGGATGATATTGCAAATAAATCTGTAGGAGGAACGTGTTTCAAAGTGGCCCCAGGCTCTTTGGCAGCTGATTCATCCAATATCTGACAAGCTAAAGGGTGCAGATAAGCATCTGGGCTGTTTTGGGTTTTGGGTGGGCCACATTTACTGAGTCATCTCAAACCTAACACCTTAAAAAAAAAATCACATGAATTGCGCAAATCTGATAGTCGGTATGTCAGCTGCAAGTTTTTCAAACAAAGCTCATTAAATCAATAAATTATAACTTGATATTAATAACAGATATTAATTATTGACGTGATTGTTTTTTAATCTAAGACTTACGGTAGTCCACCTCCATCCTAGCACCTCTGTGACTGTTTAGCTAAACTCCAGTTTCACTCATCAGGATACTGAGTCACACCAATGTGATTATTGAGATATTTCAATCTGACTATGACTCAGGGAACTGGATTAAATTTGATTAACTGACACTGTCAGATATCGACCTATTCCCCTGTAGCTAAATACTTTTTGCACTTTCAGTCCTAACAACAGTACTTTCTACAGTAATACCCAAAATAAATCATCCACACCAAGGATTTAGCCAAAGGATGACGAAGCATTTCATAAGCATCCGCAAACTATTATCATACATCATTTAATAATCACTGAATGTTTTTTTTATTATAATGAACTGCAGCTTAACAAGCGTTATCTAGAGAGAGTGTTTCTCAAGACCGCCACATTCTTCTCCTTCAAACTGTCATCTTAATAAGTGGCGCAAGTTTGTTTGCATTCAGAACTGCAATACAAATAGTTGCAAATACCAGTAAAAACACTCACTGCAAGGAATTAAACTTTTTGTTATTAGCATATTATTTTCAGGTTATGTTTTAGTATTTCCCACTTGACTCCTAAGACTTTTTTGTTTTCATGGCACAAACTGATTTCAACAAAACTCTTTAAGACACTGTGACTCAGAGGGCAAGCTGACAAACAATAAGTAGAATATATTGTCCTGCAGAGGTAAGCAGAGTGTGACCAGAACAAGTGCATCACTAGTTCCTGAGGACAACATGAACGCTGGATGTGGCTGAATTTTCAGGTCTAACCGGTCCCTATTCCTGCTCGTACCTCAGCAGTAAAGTGCTATGCTGATAATTGAGTGCTTAATGTTATTGAGGGATCTCTTAGAGTAAACCAACACTGTTTTCACATTGACAAGTGTGTGAAGCATGTCCACCATAGTCAGTACAGCTTTATCATGACTTCACATATTTCAATTAATTGATGCCATCCATTGGTCTTCCAGTTATGTGATACCATCATGAATTCATTCAGTCCCTTCAGTGTGTGTGTGTGTGTGTGTATGTGTGTGTGTGTGCTGACTGTAAGGTCAGTGCACATAGTCGGTGCTGCCTGTCTCCTGGTGATCACATCATGCTAGTGGAACTTATCATCCTGCTCTGAGGCAGATGCTGCGCTGCTCTTATCTGTTGGTGCTGCTGTGCTTCAGGGTGTCCACAGTAGCCGGCGCTAACTGCGAGTACTGTAGTTAAGAAATGAACAATTGAATGGTGCTGGTCTCAATGTGTCACCAGTGGAACTGACAGTATTGATGACATATAAAACCGCAGGATGTAATGGAGAGTTTGACTGTGTTTCTGCCACCAGTTAGCCACATTAAGGGATGATCTGGATTAAAGTGCCACCTTCTCTCGCACTGCTTGACTGTGCACCATAGCCCAGACACCAGAAATGGCTCCGCTGAGTAGACATGGACACGCTTCTCAAGAATACTGGTTCAATAAATTGGCTATTGCCCCTGTACATGAAAATGCCCAATTATAGAGCTCCGGTTGTTGTTGTTTTTTCCTTTGTTGAGGAAGACAAGTTTTTGCAGATTTATTTATTTGATTTGTTTGTCTGGATTTTCATGAAACCTGTTGGAGAAAATAAAAGTCATTACATTTTGCAATGGATCCAGCATCATTTTATTTTTCTTTAACATGATGAGATATTTCTGGCTTTTACATACACAATATACAGGTAACACCTAATGGAGTTTTGATGATACCAGATGGAGCCATGCAACATAAGAACCCATAAAATGGGATTCTCTTAAGGAGTCAGATTCAGGAATTTCTCTCTGCTTGTTTCAACATTTTAAAACAAACAAACTGTTTTTTTTTTTAAAAACTATAACCTTTAGCATGTCCATTAAGATTTTGTCAGCATTTTTATCAATTGTGCTTAAAAGGAATCAACTGATTTTAATGATCATCAGTGCAGAAGTTTAGGACTAGTGACCCCCTTCACATTGGGAGTGTCTTAAATGTTCATACATTAACGAATCCTAATGAAATCTCTAACACCTATACTGCAGACTATATGTGTCTTTCAAAATGTTTCATGGTTCACCCTTGACTATATTAACTTTCCGTGCCGACCCACTTGCTGTGTGTTTTACGCTCAGTGGAACTCCGCGCGTCGAGCAGATCAGGACAGATTCTGAAAAGTCACGTTGGGAACGGCTGGGGAGACGACGGACGCACGCCTCGGCGGGGCAGCGGGATATGGCGGGGGGGGGGAGCTTTAAGACAGTCAGGGGAGAGAGAGAGAGGGGGAGAAACGCGTTAAAGCCGAGTCAAGGGTAATAAAATGTTGTTTGTGAAGACGCGTCCTCACTCGGTGGAATTCTCCACATCCTGCTATGTGCCGAACTGAGGGGCTTTCTCTGTGAAATTTTACCACTGTGCCGCCCCACAACGGCTGGGTCGGATGGCACTCCTATTGCAAATGGATAAGGAAGACAATTTGTATTTCCCTTTGCACAAAAAATAACACATAAATAAGAGCGTCTCCCGCGGCGGTGAGGTTTGACATTTTAGAAAGGAATAGCCTTTCGTGGGGTTTTTTTTTTTTTTTTTTCTTTTTTCTTCTTCCCAGCGTGGGTGCGTTCAGACGCGGGGAGATGTCATCCAGTAAACCGCTGGCACTTGAAAAGGATGGAGATTTGAAACATGACTGACCCGGAGCGTCTTCTTCCCACCGACTCATTATTTACGTCCTAAGGGGGAGAAGGTGTGACACCCGACGCGTGTCCGGTCCTCTCTGGTGGCGCACGGATGGATGGACTTGAAGATAGAAGACCGTCAAGAGTAGATGTAACTTTATAACTGGGGGTTACGCCTCACAAAACCCAGTAACTCATACCGTCGTTAAGTAGCAGACTTTATGTGCGCTCTTGTGGAACTCGGAGAGGCACCGGTTTGTGCTCCATGTTTGATTTAGGACGCAGGTACCGGGAGTACCTGTGGGACATAAAACAATTGGGGGTGATCTATCGCCAGGCTGTGGGCCAGTGATGCCGGACACATTCACGCCCTTAAAGAACCGGACAGAGCAACGGCTGGGGCAGCTGGAGCGGGCACTGGCCACGGAGGGGAGCGCCCGCCCCGCCTGGGTCATCGGAATCCTGGCCAGCGTCTTGATCTTCACCACGGTGGTTGACGTCCTGGGCAATCTCCTGGTTATCATCTCGGTGTTCAGGAACCGCAAGCTGAGGAACGCGGGTAAGAAAATATCATAATCAGGAAACCTGCAGAAATAAGAGCGCACAGCCGCAGATTAAGCAGTAAACTCTAGTTTTATTGGGGAAGGTCATTATTTACAACATGCAAAGGACAAAAAAAATAAATAACATTCCTATGATAGGGGCCGTATACAGAGGAACGCAGGCTATGTGCGCCTACGTGTGAGATCGATTCTGCAGTTCATTCTGGTGAAGTAAATCAATGTTTCACCTTTGCTTCTTATACTCAGTGTATGTATTTACCCAGAGACCTTTATAATATATTTCGACCCGCATTCCCATTCTCATCAATGAATCCAAAAGTAATTTCAACACATTTTTTTTATTGCAGTTGAACTGTACATAACCTTCTACTTACCTTTTGAGATCAGGGTTCCAATCTACAAAAAAAATAAAAAATAAAAAATCCAGTTTGCAATCTGTTTGAATTATAACCCTTTCTCACCCATACAGGGAAGCAAAACTAACTGACAACAATAACAACCTCTATTTCAGATTTATTTGCAAAATATGTCATTTATCAGCTGTTTGCAAGACTCACATCAAACAACAATACTCTTAGTAGTTCGGTATACCATTTCCCTAAATATACTCCCAAATCCTACTTTTGTTTAAGCGCACAATTGCTAAATTTCTGAATGATTTAGTCTTCACTTCTTTGTAAAGAAATATTTTCACTCTGGGACCTGCAGCAAACATGATTTATAATCAGCTACCAGAATCTAGCACATTCATTGAGGAATCTTAGCTGATTTTTTCAAGGACAAATGCCTCCAGCTCTGTAATATTCAGAGTTTATGTGCTGTAAGATAATTTTCATGGGATTCAAATCGAGTAACTGTGTAGAATAATCCAGGACATCCTCTGAAACTGTGTCTTGGTAGATTTGGTATGTTTGGGATAACTATCCTCCTGGAACATCAATGAAATGCAAGCTTCAGCTTCCTCACAGATGACTAGACATTTTTCTTCAAAGAATTCTTAACAGGTTATGGAATCCACCTTATCACTACATGCTTGTAATTTTTGATGCCCGAGGTAGCAAAGCAGCCCTGGAGTGTCACCAATGCTACACCACGTTTCACCGTTAGTAGAATGTTCTTCCTCCTCCAGGCGCAGTTTTTCGAAAAACAGACCCCAAAAGTTACATTCCAAAACTTCTGTCTTATTCGATGTGGGTATTGGAAACAGCTGACACATAGTATATTCTACCAGTAAAGCTGACATATGATAGAGTAGAATAATTTCAACTGTAATTGACACCATTATCTAAAGCACCAGAGGCTACAAATCTTGCTGAAGGGCATCTAAACAGAACACATGGTTGTGCAGTGGGCACAGCGATAGCTACTAGATCTGAGCTTTTAGCTCAGAAGTGGTGTGTTGAAGACTCAGCTGGCCAATTATGTGTCACACATTTATTTTACAAAGTCATGGCAGCTCGGCTGATACCTTGTGGTTTCCACCTGAAAGGTTGCCGTCTCTCTCACCTCGTTCCTGAACTATTTACTGGTGAAGTTCAAAAGATTGTGTGGTTCACACCTGCCAGCTGGTTAATAAGTGCAGGTGATCTCTTTTGAAAAAGCTAACAGTGTTGATGTTGATGAACCTTTTTCTGATTAGAAAATGTGAAATTACCCAGGAGGCCTTGTGCAGCACAATGCCAAATCATAAAGAATGAAGTCAGAATCAGAATCAGAAAAACAACAGGGCACCGAAACACCTTTTCGTCAGAAAAAGAAAGAAAGAAATAAAACAAAAACTCAGTGAAATCTCTGTAATTGGCCTTTTTTTCCTATTGAGTAAAAAATATAACCATGGCATCAGAGTGGCGCAGTGGGTAGCATTATTGTCTCACAGCAAAACTTTCCAGTTTCGATTCCCTTCTGTATGTTCACTGCATGGGTTCTCTCCAGGTTCTCCAGTTTCCTCCAAAAACATACAATTGAGGTGACTTGATCATACCAAACTGTCTGCAGGTGTGAGTGAGAGCATGAATGGGTATTTATCTTTCTGTGTGGCCCTGCAATGACCTGGCGTCTTATCCGGTGTACACCCCGCCTCTCGCCTGTCAACTGGGAAAGGCTCCAGCAGGTCAGTGATCCACAAGGCAGATGAGCAGCCGAAGGCGAGACAATTACAATCATGTTGTCTACAAGAAAATGGACGTATATAAACATCTTTCTAGAATGATTTGTTCTTATTCCTTTACTGTATAATTCTTTAAAAAAACAAACCAAGATATATTTCTTTTCTTTTGAAGATTAATGAAACAAATGATTCCTAAAACAAATATCTGACACTATGATACAGGTGTATATTCAGGGGGAAAAGCATTAAAAATGCGAGACTAAAACAAGTTGGAAATCTTAAGCAGTGAAGTCCACAGCTCTGTGCTGACCAGCTATTTTCTACTTTATCAGGCAACAATTAGGGCAAGAAATATGAATTTATTTGCATATTCAGCAGTATTTTTTTCAGCCAGTATGAAGCAACCAGGATTTTTCCCTCCTTATTAGTAAGGCCCTAAACGCCCTGAGAATTAACCAAAACAGCCAGTTCCTTTCATTTAAAGATTTAATGAAGCCCAGTTGTATCTGCTCACACGAGAAAATATTTATTTGCCTTTTTTGGACTTTTTCTGTTTAGATGGACACAATCATCACTGGAGCATTTTCATGTTGGCTTGCCTTCAAAGAAAGAATCCCATATTATGCAATCTAGCACATGCATTTTTAAACTAAGGTTTAGTAAAATTCAGCTTACTTCTAGGCCTGAATCACCTTGAACCAAAATCTGAGAACACATATGTGAAGTAGTTTTATTTGGTTATGGATTTATCTGCAAACAGCATTTTAATGGTTGTCTCATTAGGTTGTATGCATGCTGACAGGCTTGAGAATGAGGCATTCAGAGAATGTAGTGCGAGGAAATAGAAGTCTTCCTGACATTCGAGTGAACATGACATTGATGGTTTACAGAAAAGAGAGCTGGCTGTTGTGATCATGGAGCGTTTTTCATCTTCATCTCTGCATCTTTTCATTTTTACTCTTGCGCTAGTTTGAAGGAACCTTTTTAAATGTAAGACAGTTGTGAGACTATGCTTATCAAATGTATAACAGTGAGCGCTCACAGCGTTGTGGCTGCAGTGAAAATCTTGCAGGAACTGTAGTTTGTGCCCCACAAAAACTTCACACTACGCACACTGGCATTACATAAAAAAATCATCACATTGGATGATATCATATTTAGCTGTTGGCAAAACACGTTTATCTATCCACGGAGACTGATTCAAGCACCTCTTGTGCTTCTAAGGGTAAGTGCTCTTGGCCTGAATGCAAGAGGAAAGAATGATCATATTAATCTTTTACTGAATTGGGACAATGACATCACCCAAAGAGCTGTGGAGGACTAATAGTACAGTTACAGTCAGTCTTGTTGGATGGATGGATGGATGGATGGATGGATGGATGAAAGGACAAACAGACAGACAGACGGGTGAGTCTCCTACATGTCTTTAGGTAGATAATATGCCTACAATTGACTAAAAAAAGACCATTATAGAGCTAGTTATTTGCAAAAACATGTGATGAATGAATTTTTTTTAAATCAAAGTTTTATGATTAAATCTTAATTAAATATTCGCTTCCTTAATTTTCTGTTCAAGATGGCGTGTTGCTGGTATTCCTGTTTTTACCTACAGTCTACATCTCCTGACTGTGTTTTATATTGTCTTCTTGCCACTCATATTGATGCACGTCTGCTTAAAACTGATCTCTCTCAACTCAGGCTGCCCACTCAGAACCTACAGTCATGAACTCAAAGGATGATTACTGTACATCGAAACAACCCACTCAACATTTTCAAGGGAAAGAAACACCTGAGTTTTATATAAACAGTCAGAGCAGGAACAGTGGGCCTGCACGAACCATTACAGTTGCCACAACTTTGCAGAAGCTGCTCTTGTTGCAGTAGAATAAACTGATTGCTCAGTGTTAGACAAATGTATTACATTAGTCTGATGATGATCGACTCAATGTCCATGCTCATGATGTAGCAAATATTACAGTACGTTATGATTATTATGACACTGACTGTCATAAAGATGTAATTTAGATGAATAAAAACACATAACATCCCGATTAAACATTGCAATTTCCACACTCTCGCATTTCTTTTTCCTGTGTTGTCTTTTTAAAGGCCTCAATGTTTCATACAAAGGACCTTCTTACTCATTATGTGCTGCTGTGAGTCAGCAACTTGCACTATGGTCACGCAAATTTCAAGCAGTGATGAACCATTAGACTCATTTCATTCCCCAAATTTTGTCCTTTTAAATTACAATGTTTCAGTCACACATGAGAGCTTTTACATACAGATGCACAAAAAAAACCACTACAAAGCTATGAGTGTGCAAGTGAGTGAAAAGTGCTTTGTGTTGTTGCGTGGAGTTTTCTTTCCTCCATCTGACATTTGTCTTTGAGAGTACAAACCTTCAAAGAGAGTTTTACAGGATCACATATTACAGAGGCTCTCCTCACAAAGACTTTTTCCCATCAAGTCTCGCCCTTACCCTCGTTTTGTCTCCACAAACTTTGCTCTGAAGCTTTCTGGTTCTACAAAAAAAAAGAAAAAAAAATGCTTAAAATATTCCCCTGTTAAGACTGAGACTTGGAAGAAAATAAAAACCCCTGTAAAACTCATTGTAGCGCTTCACATCCAGTGGCTATGAGGCTGCCTCTGTCCATGGTTCTGAAACACTAAATAACAGCCTCTGTGTCTGTCTCAGCATGGTGCTGAAAAACTTCAAACTAAGGCGTCTTTCATTCTGTGTTCCTGTCTGTACTTGGGAAATGTCATTGGTCACCTTCCAAGTGCTGTTCCAATTCAATCCATGTCCACATCCAGCCAAATACATTGAAGGACAAAGAATCCTACACAAGCCTATACTGGTCTTATAATAGAAAGGGAAAAGAAGATAACCCCATTCAAAGTTAATGTTGAAGAAAAAATCCTTCATTTGCCTCTGTGTCCATATCTGCACCAAAACTGAATGCATTCTTATTTGGCCCGTGTTCCCTAACTCTGCATAGTTTTTTGGCAAGTGGTATCTTTTTTCCATAATCAGGCCAACAAGCAGAGAAACAAACAAACTAGAATGACACTCAGTAAAGCAAATACCTCTGCTGGGACCCAACAAACCCTCACATTTTGCTTGATCTGTGTTCAAATACGTCATTGTATTTGTTGGATATTTCCTACAATTGAAATTGGTGAAATTTTGAAAAAGAAAAAAAGGGCAAAATGTGAAAGAAAATGAGTCCTAGATCTGCATTTTCATTAGGAATCAGTCCAAAATGTAACTGGATCTTTCTTTTCCCATGTCCCAACATTCTACCAAATCCCACTGAAATATATTCAGTGGTAACCCTAATCCTAACCCTAACTCTAAACACAGCAAAAGAAAAGGAATAACCATTATTGCTCATTATATTGATTTGAATCCAAATCACGCAACCCTGGTTATGTGGGGGCCCGACGGCCTGGACCACAAACTTTTTAACAACTTTCCCCATCATCAAAAAGTAGGAAATGCATTTTTTTTTCTATTTAATGTTTTATTCATAAAACTCACATGAACCTATTAAAAAAAAAAAAACAACCACCACAACAACAACAACATTCATTAAAAAGTATTATGTGTGAAATCTGGAAGACTACAACCTATTTACGGGTGCCTCAGCACACCACAGGCTGGAGGTTGTTCACCAGCAAAAGGACATCTCACAACCCCCCTGAGATCTTTTCCTAACCTAAATAAGTCATTTTGGTGCCTCACCATTTTGACGATGCACCACGTTGAAGCTAAATGTGAGTCTGCAGAGACCTAACTGGGAAGTTGGGGGAAAACTTTATTAAAGATATTTGATATCGAAGACAGAAGTGAAATAAATAAGTTGTTTTTGGTAGAGAAGGCATTGATTTATGAATACCTTAAAAGATTAAAACAGAGCAGCCATTTGTGCAGAGCAGTGGTCAGAATGCAGATGAAGTCACTTAATTAAGTAGCTTTTAATGTATCTCCCATTAAGAAAAGAAGAACTTAGGAAACATTAAAAGGAAAAAAAAGGCACATAGGCAGAGCTGAAAACCCTGCTTGATGTGATTGTCTCTGTATTGCCCTGAATGTATATTGACAATCTCTATTGTGATAATGAACTGACTCTTTTTCTCTCTCTCAATTAACAAAAGTCATTATGGCTCACCCAGCTGTCGAACTGTTTCCTTTGAATTGCATTTGACAGATCTAATCCAGCCAGATCATCCAAACATGGTTTTTTTTTTTCTTATAGAGAATTAAAACATTAAATTCTCAGTCTTTAATCAAAGCATTTCTTGGTTAAGGCAATCCACGGCATATAAAAATGAATGAAACAGGAGAGAATCTTTTTCATAATTTAAACAAATAGTAATTATCCTGATACAGAGGCCACATTTTGAATCATGGTATCAGTTAGGAGTCCTGAATTTCATGAGAATATCTGCAAACAGCCAAAGCTGGGCTAACAGTATTAACTTTCAGAATTAAAAAGCACAGCCAGAGTTAGTTTGCCCTGTCCAAAACTGAATCTTTACAATGAGGCTGCTACCTTTACTCTACCTTTATCTGTGCTGTAGTTTAGGTCACTCTCACATTGATAAAACATGAAAAGTGACATTAAATATGCATGCACAAGAGAGAGAAAGTGCAAGTATGCACATGTGTATGTCTGAGCTGGTATAATTACACTTACGAAGAGCGACTCTCCAGAGTTCAGTCACTCTTAATTTGTTTTTTACAGTTTTTTTCTTGGTCAAGATTTGAAGCTTGGTTGAAATCATATAGATGTACAGGAGATGAGTAGCAGCTATCTTTACTGCTAGCCCCCCAGTGACTGAATGCAAGTCTGTGCATTGGTATCAAAAGATAGCAATTGTGTGAGAAGACAGGCATTGTGTGAGAAGTGCGTGTGCGCGTGTGCGTGTGCGTGTGCGTGTGTGTGTGCGTGCGTGCGGGAAAACTTATGTTGAAACGCAAGCATTTATTTTATTAGAAAATTCCTAGGTTTCCATTTCACATCCTTTCATCCTTTCATTTTTAGACGTTCATTTTACAGCCTAATCCACAGTGTCTCCCAGTGAATAAGTATGGAGGATTTCTGTGTCTCATGCTGAGACATTTTGACAGGAGACACTGGCTGTTGGCAGACTATTGGAAGGATTCTCTCTGAACACAAACACCATCCTGCTGCCCTGTCTACAATAGCAGTTATTAGGAGATGCCCATGAACTGCTTATTTCTGCTAGAGCCTATTAATGACTGTGACATATGTAATTTTAAATGAATTAAACACATCTCTTTGAGGAGAGAAAAAATGTTTCCATAAGTGATTGGTTTGGTAAATGTCCTTTTGAAGCCGAGACACAATCAAGCTCTTATATTATTTTCCAGTATATCTTGCCTTAACTTTTAAGTAAAAATGCAAATTTCAGTCCTATTTCAATTGTTTCATTTTGAAGTTCTTAATGATGTTCAAGTAATAATATTTATATTATTTATCATAGTGAATATGCAGCTCAAAGTGAGACTACAATTGAATCCTGCTACCATTTTATACAAAATTATCTCCTCAAAAACTACCTGAGAAATGACTTTAGCGTTCAGATGTGAGCACGCTAAATGGGGAATGATAGATTCACTTTAGTTTTAGGAACCTCTGTCAATCTAGATCAGCCCACAGATGAGCACATTAGAGGTATATTGCTATTTCAGGTTTTTTTGTACTTTTGGTGTTGTCTAGAAGAAAATGAAATGCTATTTTATGAGCAAAAAAAAAAAAAAATCATCTTTGTCCTGCAGGCACTGAAGGTGTACATTCCTTCAGCAGCGGTCACGGGTTTGATGCCAACCGTGACTCTGCTGCTCCTCTCTTCCTCTTGTCTCCCCCAATATAGTTTGGCAGGTACAGCTAAGGCTTAGATAAATATAGTTATAACTTCACTGTCAGTCTGCAGCCCAATAAGAAGAATATGTGGATGAGGACTAAAGCACAAGCCTTTTGTTTCAATTATATCCACTCACTGATTACTTGTCAACCTCTCTCTCCCTCTCCCTTCCTCTCCCTCTCTGTCTCCTTGGTGAAAGAAGTGGCAGAAAGTCCAGAGGGCAGCAGGTCTGCTTAAATTCCACAACATCCCATCTAAGTGACAGTGTCATCATTTAATTAGAGGCAGTCATGTCCACAGAAACCAGGCCTGGAACTAGTCATAGACTCGCTGTAGCTCTGTCCCACCTGATCAGGTTATCCACACGTATTTTGAGCGGTGGTTGCATCTATCCCTACTGACGTATGGACACACTCTTGCCAGTGGAGTTTTGACCTCCTTGGCACTGTGGAGGGGGCATGTTTGACAGGGATCTGCACCACAGCTACTTTCTCCCATCTCCTAAAGTGATCCAGTTCTGACTGGCAGTGTTTGCTCTCCTTGCAGAGGCCGTTTGGCATGCTACTTGATGGAAAGTGTCTGTGGTACCCTGAGAGGATTAGTGCTCTGGTGGTCAGAGGCCTAGGTTAGGGTGCTACTTATGCATATGTCAGTTCCACATTCATCTGGCAGGCTCGCTCGAGTGGCCCCTTCACCCCTGTGTTCTCTAGTCTTGGTGTCTCTCAGGGAGAATCTAGATATGGAAAATGTAGCTGGGTGGCGAGATAGCCTTGATCAGATAGAGAACTGTTGGTTATGTTGTAACCGTTCTCTCAGTAAAGACTGTGTGTGTGTGTGTGTGTGTGTGTGTATGTGTGTGTGTGTGTGTGTGTGTGTGTGTGTGTGTGTGTGTGTGTGTGTGTGTGTGTGCGCGTGTGCGTACGTGCATGCATGCATGCCAGTGCAGCTGGTGTATCTTACATAATAATCCATGTCATCTGTCAGATGGGGTTGAAACCTGGTACATATGGAATGCGCAGCTGGTTGGAGAGATAGTGTCTTTACTCAGAGAGCAGCAGTTACAGTGTAACCTGCAGCTATCTACAGCAGGTAATGGTGTTCATAAAAATGACTTTCCTTCCAGTTCATTATTTTTTGGTTCTCCCTCGAACAACAATTCCATTTTCTGTCATCATATTGGATCAGACGGCTGCATAAAACAAAGAGCTAAGAAGCAGCCGGAGAACTTTCATAACCAAATATGCTGTGAAAAGCAGGTACAGAGTCTTTATATATGTATATATTTGTTTTTATATAAAAACATTCTGTAACCCTGGTTTAAAATGTTTTTAAAAGTGCTGATTACACAAGCATATTTCTTGTTTTTCCAGCATCACTTACATCTCAAGCTTGCATACCTACAGACTGCAGAAATTGACCTTTGATTAAGGTAAAAATTCCCTAACTGATAAAGTGTCCATCCTCAACTCTTGCATTTTAATATTCTGCTCATCACTTACTTATGCCCTTCATTTCCACTATTACCCAGTGGATATACTCAGATGCTCGTCTCTCTCTGGTTGCTACCATAATTTATGCCCCCAACCTAGGCTTTATGCCATGGGGGCTCTTGGATTCTTGATTTTAATTCATTGGAATCAAAACAGGAGATCAGCCAGCTGAACAGGTTGTCAGATTGTTCAGATTTTCTTTAATCCCTAGGAGCTTTTTCCAGCTTTCTGATGCATGTTTGGGGAAAAAAAAAAAAGATTCTCAAAATCGGACAGCTGAAGGCGGGCGAGGTTGTACGTCCGCCTGGTAACCCCATTGGTCCTTTTTTATGTGCATGGAGAGTTGCAGGTAGGGAGCGAGAGAGATCACATAACAGGTGAAATAGAGATGGTTAAGCTGTAGCTCAAAAAGAAAAGGAAGAGATTAGTTGAGGGCCTCTGTTGAAGTTTGATTTGAAGGAATCCATCAAATCATTTGGAACTGTGCGTTAAAATTTCATTTGACATCCCATTATACATCCCATTGTGACAAATATTAGCCACTCTGTCTCGTCACACCGTAATGTTTCATGTAGAATCCATAGGGGAGCTAAGATGCCACTGATCTATAATGCATGAGAGGAGAGTGTCTGTGGGGCTTTGGGGGATTTTCTGTATGTGTTGAGGCTTTGCCATATAATTCTTTCATCATTTCGTTTTACTGTTTTTTTTTCTCCCTTCCTACTCAGTGAGTATTTAGGCAAAGGAGAAGGTTGGACACGACTGGTGGGGATGTTTTCAGCAGTCTTTGAGTGCTCTGGGAGCCTACTTCTGCCTGAACGGTGTCCACACACTTTCCTGTATCTTTTGGGGTAAAGCGTGACTTCTGTAATTCCCTTAAACACAGACAGCAGGATAGAGGAAACAGGAAGGGCTCAGACCAGCTAGATGGAGAGGAACAAGGATAGGTGGGGGGAGACATGAGAATGGAAGCAAACCTTTTGGATGCACCTCAAAAGCAAACAACAACATCACCAACAACAACAACAAAAGAAGAGGACAGAAGCTGTATAGTAGAAACTGGCAGGCCAACATTTAGATAAGAAGAGGACTGAAATCGTTCACTATGAGGGGTCTTAGTGTGATAGTGTTTTATAAACGGAAGAGGCGCAGCTGGGACAATGTAAGAACTACTGTCATGTGTTATCACAGTCACCCAGTTGTTATCAGTGCTTTAGTGCTGAGAGGGGGTGGTGGGGTGGGGTGGGGGGGGTGGAGGGTGACTTAACCGCACAAGTTTGCACATATGGGAAAATGTCACAAGGGTTTTCTTTCATCTCAATATTCATGAACACAATAGATTGAGCTATTTGATGTGCGAAACAAGCGATAGGTAATTTAATTCCTTTATTCCTTATTGAATCCCATAATTCCTGTTGTGTTCCCCTCATATCCATAATGCATGCATTGTGATGGCTTGAAGTGCATTATATAACAGTTTCTCAAAACCCTCAGGCAGCAGTGGGTGAAGAGGTTGAAGAAGCAAGGGATTTGCAGCAAGAGAGGCAGGAGGAGGAACAGAATGAAAGGAGGAAGGTGAAATAGAGAAGACGTGAGATATTAAGGGCAATCTAGGATGAGAAAATGAGAATAGAATAAAGGAGCAGAGGGGTTGTCACAGGGATGAGTGGAACCGTGTTCATGCCAAAAGACTGCATGAAAGACAAACAAACAGAATGTTTGTTCCAGGCAGACAGAGGGTGAGACAGTGAAGCAGGGAGGTTGCTTCTTAATCTGCAGCCCTTCTGAGATATAGACTGTAAATGTACATAAAAGCTTAGAGGACAAATATGAATTTTTTATATTGATTTTAAAAGCATCTGGTCAATTATTCTAGATAGATCTAACTTAAAAGAATTCACGTTCTTTAATTATGACGGTTTTAAAAATCTTTTGACAGAATGATTTTAGTTCGAACCTCCCAGACAGCTTAACTAAGACCGAACTTAAAGCCTCGGATAATGAAGATTTCCATTTTATAAAGAAAAGGCTTACCGTCCACACAATGTGAGGCTGAAAGTTCAACTTTGACGCGCTTGTTGTATCAATCAAATGTGTCAGCGGTGACACGGAAGGCTTTGCCTCAGAGGAAATTGAACGATTAGAAGGGCTTTCCTTCTGCTTATTTTTCAGTTGGTAAATCCTGACATCATGTCAATTCAGGACAAAACTCGAGACACCTCTCCTCAGAAATGGATGTACACACTAATGGATGTAGACTCAGTCTCTTCTAAAGAGAGACCATGGATTAAAAACACAAGTAAATGGAGCATCTGATTTTGATTCAAGCTGAGTTGAATACTTCATCAAATCCTATTGACCAAACTGTAGTTGGAGCTCAAGACTTCAAATCCAATATGGAAATAACCCATTTTTCATAATTAAACATTTATTGTGCTCTTACACCAAAGATTTTAAACTTTTTACTTCAACTTTGAAAATTTTTGCAGGTGAATGCGAGCAAATTCTGATCAACTAAAAAATTATGAGGTTTATTATGTTGATTAAAGATAATTTAACTATAAAAAAGCCTTCAGGACATATTAATTTCACTAAAAATCATTTTTAGTCTCAATTCAAATCAACACTAAATTTTGTGTGAGTAAATAGAGGCAAAATGCAATCATCATTCATTCATTTTCTTAAACCACTTTATCGTGGGAGCTGGAGCCTCTCCCAACTTGTCTTAGGGCATGAGGCGCTCTGTGCGGAGTTTGCATGTTCACCCCGTGTCTTGCGTGGGTTCTCTCTGGGTTCTCCGGCTTCCTCCCACCTCCAAAATGCAATCAAAGTCACTTATCTCTCCTGGGGAGGTACACGTCCTTCGGTTTTTAGTTCACAACTCCTGATCTGAGCTTGTTTGCAACTGTGGTAACTTGGCAGTGGACTCACAGTTTTTAAAATGCCAAGTCTTCTGATCAAACACTGAATGCCCAAAGAAATGAAAGCCCTTCAAAGGCTACAGTCTGTCAGCTGCACATAATGCTCTAAGTTATGCCACGCTGTAAGTTATGAAAAGAGAGGGTTTATTTTTTTATTGGAAGACATCATGCCTAAAAGGACGTTTTGTTTCATTATCAATATGTCAATAGCAATTTTTCCCTTTGCGCAGCGCTGCTTACTTTTATGTTCCCCATGTCCGCTGTTATAATGATGAGCTAGGGCAGCTTTCTGATTTAATCATTTGCTTTGCTTTACAGTTCAGTGTGTACTTCAAAGGTCAATCTCCTAGCACTAGACTTAATGTCCGCCTGCTGTACTCAGAAGAAAAGCCAGTAAGCCCCAACATCACAGCATCGCGTGGGTCCGACGTGTGAATTTACAGAATCACAAATTAACATATTTCCACAAATGTACCTTGGAAGCAGGTACGCTGTTCCACAGAATAGTTGTGTTATTTTTAAAACATGACAGCATCTCCAATAAATTTAATTTCTATTTTTTTTCTGTGTGTGCATGGGGTGGGAGTTAGGGTGGTGGTGATGGTGGTGGTTGTGTGTGTGTGTGTGTGTGTATATGTGTGTGTAGGGTCACCTGAGGCAATATCTGTGAATTGTCCTGACCCGAGTTCATCTCCACGTTCAAGCGAGGGCTCACCAGCTGATAACTCCATTGAGTCCATACCTTATTTGTAGCCCAGTGATTGCAAATATCGTTTCTCTAAGATTCCATCTGGTTTATGCTGGATTAACACATTTGCAAAGGATAAATAGTCGACTTCAGTGTCTATTTCCTGCCTCTAAAAATGTGACCAATAACTTGCTTCACTGATTTAGCAAATAGGGAGATGGTTCTGGACCATTACAACACTCAAGGGCCAGCTGAGCTGATCAGCACTCCATGCAACCACATGCCCAAGAGTAAACAAAGGAAGCCAGACAACATTTATGCATTGTTTTTTAAATTATATGATTATTTATTACCTACTGGATATCATTCTTATTGAATATTTTTATTCAGTTATTACTATAACCATTATAATTGTTATCTATCCATCTGCAGCAGCTTATGGAGTAAGGTCGGGGGTCCTGAAGGGAGCTTTCATGGATGCATACATATCATGTGACCTTCATATAGACTCTGCATGTGATCAAGGTCCCTGGTCTTCAGGTGGATATGAATCCCTGGACCTTTTTGTTCGGAGTCAACAATACATGCATCATCACCATAGAGGCCTCAAAGTAAAACATCCATAAATGATGTACTGTGTTCATAGTTAAAAAATGAGCATGTGATGTATTAAACATTTTGAGTTTTAACAAGCATTATAAATCATTTAAAAAAAAACATGTTAAAATGGATGTTGTGATATCATGGGAGATAAAGTATAATCAATTAAAAAGAATGTGCCAAAATATTATTTTTTTGACACCGGTGTGAATTCTATCATCATGTTAATGATTACAGTCAACTGGAAGTAGAACATCTTTAAACATTAATCTCTGATGTGGAGCAATCTGTGTGTAAAAATGAGTCACATTCATGCATCTCTATTTTGGTTTGATGAAGGGGTCTAATTCTCACAAATTGACCACTCTAAGTCCACTTCTCTTGATTAGTGAATTTTTAACACAAGCTTAAAAATTGCCAGAAAAACAAAAAATTACCTAAATTTTATGATGTCATCTATGGTTTTCATTTGGTAGGTAGCTCAGCGAGATTTTGCATCCAAACTCTGGGTGATGCACAATGAACATTTCAGACCCCACTCTAAGCATTTAGCTGCCAAACATGTTTTTAATGTTTCCCTCCCACATCATATTTGATTCAACGTTTGATTCCAAATTCAACTTGTCATCAGTCACTTCAGAAGTCTCATCAGGTCCCTTTCATTTCAATCAGACTTGATGTCACAGACAAACATCTAAAACATGCAGGACAAGGTGTCACAAGGGCCGAGACGCACTGAATTAAGGACACATGATTTCAAAGAAATTTTTAAATTTAATACATTTTAAATAATTATGATCTGGGCTTTTATGCTGACAGGCCCTCATGTATTTGCCATAACTACTGTATGTGTAAAGCCACACAGTAATTCCTGTCACCTCAAAGCATTTCTATGGGTTCAGCATTATCTCAATGTGCCAGTGAGGACACAGCTAAGCCCCAGGTGATTTAGAATGAACATCATATTAGGTGAAGCATTGTGCTTGTACAAATTTATAACAACGGTTTATGAGGCATTTGCCTTTTCTCTTGTATTTCTCATTTTTCATTTGTTAACGTCCTTCTTTTCATCTCCTTCCTCGTCCACCTTCATTGTGTTCCTTTTCAAAATGCCCAGTATAGTCCCTCATTCACTGCAGCACAACCGCTATAATTGCAGCATTACTTTATTAGACATGCTTTCATACAGCCACGGAGATCACAAAGAGCTCTGCCCATCAGGCCTGATAAAGTAAGAGAAATCTAGAGAAATGACAGTTTGTTCCACGACAAAAGTAGCATAACCATATATATAATCGAAAGTCATTGACCATAAGCTATGACATGATATAAACCCTTATATGCTAGAAGAAGCTGCAAATAATTGTATATAATATTGACAAATGGAACACTTTATTTTACCTAAAGCTTACTCTTCTCATGCCATGAGAATCAACCATTTATCAGAACTGTTATATTAATTTTATGATTAGTGGGACACTTTAAAGCAAAAGTTAAACCTCTAATCCTTTTCCAGCCTTTTTTTAAGTATTGCCTTATAAATTGACATCTTTATGAGGTCCATTATCTCAGGCACCTGGAGGCATAACTGAACTTAGCAGCTGCTTGTGGCACCAAAGCAATCATTGTTCCGCACCAAGCATGAAAATGAAGCAAAAAAGTTTATTTCTCTTCTGGTTTGTTCAGTTTTCCTCATAAAATACATTTCAAAGATTGCTTATCAACAATCAACCTTTTCCCCAAGATTGCTTATCCATCTTTCAACATGATTTGTACCACTCATGGCTGTTGCAGCACATTCTGTTTTTGTGTAAGATATAATATCTATAATAGAATGTAAAGTAATTGCAGACTTCCTCCTATACCATTTCCAGCAATCACTTTACTGTTTCATTTTACTTTGACCACGCCAGTGTCATTGTTTGCATTCGCCACAGTTTCAAACAACAAGAAAGAGGTAGTAGTTCACTAGTGCACATGTCTAGCAGCTAATAAGTCTGATATTTCTTTCAGGGGACGTACACTTGCTTTGTTCATATTAGATGTGTAAGTGTAAAGCTAAGTGTGTGAGAAAATTTGACATTACATGCAGATTTGCTGATGTTCAGTCAGTAAAAGAAGGAGGAGGCGGAAGAGGAGGAGGAGGAGGAGGAGGAGGGGGAAGAGGAGGAGCGGGGGGGAGGGTGCATCAATTGCATAAAATCTAGGCGAGATGGCAGCTAAGCAACAGACTACTGTTAAAAACTACTTCAGCAAAATAGGATATTTTTCATGTGTTGAAAACATTCTCATACTTATAGCAACAAAATCAGGACATTTCATCCAAAACATCTCTTCAAAGTATCTCTTCATAATGCGAAAGAAGTTTTGTCACAGTAAAAATGTAAAAGGTTAAATACAACAAAGCTTGTTTTGTCATATTGTATCTCAAGTTTCAACATACTCACGGTTAATAGAAACACAAAGCATTGATTATTTTGAAGGAGTTAATTTAGTAGTGTTTTTGTTCTTCCACAATTTATTTATTGAAAATAGAGAAACTATATAAAATTAGAAATAAAGGGAATCCCCATTTTACAAACACAGTAGGTTCTGAGAGGCTGTTCATACGCTGAACTGTTTGTTATTATTTATTAAATTTCCATCCATAAGTGCAAGAACAAACTGAGCAAGATGATGGGAGATGATTGTTGGAGATGTGCATATGGAGCAGAGTCTGGGTTGCAGCAGAAACAGGAACTTGCCAGGTGTGGTGCGTGGTTCAAAATACAAAATTGCAAATTTTATGAACATTTAGACATTAGCCAGCAATTGTTTGTATGTACAGATGTTCGTAAGTCGGGTGTTCGTATCTCAGGGAGCACCTGTACCTAATGGTTGATGAGTAACAATAATTTTAGAACAACATTGTCTAGGGGTATTACATAGTTTTTAAGTTCCTGGTACCCAACCTCCAATGTTCAGGTCCAATCCATTTAAAACTTATCAGGGCAGCTATTCATTCGAGTTCACTGTAATTATTCATTGGCAATCCTTTTTCTGACCTCTGTGAATGACAGCAAAACAATAAGCTGTTCCCTTATTGGACAGTGCTCTAAATGATGTTTTCTGGGATAGAGGCTTCGTCTTAGCCAGTGCTGTCTGCTTAAGCAATGCAACACAGAAAGGCTGAGTATAAAGGATGCAGCTGATGGTGCTGCAGCCAGTAGTTAGATAGCAGCAAGCGTGGCTGATGAGCAGCTTGCCAGATGAGAAGCAACATCATCATCACCTTCAGCCAAGTTGATGGGGTCTGAACTGCTGGGAACCAACAGGCAGAGCTGACTGGCAGTATTTGCGCTGCAGTTGACTGCCTTTGCCAACTAAAGCCACAGTAAATCACTATGCTGCTGTTAGTTTCACCTTGGTCTTATCATTTTTTACTGGACTATTTTGCTGACACCAGCACAGGAAGGAAAGTACAGACATGTGAGCCAACAGGAGGTATGAATTCTTTCTCATAGGTATATTTTGCAAAAAAATAAAAAATAAACCAATCCCAAGAGTAATAGTGGGCAAGTAGACCCCGTTTTTGGTAGTTGGCATGGGAGGAAGCATATCCACAAAATAATTCTCTCTCCCCAGTCTGGACACTTTCTGAGATAGTTGTTAAGATGGATCGTACGGTGTGCTGTAAGCCATCACTCCAGACACTCCGGTGGTGAACTAAGCCCTAAGTTTTTGTGGTAAGGAGCCAGCGTGAAGATTTCATAATTGGACTCATCCCCATGTTCCCAGGGTACTGTGTTTACAGAACAGTCTGTGTAACAAAAGATTTAACAGTGGTTTACTGTATGTTTGGGTTTACATTTTTGTTGGAGAAAAAAAAAAAGCTTCTTGGATTGAGTTTCAGGGTCATTTTTATTCTAATAATAAATGTTTGTCACGTATCTAAAAAGTAACCACTTACGATAATGAATCCAGTTAAAAAAAAGGGGATGACCTTATCCATTACTGCAATTCTAGGGTTTTGGAAAGGTCATCGCTGTAATGGTAGAAGATGCTGGCAGGCGATGTACAAAGTTGTACTTTGTTGTTCAGGTGTAAGAACTGTGTATGACTTTTCAGTCCTAGTGATATGAACTTTTTCATGCTCCCAATTAACTTTTCACATGCGGTGAGCCCAAAGACTTGCTTTAATCTCTCGGCCTTTGATATTATCTCAGCCCAGCACTCCATCACTGAGGTATGAGGAGAATGGAGATGATACGGTGAACTAGAGATACATTTAAGCTTCCTGTCTAGCTTGCACACGTCAGAATACACCATACGAAGTGTTGGATGAACTTGAACTTTCCGATGCCAAGTCCTTGAAAGTTGTGTTTCTTTAGACATCTGCCTGATCAAATGCTACGCTTAAACTTCTCTGCAGCATCTTAACTGTTTGGATTTCACAAGTTATTTGTTGTAGTCCTGAGATCCCGAGAACACTGCCTCTCACTTGGTTCAGGGATGTCCACGTTCAGTTCGTCAACATGCATGCGCATCATCATGGGCATTTTTGCAGCTGTAACAGTATTGAAAAGGATATTTAAAAAACAGTCAAGAGTAATATTTAATTCAAATTTTCTGGATGAACATAATTGAAAATGTTTTTTCATTTTCTATTTCAAATTCATGTTTTAATGAAAAGGCTTATTGTTAAATGGTCTGTTGAGTACAGCCATCGCCAAATAAAATCTCAATTTTCAAAGGTGTTTCAAAAAGATTATCCTGGAATCTAACAAGTTACAGAAAGGCACATTATTCTGCTGTTGTTGTTTTTTCTAATTATTATAACTTGCATATTTTAAAGGCAGCTTTCACAGAAACCACTGTAGACTTTTCTGTCTTCAATTTCAGATGTATGGAATTCTTTGATTTTAAGCCTCATATATTTTACAATTCACTGCCATTTACTCGCTTTTCTCCAGTGCTGTTACGTAAGACCCCGCTGCTTTCTCAGCCAATTCCTCCCAATTTGTGTTGTCTTTCACAATTCGTGAGAAATCGTTTGACAGCACCCATTTTTTTAGTCATTTTCATGTTGGCTTTGGCTGATAGCACTTTCACAACGCATGATAAAAGACATCACATGCACCACGTAGCACATTCAGGAACAATGAAGAGTTATTATTTCATCTCCACCCTAGATTTGACTGTTTTTCATATCTGTGTATTGTTTTTGTGACAACTGTATAATTATACCGGATATTTCAAATGATGCTTTACCTGATATGAAGCTTAGCTCATGGGGAATTGTGTAACTGCTCTGCTACTGATCAGACCAAAAAAGTCGGAGGATGATGAAGCTTTTAAAGACGTAATAGTTTTGTTATCTAGCGTGTTTTATCTCTCGGTCCAGTAATGTTTAACTCAGACTGTATAGGTCATGTCAGAATTTCAGACTGACAGACGTATTGCAGGATGCTTATGTTAAGCTCTTAAATTGTCACTCTAGTATTGACTGAGGGTTTTTTTTTAATTTTTTTTATATTACTGTAAAACTGCTGTGCTTAAAATTATTGCCACTGCATGAAGTGACAACTGTGCCACATAACAGAGCTGGATGGATGCTCAAAATGTTAGATCTGATTTTGTATTCATGTATGAAATGCAATTATTCCACTTCTAACATGGAATCAAAACAGCGACAAAACAAAGTGGATGAATAAATAAATAAAGCAAGGTCAAGTGCACTGGTTTGTGTGAAACAGTTTCAGGTTCATGTATAGAGAGAACTGAACATTTTTACAGAGGGGTTTGGATTTTTTGTATGGAACAAAACCAAAAGCCATAAATGCTTCACTCATCCCCTCACCTGACAAGTGTTTTATCACATTAAAAAAAAAAACTGTTGTAATTCTACCAATGCCATCCATGTGCTGACTTCCTTGCAGTCGCGCACAAACCCCAAACTGACATGCGACTAATTACGCAATGACCATCCGTTGTCTATTCACGTTGTGCTTTGAAGTTGGACCAATTTATCTCAAGTATGGCCATAAAAAGTGATATTTTGATTTGGTCAAGTTAATATAATGTCCTCAAAAGTGCAAGATTTTTTTGCAGTCAGGTTCTCTTATGTAAATCCAAGTTGATTTCCCTCACATAAACAGTAATAAGGTCACGTCAGTCAGTTATCGTCCAATGCAGAACCATCTGTCTACACAATAATTCACCGTGGGTAATGTTCACACCCTGGGTAATGTGTTACTTGTGCTGCTCGTGTTTCCTATGTCCATCTGCTTTCTGGTTAATGTTATGTCAGTTTAAGGTAAATGTTTTTACCAGTCCTTCCGTCCTGTTATATAAAGCATATTTCTCACCCAGGGTAATACATAATTTTCATGTCAACGTACATCAACCTATGTTTCATTCGTGTTTTTCCACTGCATAGTAATTGAAGGTTTGTCATTTTGAAAATGAATTCTTCAATCATTTGCATGTCCCATTTTTCTTGTAGTTTCTGTGTGAAAAAAAAAAATCATTTTATGTCAAAATATTTGTCTACTTTGCAGCTCAAAACTTTCCGTCTTCCCTTCCCCTGTGACAGAATGCCGGTATGACCACATTTTGATGCATAATTTGCACACTTGTACTCTGTTCAGTCCGGCTGCTCAAAGCCTCTCACATGGTTGCAGTTCTTCTGCCTGAATCAGGGCCGCGTGTTTAACATAAACTGATATTCAGATTAATGAGGGATCAGTAAAAAACTCAAACTGGACTTAGTGATGCCACTCAAACTAGAGATGATTATAATTTCAGGATTGCCATTATCTCTGTGCGTGACAGAATAAAGGGCAGAATCGTGACTGATTGTCTTACGTCAGATTGATTGCATTTTAATTAGCATATTGTTGGGGCAGGGGGCAAACAGGCAGGCATATTAGGATACATATAAATATCTCGAATAGTAATTATACTTGTGAGATTTATGAGGACCATAGTGTTGATACAGATTTACTGTGCTAGATAAATTAAAAATTGTTAAAGCAATTATTGAAGCAGTTGTTGCACTGCTGTTTTGCATCCCCTGTTTAATGCATTTACTGTGGCACTTAAGTTCATTTACCTGACGTGGAACACTGCAAGCCTTCTCCCTGATCGCCACATCTTCCTTTGTGCCTGACTGAACATGATATAAGTTTTTCTTCATTATGAAGTGGATTTGGCGGTAACAGTTGGTTAGCACATTTGTTTGAAACTACAGGTTATGGTATACGGCGTGGCAGTTCCGTAATTGGGTGTCAGTTAATTAGCATAGATTGCAGAGCATGAAGGCTGTGTGTGTGGGGTTTTTTTTTAAAGTGTGCTATGCTGTGTTAAGCTGGTGTCTTCAATCCTTGTACTTGTAAAAAGAATGGGATGTGAGAATTTATGAAATGACATTTTTTTTCACGAATAAATATTGCTCTATTGAATACAAGAAAACCTCAATGGACATCCCAAACATTATCAGAATAAAAAAAAAGTACAATGCATTTATTATTCTTGTAATGTGCATCAAAATTTGGGATTTGTGTGTATGTGAGTGTCATCTGACATACACATGTAAGTCTTTTTGAATTATTGATACTTTTCTAAGGAAACTAAAGGTTTCATTATGTTGTATTGGACATATGGGAGCCCTTTTCGTAGCTCTGTGATTCATATGAAGCGATGCGTTTTTCACATAGTTCACATTGTAAACAGTCTGTGACAGTACAATAAAGAGGGCGACAGGCAGAGAGAGAGTCCTGAGGGAGCCAGCTGAAGGAAGAGCTGCTTTGCAAAGCTGGTTTCAAAGCAGCAGCCGACCAACGGCTGGATCGTATTTATTGAAATATTCAGTAACCGGTTCTTCCACGCTTTCTTTCAATTATTTATTCATTTATACTTTGTAGCTTTCCAGAAGCATAACCTAACTCCAATCTATTGTGATTGAAATGCTATTGTGGTGTACAGTAGTTGTGTTTCAAGTGATACAACACATGGGACATGTTCAGAATGTTGATCCAGAGGAGGTCAGTGAAACGGCTTTTCAATTTGGTGCTGATCAACTCTTGGAGTATAGTTAAATCATAATTTCTTTTTGGTTACCCTTACCTGGAATAACATCAAAAAGCCACAGCAATCACATGCCTTGGTTACAACAAAGGTAAATTCAGTTGTTTTATATTACTAGTATGATACTGAGAAATGTCTTAAACAGGAAGTTATTCAGTGAGTGATGTGTTTGACTCGACACAGGTGATCATGCTCTGCTTTTTGTGTTTCCTGTTCCGTTCAGCCGCTGAATGAGTAGAGCGTTTTTGCACAATAAGGTGCACTGGACTATAAGGTGCATCTGATTATAAGGTGCACCTTCAATGAATGGCCTATTTCAAAACTTTTTCACAAATAAGGTCGACTGGATTATAAGGCGTACTGTTGGTTTTTGAGAAAATTAAAGGCTTTTAGGTGCGCCTTATGGTACGGAAAATACTGTATTCTTTTCAAATAAGCTGCAGAAATTTAACATAAATGCAGCAACAGAAAAGGCATGTTAGAACTTTTTTTTTTAAATTAAATATATGATGCCCATAATTATAAAAAAAATGAAAGCAGTTATAATGAAAAACATAACAACAATAATTACTTTATAGTGTAAGATTCACAAACATCTGGTGATAAATGAGGAACTAACTATAAGGGCAGTTGTAACTCCTCATCAAATTTAAGCAAAAATTATTTAATTATTACACGAAACAAGTGAACAATTATTCCGGATTGATAACTGATTGGGAACCACAAGTAAGAAACAGTAGGAGATTATTTAAATTGTTCTATTCACACAGCATATGCAGTTTATTTATATCAATGGCCATCATGAACCTCTGTTTGAAATTGCCACACTCTGTTCCCATTGGTGTATCAATGCTAATGAGTCTTTTTGATGATCTATTTTATGATCATGGCCAGCAGTCTCTTTTATGGAAGGACTGTAATAAATAAGTGAAAATAAGATCAGTACTTAATGTGTGCTTATTTGTGTGTGTCTGAAATCCTAGTAACATAATTACATTTTGAGGATGGAAGATGTACTGGAAATAGTAAATTGTGTTTGTTTAAATATAAAACACACTTATATTCAAACAAACCGCTCTGTGCGGTTCGTGTTCCACTCAGAGCGGGACGCCCTGTGCAGCGCCAGGTAAAGTTCTCTTTCTTTCTTCTTCTTTCTGTCTTACACCAGTAAATCTGATAAGAGTGTCATTAGTTATACTCATTAAATCCTGGTTACGTAACAGCACCTCAGCTCCGTTTTGGGAATTTTTAAAAATATAGTTTTTCTCAACAAATAACATTACTAAAATGTTAGATTACAGTTTTTGTAATTCTTAAAATCTATTATGAATTTGTAAATTCTCAAAGTGAATCTACAGAATTACATTATGTAATTGATCCACTGCCCTCTAAATGGTCATGTAATTGGAGTCTCTCTGGATATCTTGTATAAATTGCTGTACATGTCTTCAGGGTTGCTTGTTCCAATTAACTGGACCAGAAGGACTTTTCAGAGATGTGTGTCAAACCAGATGTACTGGAGTCATATAAACGTGTTAAACCAGATAGGAGCATAAGTGGTGAGCCACTGGCAATGTGTTGCACATAGGAATTGCCTTCTACTTAGAGATCCAGCATGTATTGTAAATATGTATATTTCACACCCACGTCTCAGACTGAATGTTTCACTATGTGGCAATTACTAAACTAACAAACAAGCCACAGCTGAAGACGTGAGGATACTTTGTGTTTGCTTTTCATTCCCTAGACATGAAAATAATGTGGGATATTTCTCACTCAGTTTGTCCAACAGTTTGTTGGAAATCATTTTCTGGATCTTCTCTCACAAACTATACACATTTGGTTCACCAGGATTTCCACACATATTACCCATAATCACTATGTATTTATTTTGACAGTTTAAATTTGATAAATATAGCATTTTTTAGTTTCTTACATAGAATGTGATATGCAGTGGGAGCCTACAGAATGCTCACTTTGTTCAGAACACATGTTGGGAAACTGTGTTTTAGCTTCACTAACCTTCAGACAAATTTCAAATAAATTACATAGTTGAGTCTTTGACATTTTGAGTTTAATTCAAAGTTTATTTAGTGTAGTTTCAATTGAAATATTGTTTTAGGTGATATTTGAAGGGTAGCTATTTTGTCGGAGACATTTCTCACAAATTACACATTCTAGCCCAACCAGACTTTATAATTATATTCTTATTCACCGAGATAATTCATCTTCTCCATAACACGTCAAAAACGGTAGCTGCTGCTCTTGACTGTTTAAAGACATAAATGATCTGTTATGCACATATGCGATTATACATTTCCTTTCAAGGCTTGGGGGAAGATTTCATGTTCACATGACTCTTGCTGGGCAGCATGGTGGTACAGTGGGTAGAGCTGTAGCTTCACAACAAGAAGTTTCCAGGTTCAAGTCCTTTCTTGCAGAGTTTGCATATTCTCCTGTCTGCGTAGGTTCTCACTCGGTTTCCCTGGTTTCCTTCCACTTCCAAAGCACATGTAATTAAGGTGGATTGATCAGTTCTAAATTTTCCATAAATGTGTGTGTGTGGGTGAGTGTTTGTTTGCCTTTATGTGGCTCTGCGAAGCACCGGAGACATGGCTGGATTGTTCACCCGCCTCTCACCTGTAGTCCGCTGGGATAGGCTCCAGCAAACCCTATAACCTGCAAAGCATAAAAAGTGACTGTAGATGAGACAATCAAGGTCGTGTCATCTACAAGAAGATGGATGGATGGATGAATGCATGGATGCATGGATGGATGGATGGATGCAGTTCTTTGAGGATCTCGACATTCGAGTCTTCATGCTTCTTGGTGTTGTCTGGGAAAAAAAGTAAATCATGACCTTAAAAACAGACTTGGATGTAGGGAATGTGTTACTTGTCATTGCTTCTTTAGAAATTGCAAGGTGATCAGAGCGTTAAGTTAGCCTACTGTAAAGTATTACAGAATAGTCACCTGCAGTAGTTACTTCTTATCTCCATCAGTGAACTTGTCCTAGGGAATGGTGCATAAGACCATTCATCAAGGGTGTTGATGTTTTGCTTCACCTCATAATACAAAGAGTCAAGAGAAGTGTCCGTGCATATCAAAGGTCATTTTCTTTACAGTCATTTTCAGTCATGCTTCCAGTTTAATTGAGCTTGACTATCTGCTTGTCAGAAATGACAGTGTTATTGGGTCATATTGCTCAAAACTAATACTCCATTAGTCATTTCAAGAGAAATGTTTTAAGTGGGTGGATATACAAACTACATAACTGACTGTGTTTGGAAGAGAAAGGGTTCTGCTTCTTTCTTCCTTCCCTCGTGGGTTTCTCAGGGCAAGACCCAGAGATGACTTGTAAAGCGAAGCACTGAACTAGGATGCTGACGAAAGGGCTCATGTGTATAATGGCTACAACATGACCGTTTATTGCATTGCCTACAAACCTATGAGTCGCACCCTTTTATCTGTATTGTCCTGCCAACAACTTATCCTTCCTTCCTGTTATCCACTGCTAACAATCCCAGACTCTTTCGACCTTTAATTCCATTTTATTTTTCCCCATCTTCCTAATTTTCCATTTCCTGTTGACAGCGATCCTCATCTCAGATAGAGTCGGACGCGGCGTTCTTTTTATCTTTTTGCTATGTTCTTCAATTTAACAGATGGTAGAAATGAAGAGAAGTGACAGTTTCAGTATGAAATAACAGGGTTGTTAATTGTCCCATTCATGTCTTCTGGGAGTCGTATCATTTACCCGGCCATAAATAAGATTGTGTCGCCACTTCTAATATAGCCTTTCCACATGAAAGAGCAGCTTTTTTCCCCCAAACCTTACCTCTTCCTCATTCTTTTCTGGATTCAGCCCCTATTCCTGTCATCAGTCTCTTGTCATCTAATTTTTTTTTTTTTTTGTCCCCTTCATCCACAGAAAACAAATTTAAATGCAAACAAGGCAAATCTATCTGGCAATTCCTCCCAAAGGAAAGACATTAAAAAAGCAAATGAGAGGAAAATCATTCTGATCTCTTTCCCTATGGAAACACTGATAGACACAAGGGACATGTTTAAAACATTTTTTTATTTATTGCAGTATTATTGCCATTGTAAAGAAGGCTGCATTTCACTTGACATTTCCATATGCAATTACAGCTGCAAACAATGTGAATATATTGTGATAAGGTGTCAAAAATATCAACATCTGATTTGCCAATAGGTTTGAAAACACAGTAGAATATAATGAATAATAATGAACTGTTTACTACCCGTATTTGGTCATTTTCTCTTTGAGTGGTGCAAAAAATAATAATTTGCTATAGAAAATAAGATTGAAGATTTGAGACTCTTTTAATTTATGAAATTCAAAAATTTAATTGTCTGTGAACTGGTGGATGTCTAAATTACACCTCATTCTTAGAGGATTCTGGGTAAAATAAGCTTTATAATGTAATCAGAGTATTGTTTATATCACTCTAAACCATAAATACAAGATTACAGCATTTACAGCTTTCACTCCTCCACAGTATGAACAATTATGAAATGCCATCATCATCATCATCATGATCATCCGTGGATTAGTGAACAGATGGTTGGTAGTCCCACAGGTGTGGCTGCGTGCATCTGTGTGTGCTTCCCACATGTGAAACACTTGTTTGCTGCTTTGATTAATAAGGCAGGCTACTCTCTGTCAGGGTCATAGGAGAGAAAGTGAATCAGGCCAACTACACTTCTATCTCTCTCTCTCTCTCCCTCCGTCTGTCTCTCTCTCTCTCTCTCTCTCTCTCTCACACAAACACACACACACACGCACACACATTTCCTGGGTTCATGCCAGAGGGAGTCCACATGTGGCAAAGACTCTTTATTCGGTTCTCAGGCATTAAAGGCATTGGCTGGTCATGGAAGTCAAACAGCTGCAGGGTCCGTCACCATGAGAATTTCTTCTTTTACCGTCAGGGATAATTAGAACCATATGCTTTTTAGCCTTCAAGAGCACCAATCCACGGCAATTAACCCTGGATTTGAATGAAAAATCTCATTTATCTCTTCCTGCACCATCACCTCTTATGCTACTCACTCAGCAATTTAAATGTCATGTAATCAAACTCCATTCACATACAATAAGAGACTCACTCCCATGAATAAACATAAGTGTAGTTTCAATGATGAAACTCAAACCTGATTTATAATAATCACAGCTGAACAGCTACACAGGAGGATGTAATGTGTCTTATTTTTTTTATGCAACTTGATGCACCACACAGCATTACGTAACTTAGACATAGTAGTGATTTTAATTATAAATGAAAACATGGCTCTGACACCCAGGATACTTGAAAACACACATGTAGTATGAAATATGTCATTGTTCCAAATACCCTTTGTTTTGCTGAAAAAAACTTTGTATTACCAGGCAAATAGAAAACCAGAACAACATATTTTTCTTCTGATTAAGAAGAGAACCATCAAAAAATAGTGTTTCCAGGTTTTCAATTAGTAAGTTGAAAAGATATAGTCTTGATTAATTATTTGTCACTTCAAAAGAATTTCGATAAAATTCTTTGAAAAACTATTTCATTCCATGCCTGCCTTACATTTACTTCTATTGACTGATTGGTGACTAAGACTTCAAAACATTTTAAATCATTTTACTGACTACTTTTTAAAAAAATTCCATAGTGATTCTGATTAGAATATTCTCAAACCTTCTCCTGGCAGGCTGCTAATTTCGAGGGGCGGCACAGTGGCGCAGTGGTTAGCGCTGTTGCCTCACAACACAGCGGGTCCGGGTTCGAGTCCCGCTCTGTGCGGAGTTCGCATGCTCTCCCCGTGTCTGCGTGGGTTCTCTCCAAAATCATGCGCTTCAGTTGATTGGCTGGTCCCAAAATTGCCCGTAGGAATGAGTTTGTGTGTGCGTGTTTGTATGTCTTTGTATGTGGCTCCGCGGTGCACTGGCGTCGTGCCTGGAGTGTCCCCCGCCTCACGCCCTATGCCAGCTGGGATAGGCTACGACCCGCTACAGCGGATACAGCGGTAGCGGTACATGAAAATAAATGAATGAATTTGTACTTCGTATTGATTATCAATGACACTCGCTGCTTTTAGCATGCCCGTATAGACATTATTAAAAATTAATTATGTAAAACTCAAGTAGTAGATCGTAAGGTGGCCTATTATCCATTACTTACTCGTTATTATACTGCTAGAGGACACCACAACATTAAGAGCGTGAAACAAAGCTATAATGGAGCGTTCATGCTGAAAGAAAAAGACCAAGAACAACTTTAAATTGACATAAATGCTTTAAACTGTGTGCAGTTTAGTTAAAATTGAGGAACTGCTGCTACAATCATTTTGTAAGACCTGGTTAAAGAATATGTTGCTTCATTGTATTAGAATTTGAAACTCAAAAAACATGAATAATTGTGTGTGTGTGTGTGTGTGTGTGTGTGTGTGTGTGTGTGTGTGTGTGCGTGCGTGCGTGCGTGCGTGCGTGTGCATTAACACAGGTCAGTGCGCTCTTGCACCTCAATGCTTTTATACTTATGGGTTCATCGTTTTCTTAATTTATTGTTGAAGCATAAAACACATGCCCACACAGTGAGAACAGTTAATTATGAATATCGATCTATCTGGACTTAAAAGATCATTTCTGCCTTATTCCATTTCAGAAGCCCCGAAATAAAAAAGATTCATTTGTATGTTTTTTTTTCTAAAGATAAACGGATTCATGAATTTTTCATTTTATTTGTTGTTTCTCCCTGATTCATTTTTTTTCAATTTTGATTCAAGAACGCTGAAAAAAATGAACAGTTGTGAAATTTGCTGTTATGTTAGGAATATTCTATTTTCATGTGAAATTTCAGGATGAACCTGAAATGCATGATAACTTTTACAAGTGAATTTAATGCAACATGCTTCTTAAAGTTTGAATGCACATATCCAACTGTTCCATGTTTCAGTACTTTTTGAACAAATGTCACACAGATGTTTGATCCATGAACTGACCAATAAATTTCCTGGTTCAGTAAGATTTGGTGTTTAAACAGTCTTCCCCGTCGACTGGCACCTGATTATCAGCACCTGTTACAGTGGTCAGTTGGAGTCTTTCCCAAGAATGGATCACGTTTCACTGATACTGATAGGGTCCCTGCAATTGGGCAACTCCAAGCTGGCAGCATTCTTTGGAGTGACCTGAGAACCATCTGCAACATGAAGGCTAAGCTCTATATTCCAGGGGATGTGAGTGATAGGCAATGACGAAGGCCCCCAAGAAGATGGTGCCCCAAGAAGATGCTGTTGAAGATGCTGAAGCGGTTTGTCACTGGCAGAGATTTCTTGGCAAACTTTGCTTGAGCTCATATATTCAGCTTTGCTATTTAATGTAATGTATTACCATAAGGCATTGTTACAACAAAGACAAAATCCAATAAACACACATTTCCATCCATTTTTAATACAGTATTTTATAGATTTTTTGTTTGTTTATATCATTATTGTTTGTGACTTAGCAAATATGCTGTGACTTTAAAAACAGGAGTTTTGTTTGTTTTTGGTTTTTTCCATTGTCGACTGTTACAGACAATATATCCGGTAATTCCACAAACAGAGTTTACTGCACAAATAGAGGAATTCCGTGATGAGTAGATAAGTATGCAATAACACACACACACACACGCACACGCACACACACACACAAAACAATAGAACCTCTATTTTCATTGGTATGAAAGGTAAGAGTAACTTTCCATTAAACTATTTCCTCTCAATCCTAACCCTAACCCTAACACTAAATCTAACCCTAAAACTTATCTAATTTATTTACTTAAATTTTACTCATACTGTACTTCAAATGATAGGATTTTTGTGTCTTTTACAGATTTCTTTGGTGCTTCTTTCTGCTTTGTTGGTTCATTAATTCTTCCAAATCACTGGTCAAAGTGAAATATCTCAACAAGGAGATAAGTGGTTATGAAATTAGGTGCCCTGCCAGAATGAGATACAATAGCTGTGGTGACATTTTGACTTTTCATATAATGTGATAATCTGGTCTCAATTTCAGTGAGTGCACGTTTCGTCTGCTTTACACTGCCAGATGTCAGCATGTTAATGCACTCACCCATTATAGTAAACCTGGTAATCGTACGTGCTTTCCATCAGCATGGTGATTGATCTCCACTAAGAGATTGAGTGTTTCATTTTCAGAGAGCGTTCATTGCAATGGAGATTGTAGTGTGTTAACATTATCATTGTGAACATGCTAGTATGCCAAAGTCAGTGTTTAATACTGACTTGAAAAATCTCCTAGCATGGATGGAGTCTGGTTTATTATTTCTTTGTTTTGTATTTTGTAACAGTGCTAATATAGTAAAATAAACATTGTAACTACTGATAAATAAAAAAAATCACTTCACTTCAAAAATTATCATAAAACATCCATTATTCACAAGTTGTTAAAATGCAGATTTAAGATGCAAGTCCAGAGTGACATTAATTCATATGTTTGCAGAAAATGACAGTGTTTTATGGCAGACATATTGTTGGAGGCTTAATGAAACACAGTGTGAAGTTATTTAAATGGGTGTTTCTCAATAAAGCAGCAACCAGCAATACCTAATACCATACAAATGGCCCATTCTGAGTCTATGTTTAGGAATGGCACCGCGCTAGTTCTTCTGAAACATAAAAAAGACACATTATTTCTATTTGCTTTGTGTTTGCTTTTGAGAACAAGATCTTTTTGGCAATTGCTTTGACCCATGTAATGTCTCAATCTGATCACTGATTCATTTATTTCATTATAGTAGAAACCATTCAGAACACCTAAATAATGAACATCTATTTTAAGGTATGAGCTCTAAATGTCGGCATTAAGTCATAGTGTGGCCTGTCAACACCTAAAGGATAGAATTACACTTTAAATATGCTATAATTACTTGTGTTTCTTCGTCATGGAGGAAAAAAAAAAGGGAAATTATGTCTTTGTACAGGAGGTGCTGAATTACTGTCACCTCTTTGTATATCCTGGTGCCTAGTGACTTTTTTAGGATGACAGCCACAAACCAAAACCACATGTTCACATCCTGTAATAACAAAAAGATTTTTCCAAACGTGGCTGTTTGGAAGAGCTATACTCTTTGTCATGCTTGAGCAAGAATTAAACACAGTAATCATGCCCAGTCCTGTTGAGAAATGTCTAAGAACGAGGATCTCTCCCTGCTCTACCTTCCTTAAAGTTCTTTGATCCCTGCTTCACGTCCCACCTGATGAATATGAAGGCATTCAGTAAATGTGCACTGAGGGATGAATATTGCTCTGCAAGTGACCTGCAAGCAGCTGAAGGTGAAACACAAAGTGAACCATGCAATATTACAAGATGCAACATGGTCACATCTGTCACTTCTCATCTGTACTTCATCCAGACTTACCTTTATAAGTGCATATATTTTGTTTTTAGGAAACAAGTTGGAAATGTGTATGCATTTTACCTCCAGTGCAGCAACATCTTTATGGCTAAGCACTACACCCCATGTGTCAAACTCAAGGCTGGGGGGGGGGGCATCATTTTATGTGGCCCGCGTGAGCCTAAAAAGTCAGACTGTCTGATAAAAAAATAGGTCAAAAGTGTGCCTTGACCAAATTTACATTTCCCACAATGCAGTAATTAAATCTATTTTAACTTTGACAAAACCATTTTGAACAAAGTTAATGTCTTGACTTGTGTCTGATGTTATTTTCTTTATTCACTTGGATAGTTTGATCCTTGATTGATGGAGTTCTGTGGGTTGAATAACCTGATAAATTTAAAAAAAGTTTTTTGTTATAACAGAGAAACAAAAAAACATATTTTTTCTGTGCAACTGTAATGTTTGTAATTTGAATAAATAATAAATTCATAGTTATTTTACATTAAGGAGTTACATTGGTTACATTACATTGAGTTACATTTAGATGGATTTCTAAGTTACATCTGGCCCTTTAAGGACAGCCATTATGCTATTGTGGCCCTTGGGGAAAATTAGTTTGACACCCCTGCACTACACAATTAAATTTGGCATAGTCCACATACCGTATGTTAATCCAAAACTTTTGAAAATATGGTGGTAATGAGAGCTGAGTAGCACTACCATGAGCACTGACGGACCAGAAATTCAGTCTATAATTGTTTTTATGTCCCGATTCCAAAAAAAAATTGGAACACCCTGTAAAACATAATGAAACAGAATGTGATAATTTCTTAATCCTATCCAGCTCAAAACAGCACAATAAAGAATATGCCTTAAGTTGAAATTCACCAGTTTAAAAAAAGTTTCCAAAAAAGTTTCAAAGAAATATACTAACCATGAGTGAAAAAAATAAAATGAAATAAAAATAACAATTTCCCCAAGGGGATAATAATAAAGTGTATTTCCTATTATTATTATACTTATGTGTGTAAATATACAGTACTATTTATCTAAATTTTATGCCAGAGGTTTGTCTCAAAATAGTTGAGACAGGGGCAACAAAAGACTGTTAGATTGTGGAGAGATCAAAATCACATGACTGCGCCATTCCACAGGTTAATTGAGTGTGTATGATAATTTCACAATGAACGCAAAGTTTCTGAAATGTTCAGTCATCACAAACAGAGATCAGAAGATTTTAAGTGGATAAATATGGGTTAAAGCACTGTTGCCTCACTGTTGGGGAGACCTGTTCCCCCAATAAAATTGAGTTACAAAGTACCGAGTAAGACAACAGAGACCTCAGGAGAACAAATGAAGATGGCCATCTTCATGTTATCCAACAAATTTGGATCTGAGACTCATACACCAGATCTAAAAGTGAGAAAAAATGATTGGATGTTACAAGTCACCTTGTAGTCTGGTAAGTCAAAAACTGAATTATTAACGGTGACAGGTGAACCAACGCAAACCAGTGAATTATTGCAGTGTACTGCCTGGACTGAAGCTAAATATAAAAAAACACTAATTATGGGACACACCAAATGTATCTTTTAAACCACACTTTGAATTAGGCTGGAAATCAACTACATAAAAATAGACCCACGTTTCACATTGTCTACAAAGCCCCAGAGCTGTGTCCACAGTCTTGTTCCTTCACTGACAGAACACAGCAACTCTGCCATTCCTGATAAAGCTCTGTGTGGTGTGAGACAACAGGCTGGGAGAGGCTAGAAACCTCTGCTCTGGAATGTCAACCCTCTCTGCCAACAATCTCACCAAGCTGTACATACTAAGATAAGCTCATAGTTTATTGAATTTTTCCAGGTCCACCATTTGCTCATTTAGGACAATGCACAGTAGAAAATGCAATGCAAGCTGTATTTTCTGGTCATGCTAACTCGCATTAGAGTAATTTATCAAGAAATGCAGCTATATAGCACATTTGTGCTTTATTGATTTGTAAGCTGTCCACACAGTTAGCAGACATGCCAGTTTACTGCAGCACTATTACAAAGGTGAATACTTACTGTAAGCTTGCAACATATTGTAAACCTTGAAGAGCATGTAAACAGGAATATGAATTCTGTATTTTGTATGCAAAATGTTTGAGTACATTAAATGCAATACCATAGGGAGCGGGTAAATGCTACTTCAGCCTGGAATAAGCCAACAGGGTTGAATTTACTTACCACGATTGGCTGAATACATATACATGTAAGCAAATTCATGGTGCAGAAAATAGAAAATGAGGGGCCAAACGATCAGTCCCATTACACTACGACTATATTGTTAATAGAAGAATACATTTACGGAACATTCTTATTAAATATGCAACTTCTGTGACAGTCAGAGATCAACATATTTACAAGAATGTCTTTGTGTCCTCCTCTCCAGGTAATGTGTTCGTGGTGAGTCTGGCATTTGCTGACCTTGTGGTAGCCTTCTATCCCTACCCCTTGGTTCTCTATGCTCTTTTCCATGATGGATGGGCGCTTGGGAACATGCAATGCATGGTAATACCACATCAATTACAGCACACGTCAGTTTACTACCGGTAAATCCACTCTAAATACAGCCTTACAAGCAATTAACTTTCTTTTTTTTTCTTTCTCTGCTCAGGTCAGCGGTTTCCTTATGGGACTGAGTGTCATTGGTTCCATTTTCAACATCACCGGGATTGCTGTGAACAGATACTGCTACATCTGTCACTCATTCTCCTACAGTCGGCTGTACAGCTATCGCAACACTCTGCTGTTTGTTGCCTTAATTTGGGTGCTCACAATAGTGGCCATTATCCCCAACTTCTTTGTTGGTTCCCTGCGCTATGACCCGCGGGTCTACTCCTGCACCTTTGCTCAGAATGTCAGTAGTTCCTACACAGTGGCAGTCGTGGTTATTCACTTCTTGGTTCCCATTGCTGTGGTTACCTTCTGTTATCTACGCATCTGGGTTCTGGTGATTCAGGTTAGTATCCTGCCTCTCTGCTTTGTTATTTATGATTTTACAAACATATAAAAAGAACAACAACAAAAATATCTGTGACCATACTATCGGCTATATATAAAGATCACTTTCTGGACTAATTGATAAGAACTTGAACCATCATGGGGTGAATCTCAGTTTTGAAATGTTGACCTTTAATATTAATCTCTAGTGGATGAATCTTTTAGAGTACAATAACAATATACGTCATCCCATCCCTCAATTTTTTAGCATTTAAGCTGAACATTATTATCTATTAGGGATGAATGAGTACACCACAATCTGGATCTGTTCAACCATCTAAATGATCTGTATCCGTATCCGCACTCGGAATGGGACAAACAAGTTGCTAAATTCATTGTTTATTTTAAAAGTACTTACAGAACATCCTCAAAATTGAGATTCAAATCAATGTTTTTGATCACAAAAGTAAGAACTATTTACGAACTCAGAATATGAATGAATATTTACAGAACAGCCTTAGAATTGAGATTCAATGATTTTATGAACTCAAAACATGAAGTGCATTATAATGCATACAATGAATGCAATAGGAAATTATGAACTACAAAGTATGCATGAACAACAATTGTCATACTCAACACAACTTTCTATTTTTTTTAATGTTTTTTAAATGTCTATGATCAAAATGTTTGTTTTTTTCAATTATGTATTTATTTATTTTTACCACCTAATGTTCTTGCCATTTTTTTCACACAAAGTTAAACAAAGTTTATTAAGGTGTGTTTGTGTGTGTCTGTTTGTGCATGTGTGTGTGACTGAGGGAATGTTTGAGAGGGGGAAAGAGAGAGACAGAGAGAGACCCATGCAAGTGGATGAAGTGGTCAGGAAAATGTAAATAAACGAGCACGAGTATTGACGAGTTTTACTCATATCATGCTCATCCTCGTCAAAAATGCGTTATCCGTACTGGATACTCACCTGAAATGAGTACCCGGCTCAACCCTATTATCTATATAATAAATATTCTCATGGCAAAGTTCTACCAAAGCCAGCGTGTGTGATTTAATATCATGACAGGAAGGTCGATGCATGAAATTGCTGGGGTGATTTTGGTGTGTGTGTGTGTGTGTGTGTGTGTGTGTTTCTGTCTGGGTGTGACTTTGAGACAAACAGTAATGAAATTTATATTAAATGTTTTTACATCATCCAGGTGCGGCGTAAAGTGAAGACAGAGGAAAGTCCTCGCCTCAGACCAAGTGACTTGCGAAATTTCATCACCATGTTTGTGGTTTTTGTGTTGTTCGCCATTTGCTGGGCTCCGCTGAACCTGATTGGCTTGGCAGTGGCCATAGATCCAGCCCGTGTGGCTCCCAGCATCCCTGACTGGCTTTTTGTGGTGAGCTACTTCATGGCCTACTTCAACAGCTGTCTGAATGCCATCATCTATGGCTTACTCAACAGGAACTTCAGGAATGAGTACAAACGCATTGTCACCTCCGTGTGGGTGACTCGTCTTTTTGTGACAGAGACTTCACGAGCGGCGACGGACGGTAGAAGCTTGAGGAGCAAACAGTCACCACCTCTGCCACTCAACAACAATGAGTCCATCAGAGATCGCACAAATAAAGAATGAAATCTGTGTTGTTGAACTTGTGAAAGGATAATTCCTGTAGACTTTTGTGGAAATAAAATGGAACTAGAATGCATGGCTTGGATTGCCATTGAGAGTGGGATGCAGCTAAACACTTTTACATTTCTATTTTTTTCTTATAATTTTGGTTTAGTTAGTAAAACGAGGATTTCTTTAAAGGCTATTGTTTGGAGTATTACCTCTATGACTTTGCTCAAGTGCCAAAAATGGATACATTTTCTCAGTGATTTTCAACCGGCACCACTCAGAAAATGCATCAAAAATCATGTTGTTCGTCTTTGTATTGTTCCTTCTTCAGACAAACACCAACTCTGGTAGACATAAAATTGCCAGAGAATGAGCGAGAAGGAAATCACAATAGCAGTGGGGGAGGATGACCAGCAGATCCAGTGGTTTATTTCTATCAAAACTGAGTTGGTGATTGTTGGAACATTGTCAAGACAAACTATTTTCTTTATTTTACTCCTGTCAAGTTCTGATTGAAGTTGTCATGGTGCTGAGAATGAATCAGGAAAATTTTTTAATTCTTTTTTATGTTTTGTATTTGTCAACAAACATTATGTCTCCACCATTGCAACTTGGGCCAGTAGAACTCCAAAACATTTGTACTGATTACTCATTGGCCCACTGACATGCTAATATAAGCTCAAGGTTTTAAAGTACCAGAATTCCCCTTCAACTGGGTGTTTATTCTAGAGATAATTTCATGTACTGGGAGAACGTAGCCATGCATTACAGTTTCATTTTACCCTTATTGTCCAACCTGAATGGTACAAAAAAAATCATAAAAATGTCAATGTCTTTTAAGGTCTGCTGATATAGACAGATATATTTCATAAAAGTGAGTGATGATCATACACCTCTCTTTAGTAACTTCAAAAGCCTCAAATAATTCAACTCGCCTCAAATGAACACTAGATTAGTATATAAGAGGATGTTTCAGTCTGTGTATGAAATCAGGGTTTGACAGTGATGTGGTCAAAATTGCACTCTTTACATAAACGTGGCAGTCCTATATCCTTACTGCCTGGTCTGACCCGTGCGCTGGTAAGAACAAGTAAAAACCAACTTAGTAATAAACATGACAAGGTAATTCAGGAGATTAAGTCATTGATAGTCATGAGCGAAAACCATGTAACACCTGTCGATTAAAATGATTGTTTTTTATTTAGGAACCCTCCACCCCATCAAATGGTGCATGTGATGTTGAAGGTAGAGGACACCCACACTACATAACTACTTTTGCTAGTGTATCATTTAGATTTTCACTACAAGTAGAGCCCTTATTTGCTGTGAATTTACATAATTTTACTGATTTAAATTCAAATCGAAAGAAACACAATTCAAAATAAACAATTGCATTAGGTTAATACAGGGCACACAACTCAATTACTGCATATACTGTAGTTTTTATGGTTATAATACATAATTGTACATGGAAATATTTAAAAATAATAGTTACGCCAAGAGCATAGTACTGAGTAGGGATGTTGAATGTTGGAACTATGACAGAAAAAGGTAGAGAGTTGGTTGACATGATGCAGAGGAGGAAGGTAGACATACTGTGTGTCCAGGAGACAAGGTGGAAAGGTAGCAAGGCTAGAAGTTTAGGAGCAGGGTTCAAGTTGTTTTATCATGGTGTAGATGGGAAGTCTATTGACAGGTGCCAGTAGTGTGATGGGAAGATGGAAAGAGTACTTTGAAGAGTTGATGAACGTGGAAAATGAGAAAGAACAAAGACTAGAAGAGGTGACTGTTGTGGACCAGGAGGAAGCAAAGATTAGCCAGGATGAAGTGAGGAGGATATTGAAGAGGATGAAGACTGGAAAGGCAGTCGGTCCTGATGATATACCTGTAGGGGTTTGGAAGTGTCTAGGAGAGGTGGCAGTAGAGTTTCTGACTGGGTTGTTCAACAGGATTTTAGATAGTGAGAAGATGTCTGAGGAATGGAGGAGAAGTGTGCTGGTGCCCATTTTTAAGAACAAGGGAGATGTGCAGAGCTGTGGCAACTACAGAGGAATAAAGCTGGTGAGCCATACAATGAAGTTATGGGAAAGAGTAGCTGAAGCTATATTCAGGGCGGCAGAAGTGAGCATTTGTGAGCAGCAGTATGGTTTCATGCCAAAAAAGAGTACTACAGATGCAGTATTTGCTTTGAGGATGTTGATAGAGAAGTACAGAGAAGGCCAGAGGGAGCTGCATTGTGTTTTTGTAGATCTGGAGAAAGCTTCTGACAGGGTGCCCAGAGAGGAACTGTGGTATTGTATGAGGAAGTCTGGAGTGGCAGAGAAGTATGTTGGAGCGGTGCAGGTCATGTATGAGGACTGTAAGACAGTGGTGAGGTGTGCTGTAGGTGTGACAGAGGAGTTCAAGGTGGAGGTGGGACTGCATCAGGGATCAGCTCTGAGCCCCCTCTTGTTCGCTATGGTGATGGACAGGCTGACAGACGAGGTTAGACAGGAATCTCCATGGACTATGATGTTTGCAGATGACATTGTGATCTGCAGTGAGAGCAGGGAACAGGTGGAGGAGAAGCTAGAGAGGTGGAGGTTTGTCCTGGAAAGGAGAGGAATGAAGGTTAGCCGCAGTAAGACAGAGTACATGTGTGTGAATGAGAGGGACCCAAGTGGAAGAGTGAGGCTACAGGGAGAAGAGATCAAGAAGGTGGAGGATTTGAAGTACTTAGGGTCAACAGTCCAGAGTAATGGAGAGTGTGAAAAAGATGTGAAGTGTTTACAGGCAGGATGGAACGGGTGGAGGAAAGTGTCAGGTGTGATGTGTGATAGAAGAGTTTCAGCTAAAATGAAAGGAAAGGTGTACAAAACTGTGGTGAGACCAGCGATGTTGTTTGGTCTAGAGACAGTGTCACTGAAGAAAAGACAGGAGACAGAGCTGGAGGTAGCAGAGATGAAGATGCTGAGGTTCTCTCTGGGAGTGACCAGGAAGGATAGGATCAGGAATGAGTACATCAGAGGGACAGCACATGTTAGAGGTTTTGGAGATAAAGTCAGAGAGGCCAGACTGAGATGGTTTGGACATATCCAGAGGAGAGATAGTGAATATATTGGTAGAAGGATGATGAGTTTTGAACTGCCAGACAGGAGGCCTGGAGGAAGACCAGAGAGGAGGTTTATGGATGTAGTGAAAGAAGACATGAAGGTAGTTGGTGTGAGAGAAGAGGATGCAGAGGACAGGGTTATGGAGGCAACTGATTCGCTGTGGCGACCCCTGAAGGGAAAAACTGAAAGTATAAGAAGAAGAGGTTTTCGTTAAAGAAATAGGCAAATATCCAGACAAAAAGTCAAACTTGGCCACAGAGAAATAATTTCAAGTAGAGAACAATTAAATGCTCTCTTGTCATCATAATAACAGGTCATTCAATTTCACCAAATAGCTAAGTGCAACATCATCAATAATTCATCACTCACACTTTACATACTAAAACAGGGGTTGCCCCGATCCTAGGCATCCCATACCATTTGCAACATTAAAATCATGAACTGAGACAGCTCTTTCACCTGATTACACCTACATTTAAATAAGGTGTCTTTTACATTTATTGTTAATGATCCTGTTTTCCGGGGTTTAAAGATAACAGAAGAACTGCTGCAAGTTGAACAAGAAAAGTACAATATGGTCTGCTGAGTTCTGTCTCAGAAAACATGCAGGCCCTGGAGAAAGAAAGCTGATAAATACATTTACTGAGTGTGCAGTTGGCAAAATAGAAAGGGCACAGGTTCCTCTGCCTCCTACATCATGCAGCATGTGGTAGTTATTTTGCAGTCGTGGTTCTTTTTCCTCATTCTGAAATACTTATGCAAAACCCAGCTTTTTATTTTGAAAGCATTCTATCCTTGTTGCCAAATGTAGTTAATTTTCTTATTTAAAAAATATCTACTTCACACTTTAATGCTTTCACTGTGGAAAAACAAACAAAACAAAAAGAACATGCTAAGGGAAGTGGTATGAGTTGTGCTGTCAATTTATTACATTTAATTTGACAGAAGAGTGACGTTCATTGCCTCTGAATTTAATTGTGTTTCGAATCGTGTATATTTTTGAGGACGTACACAGCTCATATCTGTATTCCCATCTCAGGGTGCCTACTGAACCTTTTCTCGTTGTCTGAGGGATTTGCAGTTTACTCGCTGCCATATATGGGAGATTGAAGACATTTTAAACATTTTTTTGTAAATTAATGTAAGTGTGGTTTTTAACTGTTGTATATTGTTATTGAAGCTATTCAAATTGTGCTTTTTTGTTTAGTTTTTGATATGCATAACTGAAGATCAATAGCCCCATGCAGTTTATTATCGATAATACTTAACCTGTCTTTCCATTAACTCTAGCTGCAAAGTGCATCTAAAATGACCTCTTGGTTAATTGACATGTACAATGCATTGCATCACTACGCATACATTTGTTTGTTAGTGTGGTGTGATGGAATCAACTTGTAAATGCACAAAACAAACACATGAATAGCAAAACAAGCTTCTTGCAATGATTCCAATGGTTTTGTTAGATCAAACTTATTTTTGTGGCATTTTTGTATGTGCTTATACAGGGTAAAAATGTGCAAAGCCATAGATGAAGAATGGCAAAAGATGTAAAGCTCGAAGTTGTACAATAAATATTCATAAGACTGGCTGCCATATTCATGAGATGACACAAGAGAAAAGAGGAGGAATATTTGGAAGCAAACAATGGTGAATGATAGTTGGAGTGTAGAGGAGGCAAGAAAATAGGTGAAGTATTTCAAGTTTTGATTAAGGAGATGAAAACGGGTGAGATAGTCATTCCACTACTGAGGAATGAATTCCTGCCTGAGCCCATATGCTCAAATGTCTAGAGAGTGTTTTAGATGCACTTGGAAGGGAGACTTCAACTCAAACCAAAGACATGAGCATAGCAGTAAGTGTTTGTAAATACACTTTGTCCAGTTATTGCTGTAGGAAATCTTTGAGTCCTTCAATGTCTTTTTTCATTCAAAAGTACTGCCTTACAGTCAAGACAATAGTGTCACATTTTAATCATTATGGCAAATGCTCTATTTTCTACTCAAAACAGATCCGGTCAGTTTGCCTTCGTTCTGCTTTCTGTCTATGGATTTGTTAAAGACAAGTTTTACTGCTGTATTGCATAGAAATTCACGTGTCAATCTCAAATGCCTAGAAGGGCTTTTTTTTTTTTTTCAGTTGTGGTTCTGTTAACTTATGTACCCTACTATCACTTTCTGAACATCTAATGTGAACCTCTTTCCAGTTAAGAAGATGACATTTGGCTTGACAACTTCAAGTGTATAGTTCACTGAATTCTAATCTATATGTATTGAAAACACTGTTTCCCCATGCCAAACATCTTGCTGTGTTAAAACAGTCCCCTAAAATTTCTCACAATCCTAGAACAAATCTTCATGCAGGGTTGACATTTTTCCAAAAAAAAAAAAGATTTTTGTCGTGTTTCTTTTCAATTTGAATTCTTTTCCAGGTCTAATATCTGTTATTTCTCTGGCCAAAGAGTCATGCAGTCACTCTGCATTTGGAAAGCTTGTAATTTTCACTTTGAATATATTTTAATGGAAGCAGTCGCAGTTTATAATTACAGCCTGTAGATTGCAAGATATCCCCCAGTCATAGAATCTTGATGTCACAATTTAATAGTTTTTAATTGAATTATGGCTGCATTAATATGCAAACAATGTGAAAGACAGTGATAATGCTAATGTCAATTAATACTGTCGCCCAGCATTGCTGGTATTATTAAAACCTGCTTTTTGATGTTTAAATGTGCTGAATAAACTGAGACCAGGCACGATTTATTTATGATGACTTCTGATGCTTTACTGCTCTCTGTATTTATATTGACCTTAACATACTCACTTTGGCTTAGTCAGCATTTGGTATGTCATTGCATGACAAAAAAAAAATGAATTAATAAAAAAAAAGGAGTGGATGCAATGTAATTTGTGTGAGTCACCTGCAACAAAAAGGAATAGGAATATAAAGCACTTGCTGGCGATGGATCTAGGGTTTACCCCGCCCCTCACTTGTAGCCAGCTGGGATAGGCTCCAGCAACAACTGTGACCCACAAAGCAGAAAAGCGGCTGAAGACAACACAGTTACAGTCGTCTCGTCTTCAGAGAAATGGATGGATGAATGCTTCGCGCTGTCAAAGAAAATCTGATGATAAACCACAGCAAAATGTAACTGTATTTATTTGCTTATTTTCTAAAATGTTTACAATCAAGAAACCAATCAACATATTTAAACTGTGACTATAAAGACTTTTACTAAACAACCATTTTGCAAAGCACAAATCTTTTTTCACCTGATGAATAGTCACGCTCAGCATTTAATTGTCAGCAGCTCATTTGGTGTGTTTGTCCACAGCCTGAGTTCTTTGAGGGAAGAATCAAATCCTACATTTGAAACATTTTACTTAAAAATTCTGGTACATGCTGTTAATGTTTTATTAACTTTTTTGGTGCAAAGAGCTGCAAGATGAAACAGAACAATTAAAACTGTCTTTTTAGAACAAGAGCGAGGTTGGAAATGGGTGAACTTGCAATTCAGGCATTTATCCAGCAAACTCATTGTGTCTTGATAAATGTCTTTGTTCCAGAGGCTGTGTGAATGGACATGTTTGTCTGATGTTATGATTATTGACAAAATTTCACATTGCAAGCAGCAATGCCCAGGGAATGGTTTGAGGATTATGAGCCAAAGGGAAATCTGTGGAATGTAATGGAAAATTTCAACGCTCAGAAAGGCTTAGTCATGACACTGAGTCTCATCAAAATGAACTGTGTGTAAAAATATATGCATTATGTGTACAGTTCTACTGAAACACGATGTTATAAAAAATAAAATTGATATATCGTACTTTGTGATATTTTTTGCATCAATTAAATGAAACACAAACAACAACAACAAGCACAAATTAATCATTGTAGGCTGGGATGCCAAAGGTTTCTAAGGTGTTTAATTGAAAGTTTTACATGAATGAAGCACTTTAAAGTAAAATTTGTAAGAAAGGTAAGTCAAGATTCTCAGAAATGTTCTCAATAATTCAAATAAGACATAAATAGAAATCATTATTGTCTTGATTTCAGTCTAAATCACACTGTGTACTGTGTTCCCTGTCATACTGGTCTCATAGGCTGCATGGGAATTTGATTGAGCCGCTGAATACTATTAGAAATGGAATAAAACCCTGATTATTGTGTTTGACTTGTGTTAAATCACCTGAAACTAAGAATCAAAGTTTATTGTCCGCTTAGAATGACCATCTTATATCTACATTTTGACCATGTCCTCCTCCATATGGTATGTCATATTTCTGCAGCATCCCAAAACAAACAAAAAAAAGAAGAAAAAAACTGTAGCCAATACATTACTGAATGAGAGATGGGGCGCTCACTTGGTTGCATTTGCCATTACACCACCATTAAATGCCTACAGACTGCATGTTTAGCATACTCCTCCACAGTGTGTTTGTGAGACAGAGAAGTAAGGCATTCAGAAAAAGAAATGCAGATCAGATTTTAGCTAACAGCAGGACAAGTGGCTTGAGGGTATCCAGGACCAGATGAGAGGATTATGATCTACAGAGGGTGTGGTTAAGAGAACAACTGCTTGCTTACGATGAGCGACTGTAGGGGTTGGAGTCCAGATGGTGGTGTTGTCTCATCACTTCAATTAAACCCAATGGAAATGCCACTGCTGTAATAACTTGCTATCTGAAAATGACAGGAAGTGGCTTTCAAGAGAAGAAATTAATTCATTTCTGTGCAATTATAAACTTTCAACTTCAACTTCAAGTTGAATCTTTACATATAGAAAGTCTGTGTCGCTTTCATTAAGAGCCATCCTCGCTGACTGTAATACAATATGCTGCCACAGATAACCTAAGCTGATAAGAAAATGATTAATCACGTGTCCAACTAATTTTGTTTGACTATTCATTACAGTCTGGATCAATTTGTCACCCACATGTCAGACTTGAAATAAACCTTAAGCTGCCTGCTGCAGCTCCAATGCCTGACCCCTACATGGACACAAATGTCACAAGTTGAAGAGATCAGCAAATAGTCATCACTCATCATTCAAACTGATCCAATAGCTAAGTAGGTTTTGTATAAAATATTAACTGAGTGGTTTTGTTTTTCCTGATCTGACTGACATTTAAAGTGTATGAAAATAATTAATTTCCACTAACATACAAATTAATAGAGATGAAAAATATTAACTGTTAATCCATTTACTAATTTCTCCCAGAAACAATATTATAGAATTTCATTCCTGTGAGATTACAGACACCCTATTATGAAATGACATGGATTTAATAAATGTATTGTAGTCGCAGTTAATAAGAGGTAAGTAGAACAAGTAACATAATTTAAACATGTTTTAATTACTTTTAATCAAAGGCATTTTCAAATTAATTAATTTGTTTCAGGGACTCTGGTTGTACGTGGGCT